>NC_143479.1:45382457-45982457 GCF_027475165.1 Benincasa hispida
GGTATTGAAACAGAGGTTAGTGTCAGCACCAGTATTAACTCTACCTACACCAGGTAAAGAGTTTGAGGTCTATTGTGATGCATCTCGACAAGGGTTAGGATGTGTGCTGATGTAGTAGAGAAAGGTAGTAGCTTATGCTTCTCGACAGTTAAAGAAGCATGAATGTAACTACCTTACACATGATTTGGAGTTAGCGGCAGTTGTGTTAGCTCTAAAGTTGTGGAGACATTACTTGTTTGGTGAGTGATGTCATATATTTACGGATCATAAAAGTCTAAAGCATATCTTTGATAAGAAGAAACTGAACTTGAGACAAAGAAGAGGGCTCGAGTGATCAAGGATTATGACTATACCATTGATTATCACCCAGGTAAAGCAAATGTGGTAGCTGATGCTCTATGTCGAAAAACTAGATCAGCTAAAGCTAATATTAATCCAGTGAAGGATACACTGATTCATGAGTTGTATAATGCTAGGGCAGCATTATCAATTGGTCAAAAATGAGGGTTACTAGCTTCATTTCAAGTACGTCCTACACTCGTAGAAGGTATTCTACGTAAACAGTTAAAGGATTCCGATCTTTAGAAGTTAGCTGAAGAAGTAGATAAAGGATTGAGGATGGACTACCAATTAAAAGCTGACAAAGTGCTATTGAAAGAAGGTAGGATATGCATACTTAAGGACTTAGCACTTAAACAAGCTATTCTAGAGAAGGCACATAGTTCAAACTATGCTATGCATCAAGACAGTATGAAGATGTACAGAACATTAAAAAGATCATACTGGTGGCCTGTATGAAAAGAGAAATAGCGGAGTATGTTGACAAGTGCCTAATATATCAACAAGTTAAACCAGAAAGACAAAGGCCAGCAGGATTACTTAATCCACTCCCAGTACCAGAATGGAAATGGGAGCATATCACGATGGATTTTCTGTTTGGATTACCTAAGTCACCAGCGAGCTATAAGGGTATATGGGTAATTGTGAATAGATTGACAAAAACAGCTAGGTTTTTACCTGTTAAAGTTACTTATACCCTAGACCAATTAGCTAAGTTTTATGTTGATCGAGTTGTGAGTCAGTTTGGAGCTCCAGTTTCAAGTATATCAGATCAAGACTCCAGATTTACATCGAAGTTTTGGCCTAGTTTGAAGAAAGCTATGGGAACCAAGTTATATTTTAATACTGATTTTCATCCACAGACGGATGGTCAGTCTGAGCAGACAATTCAGACATTAGAGGACATGCTGAGATCATGTATATTGCAATTTAAGGGCAGTTGGGATACGCATCTGTCGTTAATCGAATTTGCATATAACAACAGTTATCATTCAGTATCAAAATGGCACTGTATGAGGCCTATACGGTAAGCTATGTAGAACTCCGATATGTTGGAATGAAGTCGGTGAAAGGAAATTACTAGGCCCAGAACTTGTGAAACAGACAGCAGACAGTGTTAAGATTATAAGAGATAATCTTAAGACGGCTCGAGATAGGCAGAAAAGTTACGCTGATAAGCGAAGAAGAGAATTAGAATTTGAAGTTGGTGATAAAGTATTTTTTAAGTTATCTCCGTGGAAAGGAATACTCAGGTTCGGTAGGAAAGGGAAATTAAGCCCAAGATATATAAACCCTATGAGATAATAGAATGAGTTGGCCCAATGGTATATCAATTGGATTTACCTTCAGAGTTATCTCGTATTCATGAGTTGTTTCATGTGGCAATGCTTAGAAAGTATGTGCCAGATCCTACCCATGTGTTGCCTGAGCAACCGGTACAATTGAAAAAGAATTTGTCTTATGAAGAGGAACTAGTAGAAATCCTTGACAGAAAGGAATAGGTCTTAAGGAATAAGACAATCCCATTGGTAAAGGTGCTATGGCAAAACCATAATATGGAAGAAGCAACGTGGGAAGCCGAAGAGCAAATCAGAAACAAGTATCTGTGGTTGTTTAATTGACGAACATGTAGCGAAATTTCGAGGACGAAAATTTTATAAGGGGGAGGTAAATGTGAACCTCAAATCCCAATTTCTCTACTTGATTGTGTTCCCTATTGAGATTAGTGTGATGAGTAGGTTGATGTGGAATCTAGGGTGAAATGGTAGAGAAAAGAGTGGAAATTAGAAGAAAAGAGGAAATTTGGAAGGTTAACTTTTGGGGAAATTTTTGGAAATTTGGCTAAGTATAGAATTTTGTGTGTTAGAGTGGTGTTGATGCGTTGGAAGAGTTGTTGGTGAAGGTATGCGGCTGAAGAAAGAAAAAGAAGATGATGCGTTGGAAGGCACACGGGTGGGCGAGGCATGCATGGAAAGACAGCCATGCGTCGAGCAGCCCTGCCATGCAGCCAAGTGCGCAGCCCATGCCATGCGCCCATGCGAGCGAGCGAGCGATAGCCAACACACGCCGCACGCCCATGTGTCGAAGCAGCATGCCCATGCGCCTAAGCACCCGGACAAGCGTCAAGGCGCCACGTGTAGCACATGTGGCCAAGAACGCCCATGCGTTGAGTGGCCAGTACGCCCATGCATTGAGCGGCCAACCTATACAGCGCGCCTATGCATTGGTGGCCAACACCATGCGCCCATGCCAAGCAAGCCGTGCGAGTGAGCCATGCGTCAAGAATGGACGGTCACCCTATGCATTGGTGATGGTTAGCTCCTTGGGATGGCTAAGTTGAATTGTCATGATAGTGAATTGGCTTGCTATGCATTGAGTAGATGCTATGCGTTGCTTATGGACTAGGCGTTGAGCAACCAAGAGTTGGACGCATACAAGGATGAAATCATCACGATAACATCATCAAAACCATGTGTCTTCTTGGGAGGAAAGCCTTAAGCCTTAAGAATTTGAGGTGGTGGCATCAGATTGGAGGCCCATGTGTTGGCAATGTGGGAAGAAGATACTTAGCTTGCGATGACCACAATATTGCGTTGATGGGATGGGAAGGAGACATTTGGCCATGCAGCCAAGTAGGTGGTGTCAACTCCGGAGAAGGTTTGGACGCCTATAAATAGAGCCAAGAGACTTCATATTTTTTATCACAACTCAGAAATACCGTAAAAGAGTGGGAGAGTGGAGCAAACCTTGCGTTGGAGCCAAATCCATGCGTTAGACATAGAGGACGCATTGGATAGTGAGGTCTGAGGAGGACGCATCAACTTGGGATGAGAAGTTCTCTCAATTTACTGATGCGTTTGGAGTGATTCTAAAGCCACCTGAAAGCTCTAAAAGTCTAGTTTTTAGGGTAGGGATGCCAAAAGAAACGCTCGAAGGAATCGGGCTGGAAACTGAGAAGAAATCAAAAGGGTCGGGTTGTCGGATCAGTCTGAGTCATTCTTGAAGATTCTATTATTCCGGCCAAACCACAAAGAGTTCTAAGCTCATATTTTAGGCTAAACTTCCTGAGACGTTTTAGAACATGTTTGTAGAAGCAAGTATCTCAAAATAAGGTATATAACTATGAGTAATCTAAGATGTATTTTGAATCTGGATTCTATGGGTGAAAAGGGAGCCCGAGGTAGAAGAGGGAGCTACTAGAGTGAAAAGCACCTAAGCAATCAAGGTGAGTGACTAAAACGTTTTGACTAAAACATTTGCTTAAATGTTTGATTACAACGTGTTATAGAAAGTATGTTTTAAAGAAGAATATTCTCATGCCAACTAGTTTTACAAAGTGATTTTCAAGCAAGCTATGAATTATGTTTTAAACGCATGCATGTGTGAGAAGTTTGTTAAAAAGCTATTTATATGTGTAGCAAGCGTTAGTACCTAAAGCCATGTTTTATATGTGTTATACTTTACATGCTTTAAAGAGAAAGTTATTTATGACTAGTTTTACTTAAAACATGATACTGAAGGACATTTGAGAAGGTATCCGCCCAATTAGATACTGAAGAACATTTAAGATATTGGTACTGAAGGACGTTTGAGAAGGTACCAAACCAACCAGATACTGAAGGACGTTTGAGAAGGTATCTAAACAGAAGTACCTAAGGTATGACGGTACTTAGTGTGGCCACGTGCACATAGGTAGTTAGAGTCAGAGATTGAGCAAAAGGGTTCTCTCTTGACTAGCAGTTGGTGTTGGGATTGTTTTATCCACAGTAAGGTTATTCTCAACTGAGAAACAGTTTTACTGTTTTATAACTAAAACAGCTTTATATGCTTTATGCTTAGAAAATGTTTACACTGCAATACAAGTATTGTAAAAGCTTATGTTTCAGTTTGAACTCTTTATTGAGATTTTGCATGAGAATCAATTATCTTTCTTAAGTCACTCACTAGGCATAAGCTCACCCCATTTTCAAATGTTTTTCCCCCCCACAGGTAGCGGTCAAATCCTCTGAACATAGCTCTGCATCTGCTCTGCCACTAAAGGATAAAGAGATTTGTAACCCGTCTGTTTAGGTGGTTACTGTTAATATTGTACACATGTTATTGTTGATCATATAGGGACTAGGACTTTTGGGTTTGGGACTTGTAAATCTAGTGTTATAATGACTCTAAATATGTTATGTTTCTAAATTAATAAATTATGGGCCTAAAGACATTCCGCTGTATATAAATTATACCTTGGTATCAGAGTTATTCTGTAAAAGTTATTAGGCAATAAGTGTCAGCCAAATGGTTGATAACTGCTGCAGTCACGCCCTTCTCTAGGCTAAGAGGGTGGTCTGGGGCGGGGTGTGACAATGGTCTTGTTTTGTTTGGTGGGATCCTTGGTTGTCGGGGGTTGCAATTTTGGATTTATATGGGTCTATGATGGTTTATGATGCAAGGAGTAGTTTGGAGGCGCGATTGTCGAAGTTCTTAGATAGTGAGGGAGGTTGGAGGTGGCCTACAGTGTCTTGGGAGTTGCTTGAGATCTGGGGTTTTATTCAGGCAGTGGGGCCTAGGGTGAAAGGGGAGGATTATTGGGTTTGGGAGTCGGATGCTAGTGGTCAGTTTTCTATTCAGTAGTGCTTGGGAGAGTTTGCGTCCTTGTCATTCTAGGGTGTCTTGGGCTAGTATTTTGTGGGTGGGGGGTTGTATTTCACGCCACTCCTTCTGTGTGTGGTTAGCTGTGAGGGACAGTTTGGGTGCACGAGATTGGTTGAGGAGCTGGAGTGTGTTGTCAGATAGGGGGTGTCTTCTGTGTGTGGGAGGTATAAAGTCTCGGGATCATTTATTTTCCGAGTGTGGGTTTTGGAGAGAGGTGTGGTCTGATGTGTTACGTCAGTTGGGTTTGTCGCATTAGGTGGCTGGTTGAGATGTCGAGTTGAGTTAGTTGAGCTGAATGGGGTCGGGTAAGGGGGTGCATAATAAGTTGTTCCGTGTGTTCTAGTGTGCTTCCATCTACTACATCTGGCAGGAGCGTAATTGACAGTTGCATGGAGGTGGACCAAGGTCGGTGTCTGCTTTGTTTCACCTTATGGTCTCTACAGTTTGTGCTCGTGCTGCTTCCTAGCAGGTTGATCTTCTCGGTCTTATCTAGCGTGTTTACGATTGCTTTTCTTCTTTTTGAACTTGTTGTTTCTCTGTGTTTTGCTGTTGTCCCTAGTTGTAGGGTTTTGGTCTCTCTTCTCTTGCTTTCTCCCTGGTGTTTGGGAGGTTTTTTACTTTTATGTTTGGTTATGTTTAGGTTTTATCTTGTTGGCTTTGTTTGCGTTGTGTTTCCCTGTTCAAAATGCTTCTCCTTTGGTAGAAATCGCCACTTTTCTCTCCGTTAGCACGTCAGGAAGTTGAATAGTCTCCACAATCATTCTTCAATCTCTACTCATGGGCAATAACTCTCTTTTTTTCCTCAAAATTAGGCCAGAATGTCTTCCAATTAGGTCAAAATCTTCCCTTTAGTGTTTAGAGTCATCAAAATTCATAGAGGCTCGAAAATTTGGAACCAAATCCTTGCCAAAATTATCAAAATTTTCAAATAACAAAAGCCAACATTGTGATGCCTGGACACAGCTGCAATGTTGGTCTGATCCTGTTGTAGCGTTGCAACGCTCAAACACAGCATTGTAATGCTGCCTTCTCAAGTGTAGCTACTGCCTTCTGACGTTAATCAGCGTTTCACGTCGTAGTGTACCAGCGTTGCAACGTTCCCTTGCCTTTCGATTTCTTAGCATTTTCCCTCTATTTTCTTCACTCCCTTTGGTACATTGCTTGATTTTGACTCAAACCTGATTTAGTTCTTTTTGGCTTATTTTGAGAATAATTCTCTTATTGATCATAAATCTTAGATATCACTAGCAAACACGTCAAATCTAATAGAAACACATTAAAAACATTCCTAAATCTAAGGCATATAACACACATTTTGTGTGTGTTTCAACATGTTAATGTGCAATTGCTTCTAAGAAGTGTCGGAACTGTCGTTCATCATTTTTCTTCTTCAATTTGTGAGGAAACTGTGGTTTTCGCACAATCTCTTTAACTGTGGTTCATCAAAGGTTTTGCTTGCCCTATTATTGATGTTGTACAATTTGAATTTTAATGGTTCTTGCATTTGATTTGTTGAATTAGAGTCAAGATGGTTCTTGGGATTGCACTGAACATGAACAGAATGTCTAGTTGGTTCCTCAGACCTTGTGGAGTTGGTGGGTAGTGATTTCTCACTTCTTAGGGTAATGGCTTGGCATTGCTCCTTTCCATTAGTGCCTGTACGTTTAAGGACTTCGATATTTCTCGACAATGTCCCTTACTATCTTTGTTTTAATTCTCCAGAAATTTGGCCTACTTTAAGCTCTAGGTTTTTGATGAATTACGCTTGACTTTGGAGTAACGTGTCATTCTTTGGGATGTATTCTTTTAAAAGGGATTCAAGAGGCGTTGAGGAGCTCGATGCCTAATGCGATCAACTTTGCGTTTGTTGATTGCCTTGAGGCGCCTGACTGAAGCTTGGTGGTATACCTCAATTTGTATGTTGTTGCGTCCCAACTTGATCATTCTACTAATTACCTCCCTACGTGAAATTTGGATGGTTGTGCCATCTAGGATTATAAGTATTACTATAAGGGTTGTTTCTAATGAAGCAGACTGATTGAGGGTTCATCGGGCACATATCAAAACTATGTGGTTCACTACATCCTATGCATCCTACTACAACAACTTGATTTAGCGTATTGACCGGATTTATTTCATTTTCGTTAACTTGATTCATTGTTATAGCTTTGAGCAAGTTAGTAACAACGGTCATCTATGCTGAGAGAATGTTGGTTGCTTTTGATTATGATGTTGAAGCTTTCCCTTCCCCAACTCTTGATCCGAAACCATCATCAACCCATTCTTCATTGTTCCAAGAAATTCTATCCAAAATTTGTTTGGCCTCTGCATAAGTTTTATCCTTCAAATCCCCTACTGCAACGGAGTCAGCTGCTGATTTTTCAATTCGTCATAATATTTCCATTAGTATTCAATCGGGTAGACCATGATGTAGACAGTTTCGAATGAGTCGTTTGAACCTAGCCCCTGCATCACTTAAAGTCTCTGCGTCTTTTTGTTTGAAGTTTGTTATGTCCCTTCTGTGTTAAGCATTAACATTAGTTGGGAAATATTTTTGCATAAGATTTTCAACCATGCCTTCCCATGTTGAAATATCTCCTGGCTTGAGAGAATAAGCCTAATGATGTGCTTCATCCCTGAGAGTAAAAGGGAACAATGACAATCTAATCCCTTCTACGGTAATTCTAAGAATCACGAATGTTTTAAAAATTTCCATGAAGCTCTTCAAATGTGCATGCAGATCTTCTCTTAGAGTGCCTCCAAACTGACTAGCTGCTTGGATCATTTTCAACATGATTGACTTCACTCGAATTATGTGTCACAAAAATCTAGATGCACAATCTCGGGCTAAAAATCGTACAAATTTGGCAACACATAGTCACTGATTTTTCTGTTGCAATCATACGCTAGAAGAATAAGGTTTGTTGTGAGTCTGCGTTATTTGCAGGATTCGGTGCGTCAGGCGGATTCTGTTGATCTCCCATATTTTTGTCACTTCCTCTTATTCCAGTTTGCATGGGCTCTCCTATGGAAAGTCTTCTTGATTTCAGGGTCAGTCACAAACTCTGGCTGAGTTCCATCGCTCATATATTGTGTGCAATATTCAAGTAAATATTGCAATACTCCTTACATCGAGGATGCCTGCGATCAAAATCAAGAACCCAAAAACCAAATTAGCAAATTCTAATTTTTCAATCCTCGGCAACTACACCGAAAAGTTGTTCGTTTCTTCTCTTTATTGTGTTGTGTCTGTGTTTAATTGTTTTCCATAAAGCACAATAATAATATTCTAATAGATTGCACAAGTTTACTCCTAATAGTCTAAGTATAAACTAATCAGGAGGTAGCCTTGGTAAGGGCCAAGGTTGAACACGAGGATTGTAAATAAAATTATAACAAATTAAGTTAATGAACCTCTTCTTTTAAATGCAGAGTGTTGTGCATGTTGATAAACGGTAGTATGCTTGAGAAATGCATGAATTAAATAGAATGCAAAGAAAGATGTTGAGAGAAGACATGGATGAAAATAATTTTGTGAATGCATAGCCCAGAACAAGTAAATATGAAATCGATGAGAAAGATGAGCTGGAATAAACAATCTTCAAACCTTTTGAGCTTAATGAAGAAACTCAGGTTTATGTTTATATCCTATTGGACTCCACCTCTTGGTGAGATAGCCACATTAACCATGTACCCATGATACATGCATGGGTTACTTGGAACACAAGGAAATGTTAGCTCTAAAAATTTCACTTTCTCAGGCTAATGAAATCCACAATCACTTATTCTCTTGAGTAGTTAATTGCTATCTTACGAATCCAATGATTAAAAGGATTCATAAGTTGGCTTTGAAGCTTCATTATCCGATTGAACACTTGTTTAATCATGAAGTTCACCAGAATGAGGATTAACTCACCCCAACTCATTTGAGATTTAGCTACTTATGGTAGAGAAAATAAAAATGGAAAAAGTAGAAGATGAAGTCATGATATGATATTGAAGTATGAAATAGTTCGTTACAAGAGTGAATAGAAAAGTGCGTAGAAGAAAATGTTAAACAATAAAGACAAAGTAAACTTAGAAGGTAGGAGGTTGATGATAAGGATCTCTGGTGGCCTTCTCAAGATTCCATCAATATGAGAGGATGTCAATTCGTTCTCTGCATTTGGTGATGGAGAAGTTGCTCTCTCGAGTTCCCGTCTCTGGCGGTGTGATTGGACTGTTTCCAGGAAGATCTCCTCAAAAAATGGTGAGGAAGATTATGAGTGTCTCTCTCATTGGTTTCTTTTTCTCTGTATCTCTTCTTTCTTTCATTGGGAAAGGCATATATATAGAGTCAGTGTGGGGACCACTTCTACCATACAAGACAGTGGCAGACGGTATCAGAGAATGTGGCCACCCATTTTTATAGTTGTCGGTGGTCCTCTTTGGATGCGTTGGGCTCTTAACTTTTGTTTCTCTCCTCATTATCTCACTTGCCTTGCAATTGATCTTCTTTACTTCTATCTTTCCATCCTCCGTGGTTTCTTTCTATTACATGTGCTTTGGTCCATATGCCATTCTTTGGTTTCAGCGTATGGATCCTTTCCTTATCTGTTTGTTCGCCTCGTGATTTGTATTTAAAAGTGCTTATGAATGAAGATGAAAGATGATAACTTAGGTGAATGGTGATGACTGATGAATTGCTTCTCTATGTGAGAAGAATAGGTAATGCGTTGAGTTGGTTGTAGTTCACATATAATGTGTACAAGCTTTCCTAAATCAAACCCATGTATAAATCTAACTCAGGCTTCTTGGTATGTCCAGGGTTGAACACAGGGATTTTTTACAGTTTAACGCAGTCCTTGCATTGTTTCAATTATAGATGGCTCCCAGATTAATGAGAGTGAAGATTATTATACTAACCTCAATGCACGCATGCAAGAAAACATAGGAATTCAAGGGGGAAAAGGGAATCTATGGGTGAATGGTGCTAAGTGTTTGGGGTTATGCGTCGATTCCAAACTAGATGAACAAGTGCATGAAGGCATGAGAGTGGAATGAAGATGATATGGATTCTTGTTTACAAACCAAGTGTATGTGTATGCATTAGGTCTCTGTTCCTTAAGTTATGTTGTTCAACATTTCTCAATGTGAATATCACATGTATTCCTATCTCTAGGGTGCATGCGTGGAGACATAGAATGGTAAAGGAAATTGCAAGTATTTTTATCTCTAAACTTGCTATGTGTTCTAACTCAATGCGCTCTTTAGTTAACCTACTCTCTCGAATAGTTTAAATAAGTAGTAACTTCAATCAAGTGATCAAGATGATTAAAGCATGGAATTCAAGTATGCAATGACTCAGAAAAATGGCAGCCACACACAAATTTGAATGTAAAAAGAGGAACAAGGGTGGATTGATCAAATGTAAGATTGAATTTAAATATAGCAAATATGTTTACAATAATCTCAACGTAATTGAATGAGTTGGTAAGGGAAAGTGAGAAGTAAAAGAAGAGAAAGAAATCAAGCCACAGAGTTCAATCTCTTGTCCTCTTTGGCTTCATTTAAGTGCTTGTTGCAGCCAACTTGATGAAGAGGTGATGAAGAATTATCTCTCGAGCTTAGTATCCAACAACTCTTCTTGATCAACAATGGCAATGAACCTTTTCCTCCTATCTTCTTCTTTCAACGGTAGAGTTCCTAGCTATTTAAATTCTCTAAAGTTTCTAATGTGTCTAACTCCCTTCTCTTGGTAACAAGCTTTCCTATTTTTAGGCATTTTCTTTAGCAACTTCTGACATGACTCACATTAAATTCCATGCCTCGGTCAACTGCCTGTCATTTTAGAGCTTTTCAGAGCCGTCAGTCAGATGCCCATACCTACAAGTGGTGATTTGATAAAAAAAAGCACAAGTCAGTGTATCTCTTCCGCATCAGACATATTTCGACGCTCGCCTTCGCGTTAGCTTGGTATGCAACACTTGGTGAAGTTTCTTTAATTCTTGCAATCATATGCGTTAGTGAAATAGATCTAACAAAAATGCTACTTTTGTATGCGTTAGTGATATGTTAAGGAATTTCATGCATTTTTCCTTGAGATAAATGCATTTTTATCACTAAGAATCCTAATTGTTCCAATATTTAAGAGATAATAACTTGTATTTCTATAAGTTATCACACACTCAAATTTGAACAATGCTCGTCCTCGAGCATTCCTGAAATAATTCATTATCATACTCCCATCATCTTAACGCACTAGCTCTACCTCTCATCATGTCAACTTATAAGTGTTTTAAAATCGATTTCTGAAGAATACAGGTTTGTTCCTTCTCTTAAAGAAATATATATCTCATATCTTGTGCGACAAGCCCTTCTATCAACAACTTTTTGTTTTCTAGAACATTTTCATCTTTCAAAACTAGTACAGCCATTCTTCTCAAACTTACAACATGCAAATTGTTATTCTTTTAGGACTACCCATGCATTGATTTAGGTGACCTACCTTCATTTTGGCTTGCCTCCTTGGGTATTATGCGAGCATCTAACTACGAGCAAGTGTCTTTCATAACTAAACTCATATCTAAACATAAATGTGTTTCAGATGACCAAATTTTTCTTGGGCTTAGATAGTGGAGTCGGGATGCACTGGTCTTCGTTACTTAACTTCATTTTTGCTTTCCCCCACGGGTGTCATGCGAGCATCCAACTACGGTTAAGTGTCATTTCTAATCTTCTTTTATCAACTGGGGTTTCCCTCTTTTACGTTGACAGTGGAGTTTGCTTATTATGTCACTTTTATATATATATATATATATATATATATATATATTATATTTATTTTCTGACCTCCCCTCCCCTAAAATTTTGGAGATCAGAAAGATCCTCATGGTTGAAAGAGAATTATGAAAATATTTTAGAATTTCAAAAGGAGATTTGAGTTGAGGCTTGCACACGTTGGAAATGAAACATATGTTCTACTTCTAGAGAAATTTTGAACTTGAGATTTCTGATGCCTAACTTAAACTTGTAGGTTTTGTCATTAGTAATATCATCATCAAGAAAGGAATCCAGAAAGACAAATGCAAGGATTAAAAAATGAAATTTCATTAATGCAAGGAAGAATACGTTGAGATTCATCATTGATTAAACGCATACAAAGATTTAATCAACAAAAATTCAAGCTAACACCCCCAAAATTCTTTACGGTGCTGGTGTGTCATCCCTGCATTCAGGTGTAGGGTCTTCATCCATGAATTGTAAGGGGCTGACCAAGTGTGCCGACAAAGGGGTAATGCGAAAATTCCCATAAGGACCTGGTTGATATACTAAGTTGTGAAGTTAAACTGGTTCTGGCTTCTCTGCATCTGCTGACGCATGTAATCCCTTAATGCCACATTTTGGCATTATAGTGTTGCAAGATGAAGGTGAAGTGCCTCCATGGAGCGGTCAATGGTTTTATTTGGGCTTGGATGAATTCTTTAAGTTCATCCCTATTGGCTTGAACTCTTGGAAGGGTGGTTTGCATTGGTGGGAGTTGTTGGTTTTCTTGCCTTTCCCTAGCTGGGTCTTCTGTATGTTGGGTATTACTTGTACCCAATCCAATTGGTTCATAAACAGTGGAAGGAAGGATAAAGGAAGGTACTATTGGTGAGCTTGGAGGAGAAAAGCAAGGCTATGAGCTTCACCAACTTGATCCTTATGCGTTTCATCTTGAGGCATTGGATCAATTGGATCATCAACTGGTGAAAGCAAGGTTAAGGAAGGAAGAAGGAGGTTTAGGTCTAAGTAGGTCTCTTCATGGTCCAACACCAGCTCTACGTCTGATTCTTGCTCATTTATTGAAGCATCATTGTTGTGTCGTCATCAAACTCATCGACACGTCTCTTTTTTGTTGCGCGTTTGGAAGGTTGAGGTTTAGCCGCCTTGGTCTTGAAAGGCAAGGCAGGGCAGGTTGAGCGAGCCGTGGAGCAGATGCCTGATTGGCTTGATATCCATGAGACCTTCAACTTCTTCAAAGTCATCCCACAGAGGGATGCTTACTTGTTAACAAAGCGTGAAAATAAGCCACGAAAAGTACAGTTGGCCGTGTGGCTTCCCCTTGATAGCCTTGATTTGTTCTACTATTAATTTTCCAACATCAAGTGGGATGCACTGCATGATGTAGTAAATGGCCAAGGCATACTCCGTCGATATCATTTTTTCATGCGTTGTAGGCATGATACAATGTTTTATCAGGTGCAACCAGAGGTTGCCGTCGGGGAGTAGGTTCCTGGAAGCCATCGTCATTACACCCATCCTTGAGATTTGCCATGTACTTCTAGGCTTGGCCATAGTTCGTAACGCATCCTCCAATTGATCTGGAGTTGGATTTTCGAGGATGCGATTTCCTTCTACGTCTGGATTGTTGACTGCATTGAGCACTTCATTGATTATGATGGAAAAGAAGTGCACTAAGGTGTTCTCTACCAATGCTTCATCTTTCTTTTCATCAAATTGACTTCTGCAGAAGGTAGCGAACGAGGCGAGGCCAAATCCTTGTAGGGCCTACATAAAGCTGATGCCAACCCATTGCGATGGCTGTGTCCATGATGTACTCGGGCAATGGGCTGCGCTCTGGGAAGAACCCTTTCTCAATGAGTATATCACTGAATTGATGTTTCCTTCCTTTGACCTGTCGTGGTGACACAGCTACCACCTTCTTTCCTTTTTCTACCTTATATTTTCTCGTGTCATAGGCTAATGCCTTGGCTTCTTCCTCCAAATCTCTTTGAAGGGTCGTTTTCCTTTGCCCTTGACATGCAGGCCTATACTCTTCGAGCCTGCATTCCAACTCACTTGAGTCAGAGCAACTTGCTTGCGTTACACCCTTGGGACCGACTGCAACTTCATTTTCATTTTCTTCATCTTCCTCCATAAACAGTCTTCTTTTTCATTTTGTAATATTCTTTGATGGCCCATCATTCGCATCAACATATCGTTGATGGGATGCGTTAAGGCCGACTCCTCCTGCCCTTGTGTCCATTTCTTCTTCTTCCTGCCCTTGCGTCCATTTCTTCTTCTTCCATCTCTTCCTCTAGCATTATCACATAGCGATCTACCTCATTCATTGTTCTCTCTACTAGACTTAAGGTGTCAGTCATGCTTTTCTCTCCAACCATTTCTTCTTCGAATGCGTTAGTGTGGACTGGACACATCATCTGATCTATTTCTTCCATTTTCCTTTGGTCTAGGATGGCTAAGTTGGTCCGAAGACCTCTTGCTCATCTTTGCGAGCCAACTTTTGAGGTTTAGTTGAGTGTGGGGTTTGTTCCAATGTAGGACTATTAGAACTTGGTAGGTCGCTAGTAGGCGTTGGTGAGGTAAAGGGTGGGGTGGAGGTAGGTGTACGTGGCGATCCTGAAGAAACAAGAATAAACGAGGAGGACCAAATGGTTTGGATAGTTTGGGCCACGTCACTGGGGAAAATTGTGGCTAAAGGTTTGATGATAAGGGGTGCTATTAGACGCATGAAAAGCAATGGAGCTGTTTGAAGGTGCTCTAGAATTCGACCATGCATTGGGATAACGGATTAAGAGAATGGATTATCTCTTCCTCTAGCATTATCACTTGTGAAATGAATTAGAAAGAGAATGGATTAAGAGAAAGGACATCGTAAGTACGTCAATCTCGTTGAGGACGCAACTAAGGTTCCACTTTCCGTTGGCTTACACCTTTCAGTGATCGGCCGCGTTCCCATATGTCTATGGTGAAATAGGGATGAACGTGATAAACGCAAGGTTGTTTCCATCTCTGGAAATACTTCTCGCTTTAGCTAACGCATTCTTCCAACCTTCTTTCGAGAGGCGGAATAACATCTTCACTTCTACTCTCACAAGTGAAGATGCCGTCGAGCATGTTTTAGCTAAACTCAGCCGATTTCCTTAACAAGGATTAACTCACTCGCTTAATCCTCCCCCTTTACTCAGGGGATTAGTTACACATGATGAAGAAAATGGATGATGAATGTATGGAGAAGAACAGAGTGATGATAATGATTACGATATGATATTAAAATCTAAAGATAAGCGTTTGTTACAGATAATGAATGAAGGATTAAAGATTAACACAGTAGATGAATAGAAATAAGAACAAATACGGAAAGAGTATATGTCTTGACATAGATCCCGATCGGAGACGATGTACTTGGCGGCGTGTGGAAGAAATGGAGTGGAAAACTTCCCTTTCAGGCTTGATTTCCATGTAGAAATGACCTCTTTCATAGAGCTTCTTCTTCGGGAATGGAAATGATTGCTTGCTCCAAAGACTTACCTCTCGGTCTTGTCTTGTCTTTTTCCTGGATTTTCTCTAAATTGTCTCTTCATACTAGCTTCCTTTCTTCGAATTCGATGAAGCTATTTATAGACCTTGGCTTCTTCTGTATTAGTGGTCCAACTCTGCGAATCTGATAATTCTTTCCATGGCATAGTGGAAATGTCCGCTCTGCTCCACGATCAATTTGTCAGAATCGTACAACAGAAAATTTGTACAATGTCAGAAATCCTTGTGAATGCATTGCTCTTCACATCTTCGATGATCGCCGCATGCGATGGAAATGCATTGATCATTTGAGTCCATGATTGATCGTCGCATGCGCTGCAATTGCGTTGTTCTTTCTTTGTTCTTGAATGATTGCCGCATGTTGTGATAATTCGTTGTTCTTTTTGTCCTTGAGCGATTGTCGCATCCAGTGACCCGTTTCCTGCAAAGCAAAGACTTGGACATTCCATTTTTACCATCGCAATGGGGTTAGCAGGTGTGCTCATGACACTTTACAATTTTTGTATTTCTAACCCAATTTCTATACTGTCGATGCAACTTTTCCTTCTTTTTGCCACATAATCTAAATAAAAACGGTATAAATAACTTGTATTTCTACAAGTTATCACACCCTCAAATCTAATATATGCTTGTCCTCAAGCATATCCTCGACTAAGGCAATTCAGCTCAACTCTTATCCTAACTTTGCGTCGATCGGCTACTCCGAATGCTCCACCTCTACATAATTTCTCAACCTACAAGTTCCTTCTATCCTTTGACATTTCTTCTACATGCTCTACTTTATTCTTATCTAAGACAAACATCTGCCCAAAGTTCCTTTCTAGTTTTGAGAAGAATATTTTACCTCTTCTTGCGAAAACAACGAAGTGCGTCTTTTATGCGGTGGCCTGGTTTGCGTCATCCTATAGAGAATGTTGATCATGGTTAGTGAGAACGGGCAGAAATACGTTATCATAGTGCTAAATTCTTAAACAATGTTGGATTGCGTTGATGAAATATGTTAGTTCGCATCCATTAAGCATCGATTTCATAATATTGCGGTCGTATGCGTTCAACGTATTAGAATAGTTGATTTTTGTATTTTTGTGCAAAATATGTGTTAACGCAATGCAAGAATTGTGATCATAGAAAATCACTGGTCGAGCGCAAATTCACCGCAAGGCTTTGCGATGATTGTGTTCGCAAACACTCGTCCGAGAAGAATCACCACAACTTGGTCAGGGCAATATGGTAGGCGCATCTAGGTGAAAGGCTAATCAATCGCGATGGAACAGAAAGCTGATGACGGTCGAATCCGAATTAAGTTGACAGCCGATAACAGTCACAAAGTACATTCATCTTTTCGGTGACAATTATTCAGTGCATCAGTCAAGAATTAAAGCCTTCTCATCTATACAACCATGAGAGAGAAGCCGCCTTTCACCATGGATGCTCTATAAATACCAAGGACATTCTTCAGAGAAGGGGTTGACGAGTTGATCCATTCACCATTCTTTAGTTCATACATCTTTGTTCTTAGTTTTCTTTCATTTTAAGGTGGAAGCGAGGAAAGAGGTTGTGCCGGCAAATCGTTTCGGTAAGCTTGGGAGAGCACCTGAAGCTTCAAGGGCAGAGAGAGGGCCGATGCCTACGGGAGCAGGAACATCTTTAGAACCGAATAAAGATTTTAGTGTAAAAGCCTCAGTCAGCAAGGAATTGCTACCAGGCTCTCTACCTTTAACTTCCATTGTCATTTTGTACTCAACTCATTTATAAAAATGGAATTTTCTTCTCTATATCTGTTCACTCTCTATTATTCACGCATCAGTAGCTAAATCAATTGATTGGGTTGAAAAGCATTTAGCTAGCACAACTAGGGAATCTTCATTCTTTGCGATTATCTTGTATTATGTATGCTTCATTCGTCCATTAGAGATACTCGGGAGGGTAGTCTAAGGATAGGATCTAGACTTGGGAAGGTCACGTTAGAATCTAGGCTCGAGAGAGTCAGATTAGAACACATAATACAAGAGATAGGATCTGGAATGAGCACTATTTGTTATTAACGCATCGCATGCATACTAGAGATAGGATATGATTGTATGTGGTCACCTTGCTTTCATGCATTTTGCATCATCACATAGGACAAGAGTAGAGACTTAGGAATAAGCTCTATGGACACTTTTGCATTCAACACATGCGTCCTAGACTTAAGAGCATCGCATCTACATTGGAAAATGACTTGCTATGTATGGTTGTAACATGAACGCATAGTCTAACGCATTCCCAAGTAACGCTAGCTAAAGATCTTCTCAACCCGTTCATCGCATACTCATTGCATCTATCACACAACTGCCTTTTTTCAAATCTGCCGCATTTGTTTATTTTCTCATTAACGCAATCAACAACAAACCAACAATTTATTTACTCGGTTATCGCAAGGTTTTCATAAAAATTACCAATGCAATCTGTTTTCACAAGTCCCTGTGTTCGACCTTGGACTTACCAGGAAACTCAGAGGAATTTATACTTGGATTCCGTAGGGGAAACTTGAGTGCATAACGCAATTTCATCAACACATATCACCCACATTTCCATTTCATAAAACCAAGCATCAGTTACACCCTTCGTTTTGGCTTGCTCCCATAGGTGACATGCGAGCATCCAACTTCGGTTGTGTACCAATCTCAACTTCAACTCTTGATCCTTAGCCAAGTTTTACTTTTGCTGGTCAGAGGAGTTGTCTCTTTTATCCTTATTTTCTCTCTTTTTTTTTATTGCGTTGATCCTGGTAACCTACCTTCGTTTTGGCTTGCTCCCACGGGTGTCATGCGAACATCCAACTATGAGCAGGTGCCTTTCACGACTTAACTCTTATCAGGTTGGGATTTTCCCTTGTGCTAACAGCAAATTTTTTTTTTTTGAGACAATGATGATGAATGCATTTGCCTAATATGACCGCATCCGCTTGATCGCATCTGCTCAGACCTTCCCCACCCATAAATTTAGAGATGCGCAAGGACCTCATTGCGGTATTTTGGACAGAAAAGACAAAACACTTAGTCAAAATTTTGAAAAGAAGGTTTGAGCAGAGTCTTGTAATAGAGAAGGTAAAGTAGAGCTCGTGATGAAGTGTCTTAAGTGTTAGGCAGAAAATGCAATGTATAAAGAAATTTCGCTAAGGGTATGCATACTACTCATCATGGCAGCGCAAATAAACAACGAAAAGGAAAGAAAATAATTACCACAATAAATTGACAAAGGATGATAAAAGTAAAGAGGCCAACGCATATGGAAAGAATAATTACTCAGTTGTATAAAATTTGTCTAAGTACAAAAAGAATTATAATTATCGCAACACAAAATTGTAAGTATGTACAAAAGAATATAAGGTATAGCTATCTATAAAAAAATGAATGGCCGCAAAAAAATGCAAAATTGTGGAGAAGGTGGTACACCCCTAAATTTAGAGTTGTGGTGGGGGTTCTTGGTGAGGAGGATGTTGCGGAGGAGCTCTTTGTGGCGCTTCTTTAAATTGCAGAGATTGTTGTAGATGTGGAGGCATCATGGGACCATGTAGATATGCCGTTAAGAAATTGAAGTACTCATGGTTGCACTCGGCCATCTGTCTTTGGTTCAGGCGAATGGTAAAGATGTTGCATTGAATATTGATCGTCACCCGTCACAACATTATGTTGTTGTCTCGCAACTCTGCGTTGCTCTCCTGCAACTCCGTTAATGAATGGTGAAAAAAGGTGAGCTCTGGAGATAAGAAGACCCGCATATCTTCTAAGGCAGCAGCAAGGGATGCGGTGGTGGGTTGCGCCGTTGATGTTTCACCAGCATTAGTTTGAGGTTGAGCGGAAGGGCCTACTCCCAAACCATATGGGTTATCAACATACGGTGATGGGGTGAAAAGTGAGGTGGAGATGGATGGTGGAGGGATGCTGCTGGAGATGCAGGGTTGGAATCGGGGGCAAGGAGAAGGTTTGTGAATTTTTCGAGAAGAGAGGAAAGGGGCTCATTTTTCGGACTCGGTGGGCGAATGATTAAAGGTAAAGGGTCCAAGGGTAAACTGGTTTGCTTCTGCGGTGAACTGCCTTGGACGATTTCCTTTCCTTTATCATTGTGACGCTGCTTATTTGGTTTTAGTGGTTGCGGCGCATTTAAATCAATAAGGGGCCTTTTTGTTGGAAGCTCGGGGCAATGCAGTGAATCCTTGAGAAGCATTCTCAGGATCTTCGTGTGGACAATGCCGTGAACTTCAGGCATGCGCTCTTCTTTAATGCCTTCGCCCACAGAGAGGCATAGGCTCGAAATTGTCCATGGGAAGAAGTATTGACCTCTCACACGGCCAACAAAACCTTGAATCTACTTCGTAATGAGCTGGCCCACAACGATCAGAATGTCGCGCACTATGCAGTATGCGGCCATAACTTGATCCCTTGAAATTGTTTTGTCATGCGTTGTTGGGATGAGTCGCCTTTTCACCAAATAGACCCAAAGTCGCGCTTCTGGTAACAGCCTGTTGGAGGCGAGGGTTCTTATGCCTGTTAAGGACACCGACCACTTGGTGCCCGATTGTGTTAATACTTTCAGTGCATCCTCCATATGCTCTTCTTCAGGATCATCAATCAATTTGTTACCCGGTGCTTCTGGGAAAGTCTTCAACTGATAGAGCTCATTGATGTCCCTTGTGCTGAATGGCACTACCCTCCTTTCGATGATCACTGCATCTTCGGTGTCATGGAGCTGGCCATGATAGAATGCCCTCACTACTATAGGAATAACGATGGATGGACATTGGCAGAAAGTTTCCCACCCATGTTTCAACACAACACTGGTGATGAGATCCGGTAGTGGAATCGACGCAGAAAAGAAGCCCATCTCCATCCACAGTCATCATTTTCCTTCTTGGTTGTTGGGCGCCTCCTGGTCGACATAAGCTCGCTGCTTTCCACTTTAGCTTTGCCCTTTTCTTAAGCAAACGCAAGGTGGGATTTCTGTCTTTGTGTGCATTCTCTCGCCTTGCGTTGCTCTTCTTTTTCCCTTTTCCATTCCTCCACTTCTTTTCTATTCCTCTCTCTGATATGCTGCACATTTGCTTTACGGCGTCTTTCCTTCTCCTCCTTCTTCTTCTTTTCTACTTCTTCTTCTTCTCTCGTTTCTCTTTCAAATTGTTCAGAGGCGAGCGTAATGCGCTACTCATCCTCGAGCCTTCTTCTTTCTTCTTCTTTCGCCCTTGCGTTGTCACGGCGAACTGCCTCATCATGAAGTTTTCTGGCCAAATCGCCTGCTGCAATGATTTGGCGCGCACGTGACATCTTTTCTTTCTTCTCTTCTAATTCTCTTTTTCTTTTCTTCTCCCACTCTGCTATGCGTTGAAAGAAATTTGGGTCACTTGTGGACCCTTGCGGTGCATTCTCCTTGCGACACCGCATGAGAGGGGTGATGTCAAAGTCTTCTCTGTCTTCAGATGCAACCAATCTGGTATGCGGTGATGAAACTTATGGTTGCGCTGATGCTCTAGCTTGCGCTGACATCCCCTCTTCCACCCTTACGGTGATTGATTCTCTACCAAAATCTAAACTTTCCGCCCTCTTCCTTTTGTCCTCTTTCTTTAGGTGCTTCTCTTCTCACCTGCATTGTTTTCTTTCACTCCTCTTCTTTTCTTTCTTCTTCTTTTTCAATCGGGTGACTTCATCTTCCTCCGCCCATTTTTCTTTACTTTTTCTCTTCTCCTTCTCTTCGGTCATCCCCAGCTGCTTCTTTACCTTTACAACCTCCAAAACAGCCGTGATGGGTCCCTCATTGGAGTCTGTTAGGACAGTCTCCTTAGAATCCGAAGTGACCAGGGCCATTCTCTGTGAAGCGACCGCCAAATCCTCCTCTGATGGCAAGGGCTGGTTCACTACTCCTGCCTCCGGTAACCCCCCTCTCTTTCTAAATTACTCAAAATACTCTCAAATACCTCCTTGTCGTCTTTCCGTTTTAGTTCACTTTCAGTTGAAGGTACTGGGAGTGCCACCTCAGGTCTGGTGGTAGGGGCACTCTCCGTGCTCGGCCCCTCTCGGTCGGTCGGTGGTTTTGCTAATACAGAGGTTTTTCACCAGGGTTTTCTGGCGATTCTTGGGGAAAGCTTAGGCTGGCCGGCGAGGCGACGGTTAGCAGCAAGAAAAGCCGCCTCCCGCGCGGTGACGGGGGCATGGGAAGGGGACGATGGTTTGGAAGAAGAATGGGATGATTGTCCAGCCATTTGCTTGGTTGAGTGAAAGAAGTTGGAAAAAATTTTGTTCTCGAAAGAGAGTTTGGAAGGGGAAGGGTATGCAGAGGGAATTTTTTTATGGTTTTTCTTTCGCGAAGAGATACAAATGAGTTCCTCGGTTGAAGGAAGTGCGATTTATAGGTTGGGCCTTGATGGGCCCAACGCAATCGCTGCGTGGCAGGCTTCGGTATTCCAAAAAGCCTACCGCGCGCCCCTCTCATTATGGTTTAGCAGAAAGGGCGTCCTTTCGTCTGCTAAGTCATAATTCTCTCAGAAGCTAAAGCGATTCGACTACCTTCTCCGCGAATATTTTATCATTTTTTTTATTTAATCGGACGGGCGCAATGTTAAGTGTTTAATGCAATGCATCAGTTACCGCGAATGCATATTTGCGGAGGACGAGCACAATGTATGTATTAGTGCAACACGACCATCAATGCAACACATTTCTGGAGGATGGACACACGGTATTTCTACCAGTGCAATACAACCATCGACATAGTGTGTATTTGTAGAGGACGGGCGTAGTGTACATACGCGGGTAACTCATCCGTCAATGCAATGCATTTTTGGAAGACGGGCGCAAAGTGTATCTATTAGTGCAAGATACACCCGTTATCGCAATGCATACTAGATGTTTTTTTTATGGTATCACCAACATCGCAACGCTTATCCCAAACCAAATTGATAAGACATTGCGGTGTTCATTTATAACATTCATTCACAAAATTTAAGATCAACGCAATTAAGACTGAAATGGAATTAAATTCAACTAGGCATAAAACTAAATCAACGCAAGTTGGAATTGAAGTAGAAATAACTTTAAGTAAGCAGTAAAACTAATTTACGAAAGCATTAATCTGATTTAAATAACACAACGATAAAGTAGTAAAGAAAGCAGTAAAGACGGTAAAGAAAGTAGTAAAGATAGTGATAGGGATGCTGAATGAGAAAGGTTCTTCAGGGTTACCGCAACAGCATCCCCGCAGGCAGGTCGACGCCCCCCATACATGGTCTTACGACTTTGCGGAGACCTGTGTTTTTGGTAAACAGTCGCCCGGGCCTGGTCACTGCGACCCCCTTTGTGAGGAGGCACCCCTTCTCCCGAAGTTACGAGGCAGCCCGACCTGGACCTCCAAATTCCTTATGGAAGATGTTTGCGATTGCATGACCGCATCATTTTTCTCTAAATACTTCTTCAGTAGAGCTTCCAAGGACGATGTATTCGTTAAGGTTTGGATGAGGAAGGTTGGTTGTGTGATTACCTACTTTGGTGGTAACTCTAATTCAAAACTTGATGAAAAATTGGAGGGTTTCCTCGATTCCCAAAATTGTTCTGTAGATTCCTTTGGCCTCCCTGGTCGTTGTTACCTCCCCAACTGAAGTTGGGGTGATTCCGCCAACCCAAGTTGTACGTGTTGTTGTACAGGTTGTTCTGAATGGAGTACACTGTCTGTGGGTTCGATGGGCATATTTCTACTGAATGACCCCCTCCGCATTATGTACAGCTTATCGCTACCACTTGTGTTAGCGCATTGGCTTGCGCTGCACCCTGGGAGAGGGTTCCCTGATTAATCGCCATCATTTGGAAGAGAGAGGTTACTGCGGTCATTTGTGCGGCCAATGTGGTCATTGTATCCGTAGGTACAATGGCACTCTCTGCTTTTCTTCGTTCTGGGCCTCTTTCCCCATACCCATCATCTACCCAGTCATCTGTATTTCGCAAAATGCGATCTAAGATGACCTTGGCTTCAGTGTACATTTTGTCCATAAATCCTCCTACCGTGGAGGCATCAGCAACAGCTTGCGTCGATCTGTCCAGGCCATTGTAAAAGGTTTCCATCAGAATGCAATCGGGAATCCCAATGTGTGGACAGTTCTTTATTAATCTTTTGAATTGCACCCATGTGGTGCTGAGAGTCTCATTTTTGATCTGTTCAAAATTCAACACGTCCCTCCGTCTTCTTGCGTTGACTGCAGGCGGGAAGAATTTCTTCATGAATCGCTCGACCAACTGGTCCTAAGAATTAATTTCATTTGGCTCCAATGAATGAGACCACCTTTTTGCCTCATCTCGAAGTGTATATGGGAAGAGATATAATCTAATTCCCTCCGGAGCCACACTAGGAATGGAGAATGTATTACACATTTCTACGAATCTGGTCAAGTGAGCATGCGGGTCTTCACCTTGTAGTCCTCCAAACTGCCCCACATTTAGATCATTTGAAGCATGTCCAGCTTTATCTCAAAACTTGCATTCTCCTCCACCGTGGGTCTTGCAATTACGAGCGAGAAGTCATATAAATTGGGCACCGCATAGTTCCTCATTGGGATATTGCGGTCGACGAACAGGAAAACTCGGTCTTGCGCTGGCCGATTTACCCCTTGATTCCACTCGAGCCTATCGTTGTTATTAGCCATGTTCCTTCTTTGCCTTATACGGTTCTGGCGTGCTCGTGCGCAAAAAGTACGCTCAATCTCTGGGTCGGCTTCAAATTATAGTTCAGTCAGTCCCAGTACTCATACACTGTCAACCTGTTCTCTGCGTAAAACAGAGAACTATCCTGCAAAATACCATAAAAATATTCAACACTAAACGTTGCCAATCCCCGGCAACGACG
This sequence comes from Benincasa hispida, assembly GCF_027475165.1. Taxonomy (NCBI): domain Eukaryota; kingdom Viridiplantae; phylum Streptophyta; class Magnoliopsida; order Cucurbitales; family Cucurbitaceae; genus Benincasa; species Benincasa hispida. Next base: position 45,406,608 of record NC_143479.1, read on the forward strand.
CCAAAAACTTGATAGAGAAAAATTTATATATTATCTTATATCTTATATTTATCGCCAAAAACTTGTAATGATTTAAAATGAATGAATGAATGGATGGTTGATGCTCTATGTGCTCAAGTTGCATTGCGATAATGATAATGCGATACTACGTTCTGAATGTATATGATGACAATGATATGATTTCGTAGTATGCGTTCGTGTAGTGCATGTTACAAGTTTTCTTACACTGGAACCAAGTATAATTCCAATGCAAGTTTCTCAGAGTGATCTGAGGTCGAATTCGGGGATTGTGAGAATTAATGCGATACTATTGTGGTATATGCGACCGGTTAACATAAAGAATAATGAATTGGGTTTGCAGAAACGTAAAATACGATAAAGAGTAAATTGCGGTAAAGAATAAAATGCGATGGTAAATAAATTGCGATAAAGTAAATTGTGGTGATAAATAAATGATAAACAAATAATATACAAGTGAGGACTGGCTGTGAAGATGTGCAAAAGTGTCTGGTGAATGCGGTGGCAAGTCTTATGAAATGAATCAGAAAGAGAATGGATTGAGGGAAGGACATCACAAGTTTGTCAATCTCGTTGAGGACGCAACTAAGGTTCCGCTTTCCCTTGGCTTACACCTTTCAGTGATCGGTCGCATTCCCATATGTCTATGGTGAAATAAGGATGAATGTGATGAACGCAAGGTTGTTTCCATCTCTGGAAATACTTCTCGCTTTAGTTAAGGAATTCTTCCAACCTTCTTTCGAGAGGCGGAATAACATCTTCACTTCTGCTCTCACAGGTGAAGATGCCATCGAGCATGCTTTAGCTAAACTCAGCCGATTTCCTTAACAAGGATTAACTCACTCGCTTAATCCTCCCTCTTTACTCAGGGGATTAGTTACACATGATGAAGAAAATGGATGACAAATGTATGGAGAAGAACAGAAAGATGATGATGAATACAATAATGATATTAAAATCTAGAGATAAGTGTTTGATACAGATAATGAATGAACGATTAAAGATGAACGCAGTAGATGCATGGAAAATAAGAACAAATAAGGAAAGAGTGTCAATGTCTTGACACAGATCCCGATCAGAGAAAATGTGCTTGTCGGCATGTGGTAGAAATGGAGTGGAAAGCTTTCCTTTCAAGCTTGATTTCCAGGTAGAAATGACCTCTTTCACAGAGCTTCTTCTTCAGGAATGGAAATGATTGCTTGCTCCAGAGACTTACCTCTCGGTCTTGTCTCGTCTTTCTCCCAAATTTTCTCTAAATTGTCTCTTCAGACCATCTTCGAATTTGATGAAGCTATTGATAGACCTTGGCTCCTTCTATATTAGTGGTCCCGCTCTGAGAATCTGATAGTTCCTGTCATGGCATAGTGGAAATGTTTGCTCTGCTCCACGTTCAATTTGTCAGAATCGTACAACAGAAAAGTTGTACAATGTCAGAAGTCCTTGCAAATGCGTTGCTCTTCACATCTTCGATCGATCGCCGCATGCGGTGGAATTACGTTGATCATTTGAGTCCATGATCGATCGTCACATGCGCTGCAATTGCATTGTTCTTGAATGATTGCCGCATGCTGTGATAATGCATTATTCTTTTTGTCCTCGACCGATTTTTTCGAATCCGGTGACCTGTTTCCTACAAAACAAAAACTTGGACATTCCATTTTTGCCGTTGCAATGGGGTTAGCGGTTGTGCTCACGACACTTTACAATTTTCATATTTGTAAGCCAATTTCTATACTATCGACGCAACTTTTCCTTCTTTTTGCCGCATAATCTAAATAAAAACGGTATTAATAACTTGTATTTCTACAAGTTATCAATTACCATAAATACCTCCCTCGTCTTTAGGTCAAAATATACTAACTTTTAGGGGTTGAACTGATAGAGGTTGAGGTTAAGCTTCAATCTTCTTCTTTTCCCTTCAGATTTTAGTATCTTTAGGTTACTTTTTCTTATAGTTTTGGGTTGTAATCGATGGATCAGATGTGTATCTCGAATTTGTCTATGAATTAAGAGGTAACTTCTATCTAGTTTCTTTAAGCAAGAGCCCCATGTCTAATTTCTTGAGTTTTTTTTAATTAAATTATGATGTTCTTCAATTCTATATTTTTCTTTAAATCTCGATGAATTTAGATTTGCATTTGTGTGTTGGACTGACGACCATATCATGATTGCATATCTCTGCTAATCGACATATTTGAATCCTAATGCTTAACGCATGTGTTTCTAGTCCTTTATGGCCTCTAAGAACCCAATTGAATGTAGAAGCATGTAGGTTAGTTAGGGCACGATCTTTACAACCTTAATTATTAATTAGGATGCTTGATTGGTTTCGAATTAATTGATTGTTGGCTTTTGTAGAGATTAGTTAAGTTGAATCAATTTGGTAGTCGTGCATGCATAGAATTGAATGTTTGTTTAATTATCGATTTCCATGATAGAAATTGCATAGGAAACTCTCTCTCGCTCTAGAAATTAGACAGACTCCTACTCTAGATTACATTTACCCTTTTATTTTAATTTCACGCATATAACTCTTCCACAAAAAACCCCCATATTTACTGCTTTAGTTAGAAAATTAACTTAAAGAAACAAATTGTGCTTCCCTGTGGATCGACTCGGACTTACCACTGTTGCTACATTTTTGTAGTGAAAAGAGTAGTTCGGTAATTATAAATTTTCTTTTGATCAATTTTGAGGCTTATTAATGATGTAGGTCTCGAGCCTGTCAAAAATGGCACCGTTGCCGAGGAAGCCATTGACGATTCGTTGGTTAAATTTCTAATTAGAGCATTCTTTTTCTTTTGATTTGTTTTCCTTTTTATGTCAGTGTTTTAAGCTTGGACAGATATCATCAATGAGGATGGGGACAATCGAGTGGAGCATCTCGACTTAGTGACGAGTTTCGTGACCTTCAAGGTTAACTTGCTTAGTTAACTTCTTTGGTTAATCGATTGGTTACACGTAACCCGCAGTAGGTGTAAGCATGTAAGATTGATCACCCTGAGCAAGCATGCCTAAGTCTACAGTGGAGCCTTATACCACGAGATTACTCCATGGAAAGGTATCCTAGTTATATGGATGATGATTTCCATCGGCCTAGATGGGAAGAGTCGTATGGCTATAGAAACCTAGGATAGGACTAATGCCACTATGATCCACACCCTGCCACATCCAATATGTTGATGCATGCTCACATTGCTAACTCAGGTATGTGGTGACGTAAATTTGGCAATGCAATTATGTGATGCATGTCTTAGGTTATGCGTTTGTTCTTATGCGTCGGTGGTCATGCGTTGGAATGGAAAGTATGCGTTGATCTCATATGCAATGACCATGCATTCCTGTCACAAGTTTTCTTGTGCTCTCGCCAAGTATAACGAAATTTTAAGTTTCTCGGGTGATCCGAGGTTGAACTCAGGGACTTGTAGCTAAATGGTATGCGGTAATATGTATGCGACAAAGAAATAAAAGAATGATGAAGGTTATGGGCTATGCACTACTCCTACTTCTAACTAACAGATTAAGTGGTGGAAGTATGACTGAGAGATAGAGACTCGGCAACTGTTAATGTGTAGTAAAATGCATGGAAAAATTGATGAAAAGGCGAGGATGTCTTCACTGCAACACTAAGCTTGACCGCAAGGGTAACCCTAGCCAACGCAAACTATGTGATCATGTTGTACACACTTGACGTAGACGCATGTGAGATATATGCGATAGTGTCGAGAAGCCTATTTCTAAGCCTCTACATTCCCGCTCACGTGCTCTCACACATAAGTAAGATGACTGCATACCACCATACCCTACTTAAAGGGTGCATACGCTGTGTAGTTGCAAACGAAGCTTATTCCTAAGTTCCCCATTCTTGCTTATGCGATCCAATTCACTCTCTCGAGTTTTAGATTTGGTTTTTAGACTACTCTCCCAAGTATGCCTAAATGATGAATGATGCGTTCATAAGACAAGGTAATCACATAAGCCTAGCTAATGTAAGATTATTCCTATCTCTAGTGAACACTTGCTTACATTGCTTAATGCGATCAACTACTTACCCTTCCGAGCAGTTAGTTGCTGCTGATTCTACTCATAGACAAGCAATGCGTCCACTTATAGACAAGCGTTGCTACAGCTTCACACTAAGCAAATAAGGTTTTCTCACAACATTCGCGTAACGCACACCTCCTGGTGGTTTGCTACATGCTTCATATCTCTATGCCGCATGATTAAGTATGCAATACTCTAGCAGTCTTACTTAGTGATGCAATGATTGTAAAGGATGTTAAGTAAATGAAGATGGAGATGGAATCGAAGGAAAATATAGAAATGCATTGATCACAAAATGTATTAATTCCTTAAGCCAAAATGTAATACAATACAAGGATAGAAGAGAGATGGAGGGCCAGATGGAAGCAATGTCTTGCTTCCATCAGATGTGTGTCAAGGTTGCCGGTGGTGCCATGGATGGGCGGTGGAGTAGACTCTCTCAAGCTCTAACTCCAGCGAAGGCTCTAGTCGTCACTCGGAATGGTTAAGGGGATGAATAACTCTCAAGCTATCTTCTCACGCTTTCATCTAGATCACAAGGATCCACCCGAAGGTAGAGAACCTTGGATGGAAAACCCTGGATGATTTGAAGTTCTGCTCAACGGCTTCTATTTATAGAGCTTGATCGCCGACAGCATTAATAGACCTGCTTTGAATCTGACACTCGCGGCGTGATGGTCCTTTTCTGAATCTCTGTTATTAACGGCGTGGTAGGTGAAATGTCAACACCATCTTTATGATAATCCCATTGTATGCGCTCATGCTTGCATTCCACCAACCTTGCGATCGTTCTTCTATTATGGTTATTATCTATAGCCGCAATATCCCTGCGATGACCGCATTCGCTCGATAGCCGTAACGTCTATGCGATGGATGCATGCGGTTAATGGCTGCATCGTTCATGCGTCAAACGTATGCATTTGCCTTTGCCTTTGCGATGGAGAGATTCCCTGCATGCGGTCATCCTTGCGATAGCCTGGCTTCCGTGCATTCGATTGATTCCTGCAATTGCTACAAAAATAAACAATTAAACGCATAATAATGCATAATAGTGGGTTAGTCGAGATTCTTAATGCCGATAGACACAAGCTCATTTTCTCATGAATTCTAAGTATAATCGCTGCATCTCCTACTTAACAGCCCTCATAATTCTAAATAAAAGGCCTATAATGACGTGCATTTCTGCCCGTCATCAGTATGTCACTAGAAGATGTACTTGCTATTAACAATCTTGTTTTTTAGTTGGAGATCCACGACCTCCAGGAGAGCTTTAGTTTTTAGACTGAGGATGGAACTGATCTTCAGAGTTTGAGAGACTCAGTCACTCAATCATCTGATTCAGTTGAAAGAGGAAGTGAATCCTTGTTATGCACATCTTATGACAATACTGAGACGTGCAACAATGAGGTAACCTATGTTAACATTGAGGATGAGTTGGAAGATAGCATGCCATGTCTAGAGCCAGTTTGTGAGGACTATGGAGAATCTAAGCCTAAAATTTTTGATGTCTAGGTGATGGAGTTGGAGGTTGAAACACCTCGCCCCATTCTAGCCTCTGGTATATCGTATATCTTTTAGTCTTGTTCTTGTTTTCAAGAGTCAGTTGAGTAAAAGCCTTTATTTTTTAAAGAGACAATCCTTGAGTCTTTTGATTCTTTCTTTTTATCTTTTTTTAATAATATGAAAAATATCAAATTCGACCTGTCTGGTTCTCTTTAAAGAATGAAGAGCCTTATAATCTTACCAGGATATATCGACTCATCCAAGAAGGGATCAGAGAAATATGAGAATTTTTTTGTGCCTTGACAGGGGACAGGTCACGTCGAGCAATTGACATTAAAAATTTTCCCTTCCCTGAAGGGAACAAGGTGAAAAAAAATTACTTCTTTCTTTATTTGTTTTCTAGATTAGCTTTCTTTTTGTTTTTGTTTTATAGGGACAACCTAGAGGAGAGGAGCATATTTTTCAGAGGTGAGCCCGACCACCACCATCCCATGAGTGACTACGTTTTCAAAGGAGGTTTCCTGTTCCCTTGAACTTTTTTTTAACTTTAGTTGAAATAAATTTGGGACAATGTATCGTTTTAAAGTTGGGGGTAGGGTACCTATTGGGTAGTTTTTAGTTTAGCTTGGGCTCCTTGAGTGTTATCCTCGGCAATGTTTTCTGTGCTTTGATTGCCTTGCTAGCTTGTTTGCACTGTTGTTATCATGATAATTTATGACGCACTCACCCTGTGATGAAATTTGCATGAAAGAACGTTAGGAAAGCATGATCATGATTTTAGCCCAATTTAAAAAAAAAAAAATTCTTATCTCTCATGCATCTTTAAGTCATTGTTTTGTGAAATTAAAGCCTTACGGTCATCTGGTTTATACTTCTGTTGTCACCCCGAAAGGTCCACCTTTGACTTAGGAGTAACCACACTTGTTGTAGAACAAAACTAGACAAAGTGGATAAAATAGGACCTACTTTGAATAAAAAAAGAAAAGAGAAGAAAAACAAAAAGAGAAAAAGAAAGAAAAGAAAATTGTTGCTTGCTAAAAAAAATGCATGCAATAAAAATAAAAAATGAGGCAAAAGCTGACATGCCTGCAAAAAGAAATAGTGTACGTGTGTGCATAGATAGAGTGAAAAGAGCTACCTTCACTGTGTCTAGTTAAGACCCTGCGAGAAAATAGTGGATAGATTCCCGACGGTTGGGTGTGAAATCTACCCCTCTAGGTAAAATAAATGTCATCTATGTTTTGTGTGTGTGTTTAGGCACCCTTGTCTTAGTGTTGTCTTCTCTTTGCAAGTTTGGTATGTCTGAGGTTGATAACCGAACCAATGTAGGGGGTAAACGGGATGAGGACCTTATAAAACTTTTCAGGATCATGCAAGCTTAACTAGCAAAACTCTAGGCTCACTCATGCATGAATAGATTAAGAGCCATTCTTAAACTTATACTTCATTGATTGATCATAATTGAATTGCATTCTTGATTACAAATTTCATTCTAATTGACTGGTGTGACTGGATAACAACCTTGCAAATTAAGCTAGCATGTTTTTAATTATATATTCTATTTGATTGTGTGCTTTTACCTTACTTGGGACGAGCAAGAATTAAGTTGGGGGTGTTTGATAACTCTAAAAAAAAGCGATTTGTATCTTAATTCGGGCTCGTTGTTGGATTTTATGTGTTTATTTTCCTATTTTGTAGGTACCAAACAATCAAGAGGTATAATTGTCGGTTTGGAGCATATCGAGGTTAATTTGGAGCAAATTAGAGTTAATTTGAGCATTTGGGCCTCAAAGGAGTCAGAAGACCAAAATGCCCCTGCTTCAACGTCGCAACACTCACCTTATACAAAGTCTCGATGCTCGCATGACGCTAAAAGGCAGTAGCTTGATGTGCAGAGGAGTATTGCAACGCTACTCCCAGCGTTGCAATGCTCTGAGTTGGTCGCTATTCCCAGCGTTGCAATGCTCTGAGTTGGTCACAACGCTAGCGTTGCAACGTTTCCCTAACGCTAGTGGCTTTATTTTTCGAGTGTTACAATGTTGTTTCTAGTGTTGCAATGCTGCGAAGATTCCTATAAATAGCTCCCTTTGTCTTTAAGTCAAAATATGCTAACTTTTGGGGCTTGAACTAATGGAGGCCGAGGTTAAGCTTTAATCTTCTTCTTTTCCCTTCAGATTTTAGTATCTATAGGTTAGTTTTTCTTATTGTTTTGGGTTGTAATCAATGGATTGGATGTTTATCTCGGATTTGTCTATGAATTAAGAGGTAACTTCTATCTAATTTCTTTGAGTAAGAGCCTTATGTCTCATTTCTTGAGTTTTCTGTAATTAAATTTTGATGAACTTCTCTATGTTTTTCTTTTAAATTTGATGAATTTAGATTTGCATTTGTGTGTTGGACTGATGGCCCTATCATGATTGCATATCTCTGCTAGTTAATTTCGAGCTCGCACGTTTCCTCATAGTTCATCTATGCTTAATTTTACCTCGATAGAAATGGTTGAATGTGTATGCTTAAGATTTATAGGCTAACCTTGAATTTTGGCATTGCATGCTTAATTTAGATTCAAAGAATAAATTGGTTAATTGAAAAAGGATTTTCCTGACTTTTAATCGACGCGATTGAATCCTTATTCTTAATGCATATGTTTTTATAATTCTATATGATCGCTAAAATCCTAGTAGAATCAAGAGCATATAGTTTAATAAGGGCATGGTCTTTCTGTTGGAGTTGATGCCCTAAATCTCGTAGGTTCATATAGTTTGTAAACATTGTATGAATAAACTCATTATGTATTAATAAAATATGTGATATTTTATTCATGGTCTATAAAATATGTGATATTTTAATTGCATTAACCACAAACCAATAAACTAACATCCAAGGTTATCTTTGTAACTTAAACATGTATGTGGAGACATACAGGTGCATCATGCTTATGTGATAATCTAAATGGTCTGTAGTAGATGGATAAGGCTGGGTACCTTATCCTGGTGACACTACGAGTATGGCCCGCTTTGTAGGTATTACAATTATTGTAAAGTGCTATAAATGATGTGATCCTGATCATTCATGTATTAGACATGTGAGCAGGGATATTCTATACAAAGGAGTTTGTATAAGACTAGACCATGAAAAGTTTAGTCTCATTATATAATATTGTTCATAATAGAGACTTACATTTCATTAAGATGACCATAGGTAACACGATCTAAATCCTGAATGAGTTGTGAACTCCTGCCTATGAGGCCGATCCTTTGATTTGTATGGGCGAGAGTGGCCAAATCGTCAACTCAACAAGCCTACTATTTTGGGGATTCACCTGATTAGGGAGCTAGGAAAAGAACACAGCTACACAAGATAGAATTCATTCCTTCCCCGAAGTAGGGGTAAGTAGATAAATTTCTCCCTTAAGGACTGATTCTGGGTCTTGAACAATGTGGCGCCACACTCTCTCCTGGCTCAAGAGGGGTTTAGTCATAGTGGGACTATGATCTATTGTTTATTAGAGGGATCAGTGGTACTTAAGGAGTTAGATGTAACTACAGTGGTACTTGGTTCGAGTTCTATCTTGAAGAAGATCTTCAAGTTGTACATGATTGTTCGAGGGGAAATTCGTGAAGAAAAGATTCTTCAAAGGTATATTTCTTGAACTCTTTTCTTGTAAAAGCATGTTGTAATTTAATTTTAAATGCATATCTATTGTACATTTACTGTAAACTTTGTATTTGATAATTAATGGAATTTGGTCGATTCACTTTCGCTCAAGGTTCTCTTCATATGAGTTCCTTCAATTGGTATCGGAGTCAGGTTATAGGTTTCTGATTCCAAATTCCATTCTTATATTGAATCATTTACAGTATTGGTGGGTTTTATTATCTGCATTCTGTTTATATGATGAATGGTTGTGGATAAATTTTGTATGGATGTTTTCAGGATAGAACTCTCAGTTTAAGGCTTTCTTTAAATTTACAAAGTTGGTTTATAAGGGCCCTGTGTTTTCGGGCATTATTATTACAATTGAGTCTGTAAATTTGTTAGCTTTGAGTCACTCGTGGTGTTCCAGAGGCTTCAAAGAAGGGTTGCAGTTCGTAGTTTCGATGGAGAAGACAAAATAGAGGATCTGAATCGTGTAGCTAGAGCTAAATGATCGGGTAGCTTTTATTATGCGATCGTGTAGAATTCGCTACATGGTCATGTAGCATTTTCTAAACAATCAAATAGCTAATGCTACATGATCATGTTGTGTTGGCTATATGATCGCATAGGCGCTCGCTTGTTGAACGATCATGCAGTATTTGGATATTCGATGCATGCCTGTGTGCTACACGATCGCGTAGATTATCATGCTCATCGCATAGTCATTAGCTACGCGATCGCATATTGTTGCATACTCGACGCATGGTCCATTTACTACACGATCAACTACAAGGTGTTTTTTGAGGAGCGGTTCGGGTCGAGCGGTTCAAGGCCCGGTTCACCTGTTCCAAACCAGTTTACTCAAATTTTGTAATAGTTAGCATTTGTTTTTCCTTTTAGAGAGGTTCTATCCCGGTCCATCAACTTTTAGTTTAAATATACATGTGATGTATGTTTTATATTATATGTCATAATGTATGTCATATAGTTTTAAAACCCACCATAGGTTATGCATTTATTTTCATGCATCATTTTATATTATAAATGTTATAATATACTAGTATGCATGATTTAAATTACATTAAGCATGCTAATGCATCATATAATATAAGAGTTATAGTATATGTATGCATGCATTATAGCATATCCATGCATAATTTATATTATAAGTGTTATAATATATGGTTGAATGGTTGTATGGAATGTATGCTATAGCATGATTCATTACTTAGTTATATAAATGTTATATATTAGTAATGAATGAACATTGCATGAAGCATGACATTACCTAAGATTAATTTATAAATGTTATAATTAACTTATGTATGCCTATCATGCGATGGTTGGTTTTAATTGTTTCATTTATTTATAATTGTTATAATAAATGAAATTAGAATTAAAATCAATAATAAAGAGTTGCATGCAAACCTTAGGTTATAATCATTTTTTTAAAATTGTTTTAAAATATGATTGTGATAGACCGAAGATCACAATTTTAATGAGATTATATCTAAGTTTAATCTTTTAAATCGGTCTAATATGATTAAATTGATTCCTAATAAAAGATTAAATATGTAACAAATGTATCTATAAGGGACCTTTTTGTTGGGTTTTATGTCCTAAAACTCGTGGTTTGTAAACAATTAAACTTATTATGAAAATTCAATAAGTTGTTATTGAATATATGAATTGCATATTTCGTTTTAGAAATAAATCCAATAAACTAAAAGATCTATGACTATTACATGAATACTTGAACTTTATGTGGAGACATAAAAGTGGATCAGTTTCGAGTAAATAGTCAAAATGATCTATAGTATATGAATAAGGTTAGGTGCCTTATTCAGGTAATACTATCGGATGCGGCCCACTTTTTAGTTGTTACAGGGAGTTGTAAAGTGCTACAGACGAAGTGATCCTAATTCGTACATGTCATGACATGAGAAGTAGGGGCATATGTGCAATGAGTTTGTACAAGATCGGCCACAAAGTAAGCCACTTTTACTTTGTAACGTTGTTTACTATTTAAGACTGACTATTTCAAAGCGATGACCTAGTTAACTTGATCTTAATCCTGAGCTAACTATGAACTTCTGTTTATTTAGGATTATCCTTAGATTTTCATAGATGAGAGTTGGCTCAACAGCATCGGCTCAATAAAACTCCATTTCAGGGGTAAGACTGGGTAGATAACTGGAGACATAGGGCGTAAGATGGAATTCACTCCTACTCACTTTTAGGGATAGTAAAGAGGTTGTTCCCTTAAGTGCTGACTCTGGATCTTGAACAAAGGGCCCTACCATCTCATTAGCCTGAGAGGGACTCGGTTTGTTGATCGAATCATAAACCAATTATTCATTAGAGGATTAGTGGGACATAAGGAACAAGAGGTAATCTCGGGGGTAAAACAGTCATTTGATCCAACATTATTATGAACAACCTATGAAGAATTAACTTACTAATCATGGATATATCGGTGGACATAATATATCTACAGTGAGGGGAGTGCAACTCTAGGCTTTAGTGGAGTGACCCAGTAGTTAACGAATGGGGGTTAATTCGGTGTAAAGAGTTTAGCCAATTAATCTCGGATCGTTGGAGTCCACGAGGTCCCCTTACCAGCTCACAAATGGATTAGCCTTAGAGTAGCGTGATAAGTTAATTTGAAACGTTCAATTTAGAATTAAGAAAATTAGTAATTATATGTGATATAATTACGCGTTTAATTTTATAATTAAACAAATTTGGAGAATCAATTAATATTTAAATATGATTTAAATATTAAATTCATGAATAGGGATTCATGAAGGTGAAATTAGTGTCAAATTAATTTAATATTTAATATTGAATTAATTAGAATTAATTAAATTGTTTAATTAATTATTTATTATTAATTTTATTAGAAAATTAATTAATGAATTAATTTTTAAATTGATAAAGATTTCATTTTTTGAAAATATGATTTTGGAAATCAATTAGAAAATCAAAGTGAAAAAAGATGGAAAATGGAAAATCCCAAAAGTGGAAATCAATTAGAAAATCAACTCCTGTCTTTGATGAAAGTGTATTAAAGCGTTTAATGAAACTTAAATCAAAATTGTTTAATCATCAAAGACAAGAGTTGTTTTTTAGCAAATTAAACAAACACTTAGATAAAATCAGTAGCCAGATTTTTCTAAGTTAATTAACCCTCAGTAGAACACTCAGTGGGAGGAAAATGGGGTATATGATACTTCAATTTTGCCTCTATATATTTCTCCCTAAAAGTTCACACCGTGAGATCTACTTTCGACCTCGAGGCACCATGGGTGTCCTCTTAGGGGTGGCATTTGGGTAGATGAATAACAAGGTGAATGGGGAGAGTGTTTATAGTGAGTGGGATTAGGACGTGTGACAACATATCCCTCGGTCTCTCTTATTACGTTGAATAAATTTTCATGCATTGCCTCGAGGCATCGTGGGTGTCCCTCTAAAGGATGGTTGTATTGCATGACAATTTATTTGATCTCTAGAAATTGATGAGGTTGCTTTAATCTCTTGTTCCAATCGGCTTTTCCCTACGGTTGGCTCATTGGCGCGGGAATCTAGAACCTAAAATGAGGGGTTACACTTACACACAATTGTTAAGGATGTTAACAAATTCTGGACCGAACAATGGTGACTATTAGTTATAGTTACAAGGAGTTCTTTCTGTCTAATGGTTAAGAATGTCACATTTCAGTGAAGGGGCACTTGATCACCCTACGATGACTTTTGTCCTGTCTCACTAAAACATAATTGCAAAATAGATGTCACTTAGGGTACACTAGAATATCTTGCTAAAATTTGATTGATTTTCTTAAAAATGGTTTAATGCAAGTAGACTAAAATAAGTTTGTTCTTTTTCAGCAAATTTAAAATGGCTACCGCTACTCTTAGCTTACTAGCTGCCAATAAATTAATGGGCGAAAACTACGCTAGCTGGAAAAATACGATTAACACTATTTTAATCATCGATGACCTGCATTTCGTCCTAATGGAGGAGTGTCCTCCCATTCCACCTCCCAATTCTCCTCGAAACGTTCGAGAAGCATATGAGCGTTGGACAAGGGAAAATGAAAAGGCTCAAGCGTATATCTTGACAAGCCTTAATGAAGTCTTGGCCAAGAAGCATGAGCCCATGCTCACACCCCATGAGATTATGGAGTCCCTGGGGGGAATGTTCGGACAACTGTCTGCACAGCTTAGACAGACATGAAGCTCTCAAGTACACCTTCAATGCCCGTATGCAAGAGGAGGCATCTGTTCGAGAACACGTTCTCAACATGATGATCCACTTCAATGTGGTGAAGATGAATGGGTCAAGCATCGATGAGGCCAGCCAGGTAAGCATAATTCTGGAATCTTCACCTGAAAGTTTCTTGCACTTCCATAGCAATGTTGTTCTGAACAAGATTGACTATAACCTGACTACCCTGCTTAATGAGCTACAAACCTTCCAATCCTTATTGAAAGTAAGAAGAAGAAGGGTGAAACAAATGTGGCTTCATCTTCTAAAAAGTTCCACAAAGGTTCGACCTCTGGAACTAAGTCTATACCTTCTTACTTTGGCACCAAAAAGTGGAAGAAGAAGGAGGGTAGAAAGGGGAAGGTTGCTGCTAGCCTGGCAGTTGCTGCACCAAACGGTAGACAACTTGTCAGGTTGACAAAGGAAAATGTTTCCATTGCAACCAAGATGGGCACTGAAAGAAAAACTGCCCCATATATTTGGCAGAAAAGAAGAGGGCCAAACAAGGTGAATGTGATTTGCTTGTCTTGAAACTTGTTTCTTGAAGAATGATGATTCTGCCTGAATTATTGACTCTGAGGCCACTAACCATGTTTGTTCTTCATTTCAGGGAATTAGTTCCTGGCGGCAACTTGATGTTGTGAGATGACGATGCGAGTTGAAACCGGGCACGTCGTCTCAGTTGTGGTAGTGGGAGATCTCCGGTTGACTTTGCAGAACAAATTTCTCATTTTGAATGATGTATATGTAGTTTCTGACTTAAAGAAGAACTTAGTTTTTTTAAAGGGTTTGTTAGAACAATGTTATCGTTTAAACTTTTCTTTTAATAAAGTATTTATTACAAAGAATGGTGTAGATATATGTTATGCAAAACTGGAAAATAATTTGTATGTGCTCAGGCCGTTAGCAACAAATGCCTTCCATAACATAGAGATGTTTAAAACTGCGATAACTCAACATAAAAGACTTAGAATTTTTCCTAAGGAAAACGCCCAACTTTGGCACCTAAGACTAGGACACATTAATCTTAATAAGATTGAGAGGTTGGTAAAGAATGGACTTCTAAGCGAATTAGAAGAAACTTCTTTACCTGCGTGTGAGTCATGCATTGAAGGCAAGATGACTAAAAGGCCTTTTACTTGAAAAGATCATAGGGCCAAAGAATCCCTAGAACTAGTACATTCAGACCTTTGTGGTCCGATGAAAAGTTAGAGGAGGTTATGAATATTTCATCACTTTTATTGATTATTATTCAAGATATGGGTACATTTATTTAATGCAACATAAATCTGAATCTTTTGAAAAATTCAAAGAATTCAAGGCTAAATTTGAAAATGCATTAAATAGAGATTAAAACATATCGATCTAATCGAGGTGGAGAGTTTATGGATTTAACTTTCCAGAACTATATGATAGAACATGGAATAGTATTCCAACTCTCAGCACCTGGTACACCTTAGCAAAATGATGTATCATAAAGGAGAAATCGAACCCTGTTGGACATAGTTCAGTCTATGATGAGTTATAATTCATTACCTAACTCGTTTTGGGGTTAGGTAGTAGAAACTGCAACATACATCCTGAATGTGTTCCCTCTAAGAGTGTTTCCAGAACACCTTTGGAATTATGGGATGGTCGTAAAGCTAATTTATGTCATTTCTGAATCTGGGATTGGCCAACACATGAACTTGAGGCTAATCCTAAGAAATTGGAACCACGTTCAAGGTTATGCCTATTTGTGGGCTACCCCAAGGGGACGAGACATGGTTATTTCTTTGATCCTAAAGAAACAAAGTATTTGTATTGACAAATGCTACTTTTCTTAAGGAACACCACATAAGGGAGCACAGACCCAGAAGTAAAATTGTGTTGAATGAGTTTTCCAAAGAAACTACTGAATCTTCAACAAGAGTTGTTGAAGAACCTAGCACCTCAACAAGAGTTGTTGAAGTAGGTTCATCTAGTAGGTCAAATCCACCTAAAGTGTTGAGGGAACCTCGATGTAGTGGGAGGGTTGCGAAGCCACCTATTCTCTATATAGGTTTAACTGAAATCCTAGCTATAGTAGCTGATGGCAAAGTTGAGGATCCATTGTCTTACAAGAAGGTAATGAAAGATGTTGACAGAGATGAATGGATCAAAGCCATAGATCTCGAGATGGAGTCTATGTACTTCAATTCAGTATCAGATCTTGTAGATCAACCTGATGGGGTTAAACCAATAGGTTGTAAATGTATCTATAAGAGGAAACGAGGTGCTGATGGAAAGGTGCAAACCTTCAAGGCTAGACTGGTGGCAAAGGGTTATACCCAGGTAGAGGGAGTCGACTATGTGGAGACTTTCTCACCGGTTTCCCCACTTAAGTCTATCTGGATCCTTCTATCCATTGCCTCATATTATGACTATGAGATTTGGAAAATAGATGTCAAGATTGTTTTTCTGAATGGCAATCTTGAGGCATTTATATGGTGCAGCCCAAGGGATTCATAACCCAAGGTCAAGAGCAAAATATTTGCAAGCTTAATCGATCCATTTCTAGACTGCAAGCATCTCAATCTTGGAACATAAGATTTGATACTGCGATCAAATCTTATAGCCTTGATCAAAATGTTGATGAGCCTTGTGTATATAAAAAGATCATCAACAATTCAATAGTTTTTCTAGTGTTATATGTAGATGATATCCTACTCGTTAGGAATGATGCAGGTTTACTGACTATAGTTAAGAACTGGCTAGCGACCCAATTCCAAATGAAAGATTTAGGAGAGGTTTAGTTTGTTCTAGGTATTCAGATCTTTCGAATAAAAAAAAAATGCTAGCACTTTCTCAAGTGTCGTATATTGACAAGATGCTTGTCAAGTATTTGATGCAGAACTTCAAGAGGTGTCAAAGCCCATCACACTTTATTGTCATAATAGTGGTGTTGTGGCTAATTCCTAAGAGCCTAGGAGTCATAAGCGCGGCAAGCATATAGAGCGGAAGTATCATCTCATCCGAGAGATTGTGCATCGAGGGGACGTGATTGTCAAGTGGGAGATTTTTGGGGTTGATGCCTTAAATCTCGTAGGGTTCTATACTTTGAAAACATTGTTTGAACAAACTCATTATGTATTTAATAAAATATGTGATATTTTATTCATTGTCTATAAAATATGTGATATTTTAGTTGCATTAACCACAAACCAATAAACTAAATTCCAAGGTTATATTTGTAACTTAAAACATGTATGTGGAGACATACAGGTGGATCATGTTTAAGTGATAACCTAAATGGTCTGTAGTAGATGGATAAGACTGGGTACCTTATCCTGGTGACACTACGAGTATGGCCCACTTTGTAAGTGTTACAATAGTTGTAAAGTGATACAAATGATGTGATCCTGATCATTCATGTATTAGACATGCGAGTAGGGATATTCAATACAGAGGAGTTTGTATAAGACCAAACCACGAAAGTTTAGTCTCATTATATAAAACTGTTCATAATAGAGACTTACATTTCACCAGGATAACCATAGGTAACACGACCTTAATCCTGAGCGAGTTGTTAACTTCTACCTATTGGGGTTTGTGCCCTAAAGTCTCGTGTCCTATAATTTGTAAACAACTTTGTAAGAACACTTGTGATGTATAATATATATGATATTTACTTCACTTCTTGACTTTACCGCAAACCAATAAACTTAATATCCCTGGTTGTCTTTATGTAACTTAAGCATGTATGTAGTGACATACAAGTGGATCATGTCTTAAGTGATAACCAAAATAGTCTGTAGTATATGGATATAGGAGGGAAACCTTATCCTAGTAACACTACAGATGTGGCCCACTTTGTGGAATTGTTATAAATGTTGTGACTTGTCACAGATGGTCGATCCTGATCATTCGTGTAGTGGACATGCGAGCGGGGGCGTCTTATACAAAGAGTTTATATAAGACCTGACCTTGAAATGTTAATGTCTTGTCATATAACTCTGTTCATGACTGAGACTTCACTTTACTAGGATGACTTTAGGTAACATGACCTCAATCCTGAGTGAGTTGGGAACTCCTGCCATTGAGGGTGGTCCTTTGATTTTCATGGGTGCGAGTGGCCAGAGCGCCGACTCAAACCTACCATATTAAGGATTCGTCTGATTTGGGAGCTGGGAACTCAGCTTCACAAGATAGAGTTCACTCCTTCCCTAAAGTAAGGGTAAGTAGATAGATTGATCTCTTAAGGGCTGATCCCGGGACTTGAACGATGTGGCGCCACGCACCTTCTCATGGCCCGAGAGGTGTTCACACATAGTAGGACTATGTTGTATTGTTAATTAGAGGGATCAATGGTACTTAAGAAGGAAGATGTAATTACAGGGGCAAAACGGTAAATTGGCCTACTGTAATTATGAGCTTCTGTGAAGGGTCATCGTACTGATGATTGGTTATATCCAATGGACATAGAAAAATATATCTATGACAAGAAGAGTTCAATTGTCGGTCTTTAGTGGAATGCCTGGTAGTTAACGGATGGTGGATATCATGACTAAAAAATTTAGTCAGCTATTCACGTACCGTTAGAGCTTCAAGCCATAAGTCCATAAAGTCCCCTTAGTAGCTTAGATACAAGTTGAGAGTCAGTTTTTGGGTCAATTTGAAATTTTCAAATTGATAAGAGGGAGTTCGATTATATATGATATATCTGAAGGAGTTAATTAAATATGATATATATAAATTTATGTATGAGATACATTAATTTGGAGGAAATTGGATATAAATATGATTTATATCTAGTGGAGGAAAAATACTATAATTAATATATGATATTAATTTATATGTTATGAATAGGATGAGATCACATTCATTGGACGGTTAAAAGGGAAATGGGACGACGTCTCTTCTGTTTTAATAACGAGCGAGTGAGGTGAAAGATCACTTTGAGATGCATAAATAGCTGACAGTGTGTTAAGCATGAGATGTGCTGACATTGTGTTAAAGAGTGTGTCATCGCTTAGAAAATGAGTGCCTATACGATAGTGCCTGCACGATTGCTTACCTATACGATATTGCTAAGCGATCGCTTACCAATTACATCTTCGCAAGCTATTTACTAAACGATCGTTTACCTTTTTCTAAGCAATCGTTTAGCTCTCGATATTTACTAAACAATCGTATAGACGATCGCTTAGATTTTCCTACACGATCGTTTAGACGATCGCTTACCCTTTCCTACACGATCGTTTAGACTATCGCTTACTTCTTCCTATACGATCGTATACGTCACCTAAACGATCAAGTATCTAGTCTATGCAATAGACGGGTTCATCTCTCACTTGCTTGATCGTTGTGTACGATCTCTCTTCCTCCTCCTCTCTACCAAATCCGAACAAAGCCCACACTTTGGATTCTCACTCCAAGAATACTAAGGGCTCTGAGTGGTTGTGTCATCTCTATTTCCTTCTGTTTGAGTGGTGATTGTTCGAGGTAGACGATTGGGGTTTAGACTTGCTGTCAAGAAGAAATCTTCAACTGGTATGATCTCTTGATCTCTTTAGCATTCTGAATGCATATTAATACGTTTGAATGTATATGTGGTTGTTCTATCACAATGAATTGGAATGATCTGCTTCCGTTCGTAGGTACTCTTGAATACGAGTTCCTTCACTACCTATGAGGGTGGTCCTTTGATTTGTATGGGTGAGAGTGGCCAGATCACCGACTCAAAAAGCTTACAATTTTGGGGATTTGTCTAATTGAAGAGTTGAGAACACAGTTACACAAGATGGAATTCACTCCTTCCCCGAAGTAGGGATAAGTATGCTCCCTTAAGGGCTGGTTCCGGGTCTTAAACAATGTGACGCCACACACTCTTCTGGCCCGAGAGGGCTTTAATCATAGTGGGACTATGATCTATTGTTCATTAGAGGGTTTAGTCAAATGGTAATTTGGTTTAGCTGTACTTACGAGTAATTTATGAAGGGTCATGTACTGTTGACTGGTTATATCCAATGGATGCAGAAATATATCTGTAGTACGAAGAGTGCAGTTGTCGGTCTTTGGTGGAGTGCCCGACAGTTAACGAATGGTGAATAATGTAATTAAAGAGTTTAATTAATTATTCATGTACCGTTGGAGCTTCAAACTACAAGTCTATGAGATCCTCTTGGTAACTCAAAAAAATTTAGTTGAGAATCAATTTTTGGATTAATTTGAATTGTTAAAATTAATAAAGGGATTTAATTATATATAATATAATTAAAGTGTTTCGATTATATATGATATAATTGTCATAATGTATTTGATACATTATAGCTTAATGGGAGGAAATAAATATTTGAATGAGATTCAAATATATTTTCTATGAATGTGATTCATAGTTGTTAAATTTAATATAAATATGATTTATATTAAATGCCATATAATAGAGAAAAGAAACTATAGTTTATATTGTATGTGATACAAAATTAAAACTATAGGTTATATATTATATTTGATATAACATAAAATTTAATATAAATATAATATGATAAGTTAGTTATCGTATTTATTTATATTATAGTATTATTATTTGAATAGTATGGAAGGGAGTTACAACTCTCTTCCCCATCTTTTCTCTCCACTCACATTAGTGGGTGGTGGTTATCTTTTATGGTAAGAGGAATAAAAGAAAAATTATTTTTCTTCTTCCTCAACGTTTTTTCTGCCAGTGTGTTGAACGATTGAGTGAAAAGTACATAAGTGTTATGTGAGTTTGCCTTGTGAGAAAGAGTGCTCAATCTTCTTCCTCCTCCATATTAATCTTCCCCTCTAAACCAAAATAGTCAGAGCCCACCACTTCTGGGTTCTCACTCTAAGAATATCGAGGATTCTATTTTGGTAGTGTCCAATTTTGGTTCGAGTTCTATCTTGAAGAAGGTCTTCAAGTTGTACATGACTGTTCGAGGGAAATTCGTGGAAAAGATTCTTCAAAGGTAATATTTCTTGAACTCTTTTCTTGTAAAAGCATGTTGTACTTTAATTTTAAATGCATATCTATTGTATATTTACTGTAAACTTTGTATTCGATAATTAATGGAATTTGATCGATCTGCTTCCACTCAAGGTTCTCTACATACAAGTTCCTTCACTTTCCAACCTTAATTAATAATTATGACGCTTGATTGATTTCGATTTAACTGATTGTTAGCCTTTGTAGAGATTAGTTAAGTTGAATCGATTTGATAGTCGTGCATGCATAGAATTGAATGTTCATTTAATTTTCGATTTCCATGATAGAAATTGCATAGGAAACTCTCTCTTGCTCTTAAGCGGCATTTACCATTTACCACTTTAGTGAGAAAAATAAATTAATGAAACAAATCACGCTTTCTTGCAGATCGACTCGGACTTACCACTGTTGCTACGTCTTTGTAGTGATAGTAGTAGTTTGGTAATTATA
This sequence comes from Benincasa hispida, assembly GCF_027475165.1. Lineage (NCBI taxonomy): Eukaryota > Viridiplantae > Streptophyta > Magnoliopsida > Cucurbitales > Cucurbitaceae > Benincasa > Benincasa hispida. The sequence continues at coordinate 45,427,496 of NC_143479.1, forward strand.
AATTTTCTTTTGATCAAGTTTGAGGCTTATTAACGATGTAGGTCTTGAGCCTGTCACCTGACATTATATTTAGCAAGAAACTTAGAAATGATACGGTTAAGAAAATGCATACCTTCACCACTTTTTAGTGCCCTTGGCATCCCAAAGCACGAAATGTTTCTGGTTAAAAACTTTGAAACGGTCACCACATCATTTTTGGCACATGCTACTACTTCAACCCATTTGGATACATAATCCAATGCTACTAAGATGTATTATTGTCCACAAGACTGAGGAAAAGGCCCCATAAAATCAATGCTCCAAACATCGAAATAGTTCAACTTCTAGTATGTTGTTAAGTCGCATTGCATCCCTTGAAGAGATATTACTCGTGCGTTGGTATGGGTCACACTTCATTACATATTCCTTTGCATCTTTGAAAAGCGTGGGCCTGAAATACCCACACTAAAGAACTTTAGCAGCAGTTTTTTGTCCTTCAAAGTGACCCCTATAAGGAGAGTCATGACATTTAGCTAGGATGCATTGCATTTCAACTTCGGGGACGCATCGATGCATGATGAAATCTGGGCCTTGTTTGTATAAAAACGGTTATCCCAAGAATAGAATTTGCTGTCATGTGCAAGCCATTTCTTTTGTTGGCCATTGAAGTCTTCAGGGAACTATTTTATGTTTAAGCAATTGACTATGTCTGGGTACCATGTTTCTTCTCCTCAAATATAAGTATGTATTTGTCAGGGAACGCACCTCGAATCTCAGCTTGTCCCAGTTGTGTCTCTTTGTTCCAATCTTGACAGGTGATTGGCCACATAGTTCTCAGTACCTTTTCTATTTTTAATTTCTACATCAAACTCTTGTAGCAACAGCACCCAACAAATCAATATGAGCTTTGCGTCCTTCTTGCCCATCAGGAACTTAATAGCGAAGTGACCTGTGTAGATTATGATGGGAATGATTCCCTAAACTCTCGTGTCCTGTAGTATGTAAACACAGTTTTGTATGAACACTTGTGATGTATAATATGTGATATTTTCTTCACTACTTGTCTTTGAACATTGGATGTTTTATTTGCTTTACCACAAACTAATAAACTAAAATCCCTGGTTGTCATTATGTAACTTAAGCATGTATGTGGAAACATACAAGTAGATCATGCCTTAAGTGAGAATCAAAATGGTCTGTAGTATATGGATATAGGAGAAAAACCTTATCCTGGTAACCCTACGGATGCGGCCCGCTTTGTAGAATAGTTACAAGTGTTGTGACTTGGTACAGATGGTCTGATCCTGATCATTCATGTGGGGACATGCGAGTGGGGGCGTCCTATACAAAGAGTTTGTCTGGGTACCATGGTTTCTTGTCCTCAAATCTAAGTATGCATTTTTCAGGGAACACACCTCGAATCTCAACTTGTCCCAGTTGTATCTCTTTGTTCTCCAATCTTGACAAGTGATTGGCCACATGGTTCTTAGTACCTTTTCTATTTTTAATTTCTACATCAAACTCTTGTAGCAACAGCACCCAGCAAATCAATCTAAGCTTTGCATCCTTCTTGCCCATCAGAAACTTAATAGCGGAGTGATCTGTGTAGATTGTGATGGGAATGATGCCCTAAACTCTCGTGTCCTGTAGTTTGTAAACACAGTTTTGTACGAACGCTTGTGATGTATAATATGTGATATTTTCTTCACTACTTGTCTTTGAACATTGGATGTTTTATTTGCTTTATCACAAACCAATAAACTAAAATCCCTGGTTGTCATTATGTAACTTAAGCTGTATGTGGAAACATACAAGTAGATCATGTCTTAAGTGAGAACCAAAATGGTCTGTAGTATATGGATATAGGAGGGAAACCTTATCCTAGTAACCCTACAGATGTAGCCCGATTTGTAGAATAGTTACAAGTGTTGTGACTTGCTACAGATGGTCTGATCCTGATCATTCATGTGAGGACATGCGAGCGGGGGCGTCCTATACAAAGAGTTTGTATAAGACCTAACCACAAAGTATTAACATTTCGTTATATAATATCGTTCATGACAGAGACTTCATTTCACTAGGATGACCATAGGTACATGACCTCAATCCTAAGTGAGTTGGGAACTTCTGTCTTTGAGGGCGGTCCTTTGATTTGCATGGGTGCGAGTGGCCAAGTCGCCGACTCAAACCTACCACTTTGGGGATTCATTTGATTTGGGAGCTGGGAACTCAGCTACACAAGATGGAATTCACTTCTTCCCCGAAGCAGAAGTAAATAGATAGATTTCTCCCTTAAAGGATGATTCCGGGGCTTGAATGATGTGATGCCACATACCTTTTCATAGACCAAGAGGTGTCCACACATAGTAGGACTATGTTGTATTGTTCATTAGAGGGATCAGTGGTACTTAAGCAGTTAGATGTAACTACAGGAGCAAAACAACAAATTGTCCCAGTATACTTACGAGCATCTGTGAATGGTTATCGTACTGTTGATTGGTTATATCCGACGAACACATAAATATATCTGTGGTAAGAAGAGTTCAGCTGTCGTTTAGTGGAATGCCTGGCAGTTAACAGATGCCAGATCTCGTGGCTAAAGAGTTTAGTCAGCTATTTACGTACCGTTGGAGCTTTAAGCCATAAAGGTCCTCTTGGTAACTCAATGGATTCAAGTTGAGAATCAGTTTTTGGGTCAGTTTGAAATGTTCAAATTGACAAGAGGGAGTTCGATTATAAATGATATGATTGACTTTATGTACGAGGCACATTAAATGGAGGAAGATGGATATAAATATGATATATATCTAGTGAGGGAGAAAACACTATGGTTTATATGTAATATTAAACTATAGGTTAATGAATATAATATGATTATATTTATTTTTTTAAATTTGGACAATTATAGGATAATTATGCCCGGTGTTTTCTCCGTAACCGTGTGTTAGTGGGAAGTTTCAACCTGTTTTCATAACTGAAGAATAAAATGAAAATCGTTTTCATTTTGCAAAAGATCACGTAATTCGCTCATGCATGGTGTATAATGCCTATCGCTAAGCTAACCGAGAGATTATACGATAGCTCGAAGTTACTACATGATTGTATATAAGTGCGCATCTTTCTAAACGATCGCCTAAGTTTTACTAAATGATCGTCTAGCGTCAAGCGTTTACTAAACGATCGTCTATACGATCGCAACCTTTTTCCTACACAATCGTATACCTTCTTCTAAACGATCAAGCATTTTTTATATGATAGACTCTGCCCTTCTCCCACTTGCTTGGTCGTTGTATATGATCTTTATATCCTCCTCCCCTCTACCAAATCCCAAAAGAGCCCACTCTTTGCATTCTCACACCAAGACCAGGGTTCCAAGTGGTGGTGTCATCCTCATTCTTCTGTTCGTGTGGAGGCCGTTCGTGAGTAAACGACCGGTGGTGTTGGAGGACGATTACTTGGACATTCCAACAAAATCTAGAGAAGTAGTCCTTGTTCAAAAGAATGAGTTTTGCTGAAGAATGAGTCTTCAACTGGTATGTATTCATTCTCTTATTGTTTATTTGGAAAAAGCATGCCGGTAATTTGTAGTATAAAGCATATCTGTTCTATTAGAATGTAAATGCGGTAATTCTATCATAATGTATTTGGAACGATCCGCTTCCGCTCAGAGGTACTCTTGTATAAGAGTTCCTTCAGATTGTTGATGACGCATCAACTAGATGAGCTCTGAATTTTTCAATGGAGAACACTACCGCTAACATTTCTTTTTTCGTAGTGGTGTAATGTTCATGGGACTCATTCAATGTCTTCGATGCGTAAGAAATGAGGTGTATTAAGTTTCCCTTTTTCTGACCCAACATGGCTCTAACTGCTACATCACTTGCTCACACATTAGAATGAACAGTTGCGTCTAGTCTCGGGCTATTAATATCGAAGCAGCAGTTAACACATACCTTAAAATCTCGAATGCGTTGGGCCAATCTTCATCGAATATGTAGGGTCTGTTTAACTCTAACAATGCGCTTAGTCATCGCGCGATTTGAGAAAATCATAAACCTTCGATAAAAGCCTGCATGTTTTAACAAACTCCTTAAAGCTTTAACATTGGCAGGCAGAGGCAGTTTGGCTATGACATTAATTTTTGCTTCGTCCACTTCCAATCCCGCTTTGGACACCTTGTGTCCTAGAACAACACCTTCAATCACAATAAAGTGTCAATTTTCCCAGTTCAGCACCAAGTTTGTTTCCTCACATCGAGCGGAGATAACCTCTAAATTGTTTAAGCAGGTTTGATAGGAGTCCCCAAAACTGAGAAGTCATCCATAAATATTTTAACAAATTGCTCAAGGAAGTTAGAGAAAATTTCCACCATGCACCTTTGAAAAGTTCCTAGTGCGTTGCATAGCTCGAAGGGCATGCGTCGGAATGCAAATGTCCCAAAGGGGCATGTGAAAGTTGTTTTATTCGGGTCTTCTGAAGCAAGAAGGATCTGGTTGTATCCTGAGTATCCATCTACGAAACAATAAAGTTCTTTGCCAGTCAGTCGATCGAGCATTTGGTCAATAAAAGGAAGGGGAAAGTGGTCTATCTTGGTCGCTGCATTGAGTTTTCTATAGTCCATACATATGTGCCATCCTGTGACAGTTCTGGATGGGATGATTTTATTGTTGCTATTGACTATTACAGTGGTGCCTCCCTTTTTGGGGATGCATTGTATTAGGCTCACCCAGCTACGGTCAGAAATGGCGTAAATTACCCCTACGTCGAGCCACTTTTTAATTTCTTTCTTTACCACTTCTTTCATAACAGGATTTAGCCTGCGTTGAGGCTCGATTGATCCGGTTTTCCCTTCTTCCAATCGAATCTTGTGCATACAATATGAAGGGTTGATTCCTCAAATGTCAGCCATTGTCCAGCCAATTGCATGTGTATGCTTCTTTAATATCTACAAAAAAGAGAGCTTGTTAGGCTGAGAAAGATTAGTTGGAATAATAACAGGCAAAGTATTATTAGGTTCAAGAAAAGCGTATTTTAAATGGTTAGAGAGATTTTTTAAATCGAGCGTTGGTGGCTCATCTAGGGAAGGACGCGCTGGTTTCGTCTACCGCTCATCCAGACTTAGCAGCTCAAATCTTCTTATAGTTTCACCCAACGTGTGGACCTCACAAACTTGGTCCATTTCTTCTTCAGGCAGTATAGTTGAGTCGATACGTTGACATTACTTTGCATCATCTAGGAATTTTAATGCGTTCAACACATTGAATTTAACTTCCTGATTGTCTACACACATGGTCAATTCCCCCTCATGCAGGTCTATCAAAACTTTTTCGATAGCAAGGAATAGGTGTCCGAAGATTATTGGAACATCCTGATCAACCTCATAGTCTAAGACGATGAAGTCCATCGAAAATATAAATTTGTCAACCTTTACCAAGACATCTTCGAAATTTCCTTCAGGGTATGTGATAGACCTGTCAGCAAGTTGAAGCATTACAAAAATAGGTTGAGCTTTACCAATTCCAAGTTTCTTGAAGATTGAGAGGGGCATTAGGTTAATACTTGCTCCAAGATCACACAACGAATTCCCTACATCTATTCTTCCAATTGAACAAGGAATGGTAAAACTGCCAGGATCCTTCTGCTTTTTAGGAATGTTGTTGTTGATCAACGCAATACACTCCTTTGTTAATGCTACTGCTCCCAATTCACTGATTTTTCTTTTCTTCGTTAAGACATCCTTCAGGAATTTTACGTAGCTTGGCATCTGTTCTAGTACTTTTATGAGGGGAATGTTGATATGTGAAACTTGTAGAAATATAAGTTATTCTGCCTGTTTTATCTTATACAATTAGGAAAAAGCTTTGAAAATGCGACGATTTGCTAAGAAAATTCATAAAAATAATTGCAACATGTGATCGCACACTCTCAACGCCTCATTTGTCTATTTTAAAGCTAAATCATTTTGTTTAAGTGCAGAATGTCTGCTGACATAATCAAATGAGAAATCTCAACGCTTACTCATGATTGCATAACTAAACAAGTTGGTGACTCCAGTCGGTGAGACATGGCGCAACACTTGGTGGTGGAGGTCAAATCAAAGATTGAGTTGGTGGTTGATAAGAAAGCTTCGTTGCAGAGCCAATGAACTTCTGACGCACAGCAGGTGGCGTATCAGGGTATGGAATTTAATGCACCTTATCAACACAATCATAAGCAAGAGAAGAAAAGCTATCCTCATCGTCTATAAATAGCCATGAAATCACCATGCAAAAGAGGAAAGAACTTGCTAAGAAAAGAATTAATCATACAAAATTTTTCAAATGAGCCCTTTCTCTTACATCCATTCAAAAACATTAGTGAGAGCTTCGGTTTCCTGTGGGAGTAAAAGAGAAACTCCATCTTTCAATACATATAGTGAAGAATTCATTGAGGAAGCCGAGAGAAACAAGAAATTTTTGGGAATGTCCTAAACTCGCAATTCATAAATATTGTTAACATATTCTATTTATCAATAAAAGTATTATTGAGTATTTTTTTTCAATAAATTGTTATTGGTATTGCATTCTATCATAAAAATCCAATAAATGAATCCACGACTATAATATGAATACTTTAACTTTATGTGGCAACATAAAAGAGGATCTAGTTTTAGTATATAGCCAAAATGGTCTATAAGTATATGGATGAGATTGGGTACCTCATCCTGGTGACACGATTGGATGTGGCCTATTTTGTACATTGATACAAATGATGTGAGTGGGGACATCCTATACAATGAGTTTGCATAAGACAGAACTTTGAAATAGTCACTTTTGTTTATAACGACCTTTTACTGTTAAAATTGACTATTTCAAATTTAAACCTTGTTAGACATGGTTCGTTTGATGATGAGTTATGCTCAGTTACCTCATTCGTTTTGGGGATATGCTATACAGAATGTCGTATATATTCTGAACATGGTTCCCACAAAAAGTGTTTCAGAAACATCGTATGAGTTATAGAGAGGATATAAAAGTAGTTTATGGCACTTCTGAATCTGGGGATGCTCGACACACGTGTTGGTGCAAAACCCTAAGAAATTGGAACAACGTTCAAAATTATGCATATTTGTACGATACACTAAAGAAACAAAAGGTGAATTGTTCTATGATCCCCAAAAAGATAAAATATTTATATCGACAAATGCTACATTCTTAGAAGATCATATTAGAAATCATCAACCTCACAATAAACTAGTATTGAATGAAATGACCAAAGATATTATAGATAAATCTACAAAAGTTGTTAATCAAGTTGGTCCATCAACAACAGTTGTTGTCCCATCACATCCTTCCCATGAGTTAAAAATGCCTCGACGTAGTGGGAGGGTTTTTCATCAGCCTGAATGCTACATGGGTTAAACAGAAACTCAGGACATCATATCTGATGATGGCCTAGAGGATCCATTAACCTTTAAACAGGTAATGGATGATGTTGACAAGGAACAATGGATAAAAGCCATGGACATGGAAATGGAGTCAATGTACTTCGATTCTATCTGGGAATTTGTAGATAAACCACATGGGGTTAAACCTATAGGTTGTAAATGATCTACAAGAGAAAGCGAGACCAAGCTAGCAAGGTGCAAATCGATAAAGCCAGACTTGTGGCAAAAGGTTTTACCCAAAGGGAGGGGGTTGACTATGAAGAAATCTTCTCTCCTTTTGCCATGATAAAATCAATTAGAATACTTTTATCCATTGCCACATATTATGACTATAAAATATGGCAAAATGGATGTCAAGACAGCTTTCTTGAACGACCATCTTGACAAAAGTATTTTCATGTCTCAACCAGAAGGGTTCATTGAACAGGGTCAAAAACAAAAGGTTTATAAGCTTAAAATATCCATTTATAGGTTAAAACAAGCTTCTAGATCCTGGAATATAAGATTTGACATTGCAATCAAGTCTTATGGCTTTGAACAGAATGTTGATGAACATTATGTATACAAGAAAATAGTAGTCAACAAAACTGTAGCTTTCTTGGTCCTTTATGTTGATGATATCTTGCTCATTGGGAATGAGACAAGTTTTCTTGCTGACATAAAGAGATGGTTAGCATCACAATTTCAAATGAAAGATTTGGGAAATGCTCAATATATTCTTGGGATCCAAATTTTTCGGAATTGCAAGAACAGAACCCTAGCACTATCTCAAGCATTTTATATTGACAAGATGTTATCAAGGTATAATATGCAAAATTCCAAAAAGGGGTATATTACCTTTTAAACAAGGAATTCATTTGTCAAAGGAACAGTGTCCTAAGACGCCTCAAGAAGTTGAGAAAATGAAAAGAATTTCATATGCTTCAGCAGTTGGGAGTTTGATGTACGTTATGTTGTGTACACGTCCTGGCATATGCTTTGTAGTAGGAATCATCAGCAGGTTCCAATCTAACCCTAGACACATTCATTAGACTGCTGTCAAGAACATCCTCAAGTATTTTCGGAGAACGAGGGATTATATGCTTATGTATGGGCCTAAGGATTTGATCCTTATGGGATACACTGATTCTGATTTTCAAACTGATGTAGATTCTAGGAAATTTATTTCATGATCAGTTTTCACTCTTAACAGGGGAGCTATAGTGTGGAAAAGCATCAAACAGAGTTGTATAGCTGACTCCACGATGGAAGCAAAATATGTAGCTATATGCGAAGCAGAATATGTAGCTGCATATGAAGCAGTATGGCTATGCAAGTTCCTGTCAGATTTGGAAGTAGTTCCAAATATGCATATGCCCATTACCCTATATTGCGATAACAGTGGTGGAATTGCCAATTTTAAGGAACCAAGAAGTCAAAAGTGTGAAAAACATATCAAAAGAAAGTACCATCTTATTAGAGAGATAGTACGCCGACGAGACATGATAGTCACAAAGATAGCCTCAGAAGACAACCTTGCTGATCCTTTTACGAAAGCCCTCTCAACTAAAGTATTTGAGGGCCACCTGGTCGAACTAGAACTATGGGCATCATAATCTAGGGCAAGTGGGAGAATGACAGGGTATTTTGGATGCCCTAGTTTATTGTATTTTCTCTCTATTTTTCTCAACATTGTAAACATTATATATTTGTGTATTTGTATCTCATTGGAGTATTAGTCCAAGTGGAAGATTGTTGGGAATGTCATAAGGTTCCTCTACTAGCTCGTAAAATTATATCTTGGATTACTGAGTTGAGCGGATTTGAAATATTCAAATTCGAAATTAAGGTTTTGAATTTGAAGTGTTCAAATTAAATTAGGATTTTAATTAATTGTATTTGATGCAATTAAAACATTTAATTTTGTGAAAAATCAACAAAAGTGGAGAGTTTAAAAATATTTAAATGTTGAATTAAATATTAATAACATGAATAGGTTTTATGTCTAATTAGATGATTGATTAATTTAATATTTGATGATAAATTATCATTTAATTAATTAATTTAATTAGTTTAATTAATTATTTAAATAAATAAAACATTGTTTCATTTATTGAAATTCAAATTTAGATTTGAATTTACAATGTATATATATATATATATATATAATTTCACTAGAAATTAAATGGAATTTTTTAAAAAAAATTTGGAAAATTGGAGAAATGAAAATTCCACTCCAAGTTTTTCCTTCATTTGGAGTAGCTTCACCCAAATCAGCCATATTTTCCACTTGCTTAGTGCTAACTGAAGTGTCAATTAGCAACTAAGTAAGTATTTACATGAATAGAGTTGATAAATAAGTTGAACTTCAGCTCTAATTAATTCATGTTGCTGGCAAAAAGCTGAAACCCTCTTTCCATTTCTCAAACTCTCTCCAACCCTTCACATAATTGACTCCAATTCTGAGTTCCACTTCTCAAATCCAAGTTAGAGGATGTAGAGAAGCTCTTTGTGGTGGTTCACTGAAGTTTTGGATTCAAATTCACGGAAAGAAGCAAGCATCAAAGGTGATTATATTCTTAAAACCTACTTTAGCATAAAACTATTTTTTACATGCTTTTAGAACTCAAATTAAATGTAATTAGAGTGCTTTTTTATTCAAATTTCTTCTACTACATGTTAGTTTACTCTATCAGAAATTATGCACCACGACTTGACTCCCTTTCCCTATTCTCTATCTTAAGGTGTATTTGTATTGTTTAAGCATTGAAAAGACTCATTTCTTTAATATGAATACATATTCATTTCAACTCTCATTCGTACTCTCTTTATTCATTATGAGCAGCTAAATCCTTCATGGGTTGAGAAGCATCTAGTTAACATGAACTAAGTAATATTTAAATCATGCAATTTACTTGTTTTATGTATGCCAGATGAAATACTTGGATAACTCGGAAGATTACCCTATGTAGATTAAATCTCAGTTTGAGAAAATTAGAGATTTAGAACTCATAAAACAAGAAGAGAGGTTCCTTAGAAACAAGTAACATTTTTTGCATTATACACTCATTGCATGCATCCTAGAGATTGGATAATGTGGCTATGTACACTAAGAAGTGTAAGTTCTAATCATGAGTGCATCACGTGAATGCATGAATTATATATTCACTTAGGAATTGTTAGCGAATATTCTTCTCAACCCTGTTATCACATATCTACATTTCACAACCATCGCATTTATTGTTTCACTCAAAGTACCCCCTCCCCTTCTCCCCACCCCCCCCCCCCTCCTGCCATCGCATATAACTTAGTTTTAAGTAATATAAAAAATCAATCTGATTTGTAATCAATTGCATCAAGATCAAAGCTTTAGACTTTATTGCATACTTGTAAAGCAATCCCTGAGTTCAACTTTGGACTCACCAGGACTCTAGTTGAGCTTGCACTTGGGTTCAATTAGATAAAACAGTGCATTATAGCCTCATAATTATTATTCATTTCATCAAGTTTTTGGCACTGTTACCGGGGATTGCGGTAACTAAGTGTGCTAAGACTACTGTTTTTTATTTTGGTAGACCTCGATTATTGGAGTATTGCACCTTGACTGCGAGAAAGGTGCAAACGTTCTATGAGTGAAGGGACCACGCTTGAGCTTATATATGACCCATAAATTGAAAGAAATTTTCGCAGAAAGTAGAGAGAAAACCAAAGAAAATGATAGAATAGAGCTTGAAGGATGGCAGAACAGAAAAATCATCCGAAAGTGCCACGAGCAGTGATCAACAATGAAGATGATGCACTTGCCAACCCGTTTCTATTGGCAAACAATTACAATAGACCTATTAGGATTATGCATCACCTAACTTGTATTATTTCTCACCAAGAATCATGCAACTAGCCTTGAATGGGACTAGATTCGAAATGAAGGTTGTAATGCTTCAAATGATTCAAACAGCTGGTCAGTTTGGAGGAAGGCACGGAGAGGATCCCCAGGCCCATCTAAGAAGTTTTATTGAAATCTGCAACACACTTGTATTCCCTAACATCACCCTAAAGGAAGTAGAACCTCATTCTTTAGAGGTATGCCCACGCAATCCACAATCCGTCTACTTCATCAAGAATAACCCTTATTCCAACATCTACAATCTCGATTGGCGAAATCATCCTAACTTTTCATGGGGTGGTAATTAACAACAGCAAGCTAATTCGCACAACGCCCAAAGAAATGGACCGCCTGTGTTGTTACACCCCCTCCCAAGCCTACCTTTAGAACCCAAAAAGAGGCGTGAGGATAGCAGATATCACCCTTTTTGTGATACCTACTGCCCATCTGAACCTTTTTTACTCATTAACCTTTAAGCCAAGGATATAAACAACTGTTTGGCTAAACTCATTTTATCACAAATAGTATAATGCTTACATAACTCCCAGACTTAACTACAAAGTTTACAACAACAACTTAGAACCAGAAGTGTCACTGTGACATGGCATACCTTGACCTTAGTAGCACCTTAGAACTTCTCATCTTTCGCTACCTGGGAAGAAAAACATAAAAGAAAAGAATGAGCTTCAAGAAGCTCAGTGAGTGGTAACAACATAACAAGTCTCTTTCAACTTATAGCAAATAAAAACATATCACATTACAAGGTCAACATCAAAACCTTAACCTCAAATGAGTCTGTTCTCAACCCTACCTACACACACGGTAGATAGTTAAACTGATACTACTCATAAATGCATACTCTCATGTGTTCCCTATATGCACATAGATCCCCGCTTTGTTGGGTTTTATATCCTAAAACTCACAGCTTGTAAAAGATAAACATATTCTATAGTCAATAAACTTGTTATTGATTCTCTAAATTACATACGTAAAAGTTTAAATCCAATAAACTAAGATCCACGACTATTATTTGAATACTTGAACTTTATGTAGAGACATAGAGATGGATCAAGTTCGAGTAAATAGCTAAAATGATATATAGTACATGAGTAAGTTTGGGTACCTTATTCTGGTAACACTATTGGATGCGGCCTACTCTGTAGCTGTCACAAGTTGTTGTAAAAATATTACAAACGAAGTGATCCATATTCGTTCATGTATTGACATGAGGAGTGGAGGCGTCCTATGCAATGAGTTTGCATAAGATTGAACTAAGAAATAAGTCACTCTTACTTTATAACATTGTTTACTATATAAGACTGACTATTTCACTTAGATGACCTAGGTAACTCAATCTTAATCCTGAGCTAACTATGAAGTCCTGTATATTTGGAATTATCCTTAGATTTGCATAGGAGAGGGTTGGCTCAATAGCGCCAACTCAATAAGCCTCCCATTTCATGGGTAAGACTAGGTAGATAACTGGGCACATAGGGTGCAAGACGGAATTCACGTCTACCCGATTTAAGGATAGGAGAAAGGTTATTCTCTTAAGTACTAAATCTAGATATTGAACAAGGGGCCCCATCCTCTCACTAGGCTGAAAGGGATCTGGTTTAGTGACTGGATCACAAACCAATTGTTCATTAGAGGATCAGTAGGAACTTAAGGAATAAGACGTAATCTCGGGGGTAAAAATAAACACTTGATCCAGCTGTTATTACGAACAACCTATGAAGGGTAGACTTACTAATTATGGTTAAACCATGTGGACATAATATATCTACAATGACGGGAGTGCAGCTATGGGCTTTAGTAGAGTGACCCATTAGCTAATGAATGGGGATTAATAAAGTGCAAAGAGTTTAGCCAATTAATCTCGAATCGTTGGAGCCCATGATCTATAGGTCCATGAATTCCCCTTACTAGCTCGTAAATGGATTAGTTTTAGAGTAACGTGATAAGTTAATTTGAAACGTTCAAATTAGAATAAACAGAATTGGAGAATTAATTAAATATTTAAATATGATTTAAATATTAAATTCATGAATAGAGATTCATGAAGGTGGAACTTGTATAAAATTAATTTAATATTAAATTAATTATAATTAATTAAATTGTTTAATTAATTATTTAATCAATAATAATTTAATTTTTGAAATTAAGTTGATTTTGAAAATCAATAATGAAATTAGAAATTGGGGAAAACACAAACTTTGGAAATTTGGATTTCTCTACCATCATTTTAGTAGTTCACTCAAAACCCATTTAAGTTTTTGCTTCAATCTTCCAAGCATGAAATGCTCTCCATGCAGTCTTCTTCATTGCATGTTTGTTCTGTAATAAACAGAGAAGATTGAAGTGAAAATCATGCATGTAAATTGTTTGAAATTGTTGAAGTTTTGTTGAAAACTTGAGAGGTTAAATAAGTGTTCTTAAAGCTTCTACAGTGAGCTTCTTCTCCAAATTCCCTTCATTCAAACTTATTTTGAGTTCCAAAACTCAATCTAAAGCTCCAAGAGAATAGTAGGGTAGATCTTGAGGTGGTTCACGAGAAGAACTGGAGAAGATTTACAATTGAATTCGAGTTTCAAGAGGTTCTACAAAGGCATGATGAGACCCTCTTATTATTGTATGAGCATGCTTTATTTACAACCAAAATTAATGAATTAGAATGCTTATTGATCCTTGTTGTTTTCGCTGCATGCTGATATACTCCTTCAATTGGTATCAAAGCATCATTTAAGCATTTAATTTGGTTTAATTTTGGCTTGTGGGTGTTTTTTCATGAGATATATGAAAATGGTGAACTGGTATGATTTTCTGAGTTCTGGCATTTAATTTCTCTTTGATTCCTTGATTAAATTTGTAATTGGCTTTTATTTGATGAGCTTATGTGTGTGCTCAAGAGTCTGTAATTTATTTGGAGTCATTAGAGTTGAAATTAAAATATAGTTGAAGAAACAAGTGAAGAAGGCCGAGTTGCAGTTTCACGATCGTGAGCTTCTGCCCAGGTAGCATTGCAACGCTGCTCAAACTTCAAGCAAGATTCTTGTTTTAGAACCAGCGACAACGAGATTTACAACAAGTAGCGTTGCGACGCTACCCTTGAGTGTTGTAACGCTACTAAAAAATCCAGCGAGATTACCATTTGAAGTTCAAATGAGAGCGAGATCTTCACAATTCCAGCGAGATTTCAAGGTTCAAGTGAGATTTCGTTTTGAGCGAGATTCTGATGGAATTTTTTAGCGAGATTTCTAGTTCGATCGGGATTCTATAGAATTTCATGCGAGAGATCAAGTTCGAGCGAGATTTTGAATCAAGTTCAAGCAAGATTTTGAGCTAGGAGCGAGAGATTGAGTTTGACAAGTTTGACCCGTTGACTGAATGAGGACCATCGAGGATTGAGCAGTTTGACCGGTTTTCTTCAAACTTGACCCAGTTCACCTTCAAAAGTGTTTTGATTGGTCTGGTTTAGGTGGTTCTCATCCAGTTCAAGCTGGTTGGGTCCGGTTTGGAGCTATTTCTTGTTTTTTTTGTATTTCTTAGCCTTTTGTTTGCTTGTTTATGCCAAAACTAAAACCATATCAGTGTGTGTTTAATTATTTATACATGTGATGTATGTTATAATTAAATAAATCTTGTATGTGCATACATTATGCCATGTAGATTTAAAATCCCACCATAGGAAGCATGTTACATGCATTATGTATATGTTATAATCTGTTATAATGTATAGAATGCATGTTTAAAGTTTCTATTATTTAATATAACTGTTATATTAAATTTAAATGCCTTTGATGTATGTGGTGGATGTAAGAGCATGTCTAATTTTTGTAAGTTGTTATAAAATTGAGTTAGACATTAAAATCCATAACGAACATAAGCTACATGCTCACGTAGGTTAAACACTTGTTTTAATAGTTGAAATAGGTTGCTATCTTATAAATCATAGTTACAAACTCAACCGATATATAATCCTAACTAAGGCTGGGGGTACTTAAGGCGACGGTTTATGGAACACCTCCTACATGGGGATAATGGCCGAATAATTGAGTGATGTTAATCGATTTTATGAGCATACGTGAGCGGTGTGAGATAATAAAATGGTTTATCATTTAGACATTGTAGGTTAAAATCTAATTATAAGTGTTATACTTTGATAAACTACTTAGACTTAGGGTTGTTTTAATTAGCCGAAAATAACCTAAGTATATTTTTACCCATATTAATAGAACACTTCAATAGGAGTTTAATAACTTATATATGATAAAGTTATTAGAACACTTCAGTAGGAGATTAATAACATATACGATACATTATTTTTAGCTCTCACATCCCTTAGAGTTCACAATCAAGATTTAAGTGGTACTTCGTGACGATTATACCTCGACTGCTTCATTCTAAAAGTATTTGCATAAATCTGGTTTTCGGTGAATAAGGAGAAGTCGTTCAAATAAATAATCAAGTATATGATACATTTTGATTTCAACTTTCACATCACCACAAAATTCACACCATGAGATCCATACAACACTTCGTATCGATTATACCTCGACTGCTCCATTCGGAAAGTGTTCGTATGAGTCAATAACAAGGTGAACGGGGGAAGTAGTTCATAGTAAGTGGGTAAAGGATATGTCTCAACATATCCTACAGTCTCTTCCATTAGTTTGGACCGTGAGATTCTTATGTTGCGCCAGCTGGTTTGCTTTAGGCAACCCTTGTTAGTCGTTTAACGACGACTATCCCCTCAGAAGGTTGGATTCGAAACAACTCAAACTCCAGAAATGGATAGGATTTCTTAGGTCCATTCCCAACTTTGACTCTCCATTTCGGTAGCATAGTTGGGGCTGACCTCTGACGTCTGAAACCGAAGGGTTACACTTACAGAATTATTAAAATGTTAGTAATTTCTGACCAAAAACAATAACTAAATAACTATAGGAATAAGAGCTATTCTAGAGATAGTGTTTGGTCAAAATTGTTTGCTTTAGTGAAGAAATATCTAACTGCCACTCGGTAGCACGTATTCTGACTCACTATAGTATTGTTGCAAATAAATAATGGTTATGGGTACATTATTACTTGTTTTGCTAAAACTTGATTTCGGATTTAGTTGCAATTTGCTAATAAGAATTTGTTTAAAATTTTTAGCATGTCGAATTCTTCTAGAATACTCACTTCTAAATTAGATAACGGTAAAATCGAATCAACAAATAAATTACTAGCAATTGAAAACACCAAAAAAGTTTTAACAGAGGATTTCCCTCTATCTCCCAACTCATCTAAAATTTCGAATAATATAGATGAGAATGCAAAATTCAAACAACAAGATTTACTTGTTATCGAAGCATGTTTAGTGGAAAACGATAAAATCTGGATAATTGATTCAGGTGTCGCTAATCATATTTGTACTTTCTTACAGGAAACAAGTTCCTGGAGACAGTTGACAAAAGGTGAAACAATCTTT
Organism: Benincasa hispida; assembly: GCF_027475165.1. Taxonomy (NCBI): domain Eukaryota; kingdom Viridiplantae; phylum Streptophyta; class Magnoliopsida; order Cucurbitales; family Cucurbitaceae; genus Benincasa; species Benincasa hispida. Next base: position 45,444,236 of record NC_143479.1, read on the forward strand.
AAGGTAGGGACCGGGGAGGTTGTTTTAGCTAAAGTAGTGGGAGATATGAAGTTATTTATACGAGATAAATACATTTATCTGAAAAATGTTTATTACATTCCTTCTATGAAAAGGAATCTCATATCTATCTCTTATTTGCTAGAACAAAATTATAAAGCTTCTTTCGATAGTGATGAAGTGTTCATCAATACAAGAAGTAGACAAATTTGTTCTGAAAAATTAGAAAATAACTTATATTTATTAAAACCAACTAAGGTTAAAGCCGTTTTGGACATAGAGATATTTAAAACTGCTGAGAATCATAAGAAAAGAAAAATTTCTCCAAATGCCTATCTTTGGCATTTGAGACTGAGGCACATAAATCTCAATAGGATTAAGAGATTGGTTAAGAACGGTCATCTAAATAAGTTAGAAGATAGTTAGATGACCGTTCTTACCACCTTGTGAATCCTTTCTTGAGGGTAAAATGACCAAAAGATCTTTTTCTGGAAAAGGTGTGAGAGCCAAAGAACCCTTAGAACTCGTACACTCAGACCTTTGTGGTCCTTTAAATGTTAGAGCTAGAGAAGGGTATGAATATTTCATCAGCTTCATTTATGACTATTCTAGGTATGGGCATATTTACCTAATGCACCAAAAGTCTTAAACATAAAATTTCAAAGAGTATAAGGTTGAGGATGAAAACCAATTAGGTAAAAAAAATTAAAACACTTCAATCAAATTGAGGTGGTGAGTATATGGACTTAGAATTCCAAAATTATTTTATAGAACATGAAATCCAGTCTCAACTCACAGCCTCTAGCACACCTCAGCAAAATGGTGTGGCAAAAAGGAGAAATAGAACCTTGTTGGACATGCTTCATTCCATGATGAGTTATGCCCAGTTACCAAGTTCTTTTTGGGGTTATGCAGTTCAGTCTGCAACATATATTTTGAACATGGTTCCCTCGAAAAGTATTTTTGAAACACCTTACAAGCTCTGGAGAGGACGTAAAGGAAATTTATGTCACTTCAGAATTCAAGGTTGCCCAGCACATGTGTTGATGCAAAATCCTAAAAAGTTAGAACACCGTTCAAAAGCATGTCTACTTGTAGGCTACTCAAAAGAAACAAAAGGTGGTTTCTTTTACGATCCTCGAGAAGACAAAGTATTTGTATCGAAAAATGAAACTTTCCTAGAGGAAGATCACATAAAGAATCACCAACCTCGCAGTAAGCTAGTAATAGATGAAATGTCCAGAGAATTGACAAATGCATCAACAAGAGTTGTTGATAGAGCAGGTCCATCAACAAGAGTTGTTGATGAAACTGGTACTTCACATCCTTCTCAAGAGTTGAGAATGCCTTGTCGTAGTGAGAGGATTGTGCATTAGCCTGATCGGTACATGGGTTTCACTGAAACTCAAGTCATCATACCAGATGATGGCTTAGAGGATCCATTGTCTTTTCAATAAGCAATGAATGATGTGGATAAAGACCAATGGATTAAAGCCATGGACCTTGAAATGGATTCTATATATTTAAATTCTATCTAGGACCTTGTAGATCAACCAGGGGTAAAACCCATCGGGTGCAAATGGATCTATAAGAGAAAACGAGACCAAGCTAGTAAGGTACAGTCCTATAAAGCAAGATTTGTGGCAAAAGGGTTTACCCAAAGAAAGGGGGTAGACTATGAAGAAACTTTCTCTTCGGTTGCCATGATAAAGTCAATTAGAATACCCCTATCTATAGCTACATTTTATGATTATGAAATATGGCAAATGGATGTCAAGATAGCCTTTCTGAATGGATATCTTGAAGAGAGTATCTATACGTCTCAACCAGAAGGGTTTATTGAACAGGGTCAAGAGCAAAAGATTTGCAAACCTAATCGATCCATTTATGGGTTGAAACAAGCATCTAGATCTTGGAATATGAGATTTGACACTACGATCAAATCTTATGGCAATGAACAAAACATTGACGAACCTTGTATATACAAGAAAATCGTTAACAAAACTGTCGCTTTTCTGGTGTTGTATGTTGATGATATTCTACTCATAGGAAATGAAATAGAATTTCTAGCTAACGTTAAGAGATGGCTAGCTACGCAATTCCAAATGAAAGATTTGGGAGAAGCACAGTATGTTCTTACGATCCAAATAGTTCGGAATCGCAAGAACAGAACATTAGCACTGTCTCAAGCATCTTATATAGACAAGATATTGTCTAGGTATAAAATACAAAATTCCAAAAAAGGAACGTTGCCTTTCAGACATGGAATTCATCTTTCTAAGGAACAAAGTCCTAAGATACCTCAAGAGGTTGAGGATATGAAACAAATTCCATATGCATAAGCAGTAGGGAGTTTAATGTATGCAATGTTGTGTACTCGCCCCGATGTATGCTATGCCATTGTAATAGTCAACAAATTTCAGTCCAATCGTGGATATGATCATTGGACTGCCGTTAAGAACATTCTCAAGTATCTTCGAAGAACGAGAGATTATATGCTCGTGTGTAGTGTTGAGGATCTGATCCTTACTTGTTACACTGATTCTGACTTCCAAACCGATATTGATTCTAGGAAATCAACTCTGGGGTCAGTATTCACTCTGAACGGAGAAGCTGTTGTATGGAGAAGTATCAAGCAAAGTTGTATTGCCGACTCCATGATGGAAGTTGAGTATGTAGCTGCAAGTGAAGCAGCAAAAGAAGCAATATGGCTCAGAAAGTTCCTGACTGACCTAGAAGTAGTTCCAAATATGCACTTGCCTACCACCCTCTATTGTGACAACAATGAAGCAGTTGCAAATTCAAAGGAATCTCGAAGCCATAAAAGAGAAAATCATATCGAGCAGAAGTACCATCTCATCAGGGAGATCGTACACAGAGAAGACGTGATTGTCACGCAGATAGCCTCACAAGACAACTTAGCTGATCCATTTACAAAGGCCCTCTCGGCTAAAGTGTTCGAGTGTCACCTAGTAGGACTAGGTCTACGAGATTTTCATTACTAGGGCAAGTGGGAGAATTTATGGGTATTTAATGCCCTAGTTTATTGTATTTATACTTTTTGTTCTCTCAGTGTAACTCAACATTGTATATATTTATATATATTGATCTACTGGAGTTTTAGTCCAAGTGGGAGTAATGTTGGGTTTTATGTCCTAAAACTCATAGTTTGTAAAATATAAACATATTCTATAGTCAATAAACTTATTATTGATTCTATAAATTGCTTACGTAAAAGTCTAAATCCAATAAACTAAGATCCACGACTATTATATGAATACTTGAACTTTATGTAGAAACATAGAGATGGCTCAAGTTCGAGTAAATAGCTAAAATGATCTATAGTACATGATCAAGGCTCATCTGCCCTCTAACCATCCCATACGAGGTTCCTCTCATAAGCTCAAGAACCAGGCCTTATGGCCCCCTGACCATCCTGTGAGATTCTGCTCCGGGCTAGGAACTAGGTCTGCTGACCCCCTGACCATCCCGGCCACATATTCTCATTCTTGTTCTGGCTACTCATTCACAACATAAACATAAACATGAAAGATATTCTTAAGACCTTAAAGGAAATACCACTCACCTTGATTGGTCGGAACCTTTCTCTGTTACCAAGTTCCTTGGTTTCCTCTGGCTTCCTTTTGAACCCTAAATTCCAGATTCATTTCGAAGCTCGGATTACTCATCATTCTAGACCTTATTTTGAAACACTTCCTTCTAAAAATAGGTTTAGAAATTTCTTAACTTACTTACCTTAAAATATCAGCTTAGAAATCTACGTGATTTAGCTGAAATTTTCAAATCATCAAGACTGGCCCAAGCTTACCTGAGAGCTCGACCCTTCTGTCTTTCCTTTAGTCTCCAGCCCGATTCCTTTGTGCTTATTCTTTGGCAGCCCTGCCTTGAAAGCTAGACACTTAGAGCTTTCGCATGGCTTTGACATCACCCAAAATGATGACGGGAAATTAGATGTCAAATTACTCAACAACTAAAATCCCTTAGACGCAATATGTGATGCATGTTCTTAGGATATGCGTTGATTGTCATGCGTTGGAATAAATATGCATTAATAAATGTATGCAATGACCATGCGTCCTGTCACAAGTTTTCTTACGCTCACTCCAAGTATAACGCGAACGCAAGTTTCTCGGGTGATTCGAGGTCGAACTCAGGGACTTGTAACAAAATGAATTTGGTAATGTGCATGCGGCGGTTTGAATAAAAGAATGATGGAGGGGTTTTTACACTAACACTACTCCTACTCCTAGCTAACAGACAATGCAATGAGAATGTGCATGAGAGGTAGAGACATGACAACTCTTGACATAAAACAAATGAATGGGAAAATAGATAAAATGCATAGATGTTTTCATTGCAACCTTTAAGAGTGACCACAAGGGAAACCTTAGTCAATGCAAGCCATGCAATCATGCTACACACACTTGGGCCTAACTCTAGGACATATGCGATATATCTGCAATATTGTCCGAAAGCCTATACCTTCCTAAACCTCCATAACCCATTCACGAGCTCTCGTCACATGAGCGTGCTAGCTGCATACCACCGTATCCTACTTCCTGGACGCATGCAATATCCTATCTATAGGGCGTATACGCTGTGTGATAACAAACGAAGCTTATCCCTAAATTCCCCATTCTTGCCTATGCGTTCCAATCCGCTCTCGAGAGTCTTAGATTTGGTTTTTAGACTACTCTCTCAAGTATGCCTAAATGATGAATGATGCACTCGTAGGGCAAGGTAACCGCATGAACTTTGCTGACATAAGATTATTCCTATCTCTAGTGAACAATGCATACATTGCTTAATGCGACCAACCACTTACCCTCCCAGGTAGTTGGTTGTTGTTGATTTTACTCATAGATAAGCATTGTGTTGGCCTATAGACAGGCGTTGATACAGCTTCACACTAAGCAATTAAGGTTTTCTCACATACTCATATAACGCACACCTCTCGGTGGTTTGCTACATGCTTCATATCCCTAATCCACATAACTAAGTATGCGATACTCTTGCAATCTCACTAAGTGATGCAATGAAAATTAAATATGCTAAGTAAAGAAGATGGAAATGGAATCGAAGGAAATATAGAAATGCATTGAAAACAAATTGTATTAATTCCTTAATCACAAAATGTCATACAATACAATATAAGAAAAGAAAGGAAAATGAAATGACCGGTTGGAAGTAAGGACTTGTTTCCAGCGGATGTGTGTCAAGGCTGCCGGTGGTGCCATGGATGGGCGGTGAAGCTGACTCTCTCGAGATCTAGCTCCGGTCATCACTTGGAATGGATGAAGGAGGTGAAGAACTCTCAAGCTTCCTCTCACGCATTTATCTAGATCACAGGGAAAACCTTGGGTTGAAGGGGTAATCCCCAGACAAGTTGAATTTCTGCTTATCGGCTTCTTTATATAGAGCTTGGATCTCCGACAGCATTAATGGACTGCTCTGATCTGACATTCACAGCGTGTTTAGTCCTTTCTGAATCTCTACTACTAACGGCGTGGTAGGTGAAATGTCGACATCATCTTTTGCTTTTCCCAAGGTAGATGCGTTGATGCGTGCATTCCACCAACCTTGTGTTGATCTCATGAGCGTTTTCGTGTAGCCGCAATCATTTAGTGACCACACTCGCTTAATATCGCAACTCTACACGATGACCGCAATCTCTTTAATGAGCGCAACTCCCATGTGATGGACGCATACGACTGATTACCGCAACATCCATGCATTGATCGACGTGTTCATCTTTGCGATGGAGAGTTTCTCTGCATGCGGTCATCTATGCGGTAATCTAAATTTCGTGTTTGCGTCCACTTCCTGCATTAGCTACAAACATAGAACATTGAACGCATAATAACACATAATAACGGGTTAGCCGAGATTCATCATGCTGAACGATGCAAGCTCAATTTCTTATGAATTCCGAGCATAATTGCCGCATATTCTGCTTAACAGTCCTTATAATTCTAAGTAAAAGGCCTAAGATGACATGCATTTCTGCCTGTCATCACAAAACACATAAGTAATTTGGGAGCACTCCTCGTTCCAAGTTGATGCTACTTTATTACCTTACTATCCGATAGCATCTCCACCTCTTGGAACCATTTGATCAACGCGTGGTTGTGCTACCAATGCATGCTCTTCTTGATCAACACAAAGCTTCTTTCGAATTTGTCTTCAAACATTCTTCCTAATGTCCTTTGAAGAGAATTTGTGTTATAATCCAAAGTGAAGCCTTGAGGTGGTATTTATAGGCCTTTAGCAATCGATTCTCATCATCTCTTAAGGCTCTAACGCATGACACCTCCTACTTAGGAACTTTTGGAGTGTCTTCACCTTGTTTTGCCACCACCTACTTCCATGCCACTTCCTACTTGCATGAAGTTGCGTTGTCCTCCCCATGCACAGTTCTCTTTGCATGCCTTAATATTCATCCACCTCTTCCTAGCTTAAGCTCAAACTCCTCACGGTTTAGCCACTAGTTCGGATGAATTGCTAACTCTGCCTTGCTCTCCAAGTTCCACTTGTCATCGCATTCTTCCAATTACATGGCCGCATGCTTACTTGATTGCATGACTTGATCATCGCATCACCCTTCTTTATGCCACACTAACCTCAAATGCCCTAACCATCACATGGTACTAATAACCTAGTCCCATCGCATGGTTGCAAGCTTTCCAACGCCTATCCCTTTGTTGGTTGCATCCATGGTCAACATTCAACCATCGCTTGGCCTATTTGTTCACGCATGACACCATCGCATGCCAAACCTTGGGTCAAGCTAGGTCTCAAGCCAACGCCTCATTGTTTATCTTAGCGCATGCCCTCACCGCGTGCCTACTACCAATGTGCCCTTGCATCAATGCCCAAGGTTTGCCTTCCCATCGCCTAGCCTCTTGCTAACGCATACCCTCATGATCAAAGCAAGCATGCCCTTGTTTCTTGCCAATGGCCATAACCACGTGCACAAGACCAACGCACTCATCACCTAACCTTACAAGCCTTGTGTGCTGCAAGCCCCATCAAGGCATAGACACTACACTATGCGCTCATCATGGCTTGGCCCATCGCGTAATTTCATCGTGTAGCTTTTGCGCGTACCGCATGCCCATCATGGCTTGGCCCATCGCATAGCTCTAGCGCGCATCGAGTAGCCAGCATCATGTGCTCATTGCCACACATTGGATAACATGTGCACCCAGTTTCATCGCTTAGCTTTGTGTTCATCGTCTAGCACCTATATTTATCAAGGCTATCATATGACGCTATCGTGTAGCCTCACAAGTAGCTATGCAATCGCCCTCACACATGCTTCAATGCCCACGCTTTGCGTGCAACTGAAGGCATCTTTGCTCGCGCCTGGCCCATCCTCGTTACTCGATGGCCCTTCCTTGTTGCTTGCTCACGCAGCCTCTTGTCATCCCAACACATGAGTAGCCCTTGTCACGTCAATTCTTGGGCAGCGCCTCATGGCAATGCTGGGCCAACATGCGACCATCATGGTTTGACCCATCGTTTAGTGTTTTGGCCACACACCCTATATCAACGCATGGTGCCCTCATGCGTCTACCACTTTAGCCAACATGACACCCTCCAATGTCAAGACCAACACACAGCCAACTTGCACCATGTGCTCATGCCTCACAAGCCTCAACGCATGGTTGTTCTAGGCTTCAACATTTAGCCAAATTTCTACCTGTTAAGTTCCAACTCAAAGCTATCCAAACGTTTACTCCAATATTTAGAATTTTTCTTCCCTTCAATGTAAGATGTAATACTTGGTTTATTTCCGTAATTACTTTCTTAAGTAGGGAAATTGGGATCCAGGTTTCACATGAGTTCCATCAAACACAAAGTGGGCACCAACAAGCAGCTAGCACGTCTCAAGCATCAACCTCCTCTTCTTTAGAAAATTTATTGAAAGAATACATCCAAAAGAATGAAACAGTTCTCCAAAATCAAGCGATGTCAATCCGCAATCTTGAGGTTCAAATGGGTCAAATTGTGGGAGAATTGAAAAATAGGTTGTAAGGCTCACTCCCAAATACCACTGAAATTCCCCGCAATGTGGGAAATTCAGGTAAAGAACAATCCCAAACAGTGACATTAAGGAGTGGACGCGTCACAACAGAGACTGTGAAAGGAAAAACAAGCAAAGCAATTGAAACTCAAGAAGAATTGCTAAAACATGTGTCTAGTTAAAGTACTTATATGGAGCATACAAGAGAAGCTCAAGAAGAACCAAAAGACACATCTTCCGCGGCTTCTATGTCAAAAGCATCATATGAGGTACAGTTACCTCCATTCCCATGGAGACTGAGAAAAAAGAATGATGAAGTTCAGTTTCAACGCTTTCTTGGAATACTGAAACAGTTGTGCATTAATGTTCCTTTCATTGAGGCGATAGAACAAATGCCAGCGTATGCCAAGTTCTTGAAAGAAATTATATCTAAAAAGTGGAAATTAGGCAATTATGAAACAGTAGCTCTGACGCAAAATTGCAACACTATTGTTCCTTCAAAGATGCAGAACCTAGGGAGTTTCACAATCCCTTGCTCAATTGGTGGAATCTCGTTATGCGATCTAGGAGCCAGCATAAATCTCATGCCACTATCCATTTTTAAAAAAGATGAAAATCGAAGAACTTACGACCACTACAGTCACCCTTCAATTAGCATATCGATCTCTAATACACCTGGAAGGTAAGTTCGAGGACATGCTTGTCAAGATGGATAGGTTCATTCTTTTTGTAGATTTCATTATATTATATTATGAAGTAGATAAAGATGTCCCCATCATTTTGGGACAACCATTCCTATCTATAGAAAGAAGTCAGATTGATGTGCATAAGGGGGAAATTACGATACACATTAATGGCCAACAATTGAAATTCAATATCTTGAAGGCGGTGAACTATCTTGAGGAGATTTATACGTGCGAGGCAGTTGCATTGGAGGATGAATGGCCCTGCAAGCTTAAGTTTGAATTTGATGAAGATATGGAATTGGAAGATGAAACCACCAAATCACCTAAATCATGTTATGCAGTGAGAGAAATATGATAACTGGCAGAAATGTCAGTTATTATAAGCCTTTTATTTAGAATTATGAGTGCTAACAAGTAGAAAATGCGGTGATAATAATTAGAATTTGTGAAAAATTGAGTTTTGCGTCGATTAGCACCTAAATCCTCACTAACCCAATATTATACGTTACTCCGTGCCAAAGTGTCTATTTTTGTAGCTATCGCAGGAATCAAACGCATGCATTGGAAATAAGCACTCACAATCAAATGCATGCGCTGAAGCCAGGCGAACGCAAAGACAACGCATGCGCTGAAAACCGAGCTATTGCATAGACGAATGCATGCGGTGATCAAATGCGTCCATCAAATGGAAGTTGTGGTGATCAACGGAATGCAGTAATCACTTGGAGATTGCGGCCACTGAGTGATAGCCATAATAGAAGATCGCAATATGGGTAGAACGCATTGATACTTCAGCTGAATCAAGCTCGGACGATGTGACAATGTCCATACTGCGACAAAGGCAGCAGTGAGACATAACGTAATTATAATAATTGTCGGCGTTTAAACTCTATAAATAGCCTCTTGGACCTTCATTTCAAGACATCCGAACTTCTGCCTCAAGGCAAAGGTTTGTGATCACAGATGAGAGCTTGAGCAAGATTTTCAGTGAGAATTTTTCACCTTTACAAACCAGACCGAGTGACGACCAGAGCTTTCACCGAAGATAGAGTTCGAGAGAGATATCTCCACCATTCATCCATGGCACCACCGGAAGCCTTGATGCAGAGTCCTTCATTTCTCCTCTAACCTCTATATTGTATTACATTTTAGATTAAGATATTAAGACATTTTATAATCAATGCATATCTTGATTCCTTCAATGCCATCTTCTTTATCATCTTTATCTTTATCATCGTTTACCTTCATCGTTTATTTATCAAAGGCGATCGCATACTTAATCGTGTAGCCTAGAGATAGGACGCATGTAGCAACCCACCAAGAGGTGTGCGTTGTGCGAGTATAGTGAGTTAATCATCTTTGCTTGGTGAAAGGCTGTAGCAACACTTGTCTATAGGTTGTTATAATGCTTGTCTATAAGTTAAATAGCCGTGTCTAACTTCCTGAGAAGATAAAAGATGGAATGCACTAAATCAAAGTATGCATTGTTCCTAGAGATAGGCACAATTGTATGCTCAACACAACCCTGCATTATAGAGATATAGTCATGCAGCTGACCATCGAGAGGTGTGCAATGCGTTAGTGTGACGAGCTGGGATTACTCAAGCGATTTAAGATAATAAACATTACTATTGTTGTGTATCTACCTATTCTCATCGCAAGTCTTCTATTGCTCAATCTGTTTAGTTAGGAGTAGGAGTAGTGTGTAAATCCATTAAACTTCTTCTTTTTATTCTTATTTATCGCCTCAAACTTATTGCTTCACAAGCATTATTGAGTGACAAGTCCCTGTGTTCAACCTCGGATTACCCGAGGAACTTGCGTTTTCGTTATACTTAGCGCGAGCGTAAGAAAACTTGTGATAGGAACGCTGGTCATTGCATACTAAATTAACGCATTTTCATTCTGATGCATGGTCTCTGACGCATGGGCGTAAACGCATAGTTTAAGCCATGTCTAACGCATGATTGCGTGCACAACCCCATCCTAATTTTCCTCCAACAAAATACGAAGAAATTTTGAGCCATTAAGTATGGAAGAAAGGGAAGGCAAGATAGAGCCTTCACTTGAACAATCACTTGTGTTGGATTTAAAGGCCCTGCCTACTCACCTTAAATACACATTCCTTAGACAAGATGAAACCCTGTCAGTTATTATCTCAGCCTCACTCCCAGAAGAGAAAAAAGAAACTTTATTAAAAGTCTTGAAAAAGTATATCAAGGCAATTGGATGGACTCTTTCTGACATCAAAGGCATTAGTCCATCTTATTGCATGCATAAGATAAGATTTGAAGAAGGGCAAAGAGGATCCATCGAACCTCAACACAAGTTCAACCCTACGATGAAGGAAGTGGTCAAACAGGAAATTATCAAGTGGTTGGACGCATGTATCATTTTCGCAATTTCAGATAGCATGTGGATCAACCCAGTGCAATGCGTCCAAAAAAAGGAGGAATGATTGTTGTACCCAATAAGAACAATGAGTTAATACCCATGCGTACAGTCACTGGATGGAGGATATGCATGGACTATCAGAAGCTTAATGTGGCAATAAAAAAGGATCACTTTCCTTTACCGTTCATTGATCAAATATTAGACAGATTAGAGGGGAATGATTACTTTTGCTTCTTATATGGTTACACAGGATATAACCAGATATGATCGCACCGGAAGACCAGGAGAAGACAACCTTTACATGTCCTTATGGGACATTCTCCTTTTGGGTTGCACACTTCTAGCACCTTTCAAAGGTGTATGATGGTCATCTTCTCGAAATATCTCGAAGACTCAGTTGAAATATTTATGGACGATTTCTCGGTATATGACAAGACATACAAAATATTCTGGAAAATCTCAAGAAAATTCTGAAAAGGTGCAAGGACACAAACTTAATTCTGAACTCAGAAAAATGCCACTTCATGGTAATTGAGGGAATAGTACTTAGGCATCGAGTGTCCAAGTCAGGACTAAAAGTTGACAAAGCGAAGATCGATGCCATCGAAAAGTTACCACCGCCAACCAATGTTAAAACCTTTAGAAGCTTTCTGGGGCACGCCGTTTTCTACCAAAGATCTGTGAAGGATTTCTCAAAAATTGCTAGACCATTGAATCTATTATTAGAAATGGATAGACCTTTTGATTTCGATTCGAACTGTCTGAACACATTCGAAAAACTGAAAAAATGCTCTAGTCACAGGGCCCATTCTGAGCGCACCTGACTGGACAAAGCCATTTGAATTAATGTGCAATGCTAGTGACTATGATGGGTGCAGTCTTAGTCCAGTGCAATGATAAAATTTTGCACTCTATCGTCTATGCAAGCAAAACTCTTAACAACACTCAAGAAAATTACACCACAACTGAAAAAAAGTTGCTCGCGATGGTCTTTGCCATGGAGAAATTCATGTCTTACTTGTTAGGGTCAAAGGTCATTATTCACATAAACATTCAACAATTAAATATCTGATGACGAAGAAGGATGCCAAGCCAAGGTTGATAAGATGGGTACTTCTTCTGTAAGAGTTTGATACTAAGATTGTTGATCGAAAAGGATTAAAAAATAAAGTCACGGATCATCTGTCGCGACTTGAAAGTTATGAAGCCGATTGCACCCAACCTGTTGTAAATGCCTCATTTCCTGATGAATCGACATTGAAAATTGACGAATATTTGCCTTGGTTTGCAAACATTGTCAACTTTTTGGTCTGCAAACAGTTCCCTGAAGATTTTACATCATAGTAAAAGAAGAAGCTCATACATGATTGCAAGTTCTATTATTGGGATGAGGTCAACCTGTATAAAAGAGGCTCTTATCACATTTTTAGACAATACGTTCCTGAAACAACATTTCATTGCATTCTCTACCAATGCCATGAGTCGCCTTACGTTGGCCACTTTGGGAGCCAACGCACGATGATGAAAGTACTACAAAGTGGGTATTATTGGCCCACCTTGTTCAAGAACGCCCGAGAGTATGTCATGAAGTGCGATAAGTGCCAGCGCACAAGAAATATCTCTGAAAGGAATGAAATGCCTTTGAACATTATTTTGGAGGTTGAGTTATTCGTTGTATGGGGAATTGATTTTATGGGACTATTTCAACCCTTTAACGGCCATAATTACATCCTAGGGACTGTCGACTATGTGTTAAAATGGGTGGAGGCAATTTCATGCACCTTGAATGATGCAATCACTGTTTCAAAGTTCCTACAGAAGAACATATTCACCCTCTTTGGCACTCCTCGTGCTTTTATAAGCGATGAAAGAACTCACTTCATCAATCACGTCATCAGTAAACTGCTGATCAAATATAATGTTCATCACAAAATCGCCATAGCTTACCATCCCCAGAAAAATGGTCAAGATGAAGTATCCAACAGGGAAATTAAGAAAATACTGGAGAAAGTTGTTAACTCGACACACAAAGATTGGACGCTCAAGTTAGACGAAGCATTATGGATATATTATACCACATTTAAAACACCTATAGGAATGTCCCCAAATGCATTGGTCCTTGGAAAAGCGTGTCATTTGCCATTAGAACTTGATCATAAAGCATTTTGGGCCACAAAGAAACTCAATTTCATTAGTAAAAATCATACATGTACATACTTTAGGAATTAACCTAAACTTTAAATATAAAATTTTATATTTAAATATAATGCATGATCATGCCTTTTCACTAATTAATATAACTCTTATAATAATGCTAATGAAAAATATAATGCTATCATATAATATAACACTTATTTAAATATGATACATGACATGCTTAACCTATGGCAGGATTTTAAGCTATATATCATACTTTATGCAACATATAATTAATACAAAATTAATCATACACTACATGCATAAATTAAATTATGTTATAGCAATAATAACCTAATAAAAAATGATATTATGCTAATTTATTTTAAAATTCAATAAACTGCCTTGAACTGCTAGAAAAAAACTGCCACCTTTGTGTTTGAAGAAAACTATCACATTTCCATGACGAAGGAACAATAATGAATGACAATTATAAGCTTTTAATGACGCAGAAAAGATATTGGACGGCAAAAATCTATACATAAACCTCACGGGTCTACACTCAGAAATCCGTCTTTCACCTCTGTTCTTGGTATAGCAAACACTTCACCACAAATTATTTGAACTTATAGACTCGATTTATACAATAAATGCCCAAAATAATGGTTTTTTACATTGATCAAATCAATATAAAAAGTTGTAAATCTAAGAGCTAATATTTGTAAATATCTATTTTGCAAAACCCACATTCGAAATGCAATAAGCTACGCACCATTCAATTTTACATAAAATTCAAAAACATAATCAAAAGCACGATTTGGCCTGATACCAATTGAAGGGAACGAATCCCGTGCGGAAGCATGTGAACACCTTGTTTTGATTTTTGTTTTAGAACTAAAAAACACAGAATATAGAAATAATATTCATAATACATAAATAATAGGCTAAGCATGCTTTAAAATTAAATTACAGAGGAGAAGAGATTCATAGCTTTGAAAACACTCTTAAAATCTTCTCTCCGTCTTCAAAAAAAAAAAAAAAAAAAAACTCCACAATGCATCTCCCTCGAAGAAACTCTAGACACTACCATCAGATCTTCACTGCTATTCTTTTGGCAATGACCAATTTGTTGGAACCGGCTTTTGAAAGAGAGAGGGAATCTTGTTATGGAGTAGAGCTTTTCTACAAATAACTCTTTCTCTGGAGAGGGAAAAAAAACTTGAGAGAGATGATGAGAAGATTCAATGGAGATAAGAGAAGGTGATAGATGGGTATGGAAAGAGGAGGTTTTTCTCTACAATAACTAACTCTACAAGAAAAATTTTTCCTCCCAGAAAACCACCAACTTTCCATTTTTTAATTAAATGAAATAAAATTCACTTAATTAATTAATCAAATTAATTGATTGATTTTAAATTAAACATCTTATATTTAATTAAATATATATAAATCATATTTGGTTTTAATATGAATCGCATTGATATTTATTAACATATAGTTTTAATATGAATCTCATTCATATTAATTTTGAACCTATAGTTTTCATATGAATTCTATTCATATTAATTATTTGAATCATATTCAAATAATAAATCTTCTTTTATTATAAAATTTTAATTTTGAATCTCATTCAAAATCAACTTTATATTATAATGTATCTATATACATTATATTAATTGTATCATATACAATTAACATTATTCCCTTATTTAATTTGAACAATTCAAATTCTTTCAAAACTCTTGGTCCTTATTTACCTGTTGTGAGCTAGTAGAGAAACCTAATGAACCTATAGATTATAAGCTTCAATGATTCGACATTAACTAGTTAAACTCTTTAATTATATTAATGAACATGATCATTGACTGTGGGTCACTCCATTAAAGACCATAGTTGTATTCTTCACACCGTAGAATATTTTCGTGTTCATGAATTTAACCATTATAGTAAGTCGATTCTTCATGAGCAGTTTGTAGTTATAGATGGGTCAATTACCGCTTTATCTCTATAATTACTTCTTAGTCCTTAAGTACTACTGATCATTCTAATGAACAATCTGTTTATGGTCCTACCATAAACAAGTCCCTCACAGATCAGTGAGATGGTGGGTACCCTTTGTTCAAGACTCAGAATCAACAATTAAGAGAATTACTCCTCTACTTACACTGAAAGCAGGAAAGAATGAGTTCTATCTTATGTAGCTATGTTTCCAGCTCATTATTCGGACAAATCCCCAAAATGGTATGCTTGTTGAGTGAGCGACTTGGGCCACTTTCACCCATATAAACCAAAAGACCGCCCTCATAGACAGAAGTCCATAACTCACTCAGGATTGAGATTGAGTTACATGGTTATCCTATGAAATATTAATCTCTTCAGTCAACGGTGTTACAAAGAGAGATCAAATATTTCACGGTCTAGTCCTATACAAACTCTTTGTGACTCACATGTTTCCATATGAATGATTTGGATCACATCATTTGTAAAACTTTACAACTATTGTAACATTTACAAAGTGGATTGTATCCATAATGTTACCAGGATAAGGCACCCAACCTTATTCATATACTATATAGACCTTTTAGGTTATTACTTGAACATGATTCATTTATATGTCCACCACATACTATTCAAGTCTCATGAAATAACTGGATTTTTCCTTAATGGATAACTCTAATTATTGCCTATTTAAAGTAATCAATTATTGTATCAAATAACTAATTAACTACGAGGATTTAGGGCATAAATCTCACCACTTCTTTTACCCTATGGATGTAGCTAACACAATATTAGTAAACCACGTAACCTTGTGTGTCGATTCTCTATTCTTTTACGTTTTTGTTTTCCTTAATTGTCAATTTTATAACAATGATAGTGACCAATCTAGTTGGAGAGTATAGTGAGTGTTTTCTTAAATTTTTAGTGTTTCTCTTTATTTTTAATCTTAAGATACCAGGTTATGATATTGAAAATCAAATAGTTCATGTTGGACTATTTAGAAGAATTTTGTAGCACAAGTTTAAGGGACCTTTTGTGATATCCATCATGGTAGAACATGTTATTACAAAAGTCTAGAAGTTGTCCCAAGATAGTTTGAAGCAATACAACTTTTAGTGTTATCTTTTTCCCATCTCTTTATTATTTGTTTATTTTGTGAGCATTAATTTATTTGACTTTAACATGTGAAATAGAGTTTAGATATAATTTGGTTAATTACACAATTATTTGTATCTCATATAAATTTCCAACGCAAATCTTTGTCTTTAAATATCGTTGAACTAGAAAATCATAATATTGACATTATAGACTATTAAATTAATTTTTATAAATACCAACAATTTTTGGTTCAAGAATGTCAATATTTGACCCATGTATATGATTTGACCTATTAAATTATTCTTTGATTGATATTGATGGACTATCTAAAAGTTAAATGTTCGAATTTTCACCTTTTCATCGTTATAATACATTTAGTTGACTTTAAGTTCTAATAAAGCATAAAAGAAAAAGTTCTACGATTGAAATTTTAATTTAAAGCTAAATTGTGAGGCCAACTAAATCAATCTGTATAAATAAAAGTTTTGTTAAATATATACAATACACTTGAAATTTGTGATTTATTCAAAAAAGACCCTTAGAGCCTTTGGTTTAAATAAGATGGAAATTAATGCTAATAATTAATATGTAAAATTGAAAAGCATACGTATGACATCATAATTCCCATAAATTGAATAGTGTAACTGATGTGTACAAATTGATTATATAAATAATTTTGATTATGTTTTTCTAATAAAATAAATGGCAACAATACCATTTAATTAGTATACATCAATTTTTGTTTAACTTTTTTGCTTTACTTTAACAAACATAATTGTTGAAATAAGTTTCAAAATTTAACGATAAAATGAAAGTAAAGTATAGGATATAATTAAGACTTAGAGAGTATTGTAGCTTTTAAAATAATTGTTTAAAATATGTTTTTAAAAAAATCAAATTCAAAATTAAGTAAATCAATCTTCGTAAATTTTAGATTTAAACCTAAAAAAGTAAACTACAATGTTGATAAATAATACTAAATTTGTTTGATTAACAATGCTATCAGAATTTGCATATATATATATATATATTTGTTGATAATTTATATTCTTAAACAGCTATTTAAAATGTTATATCATATATGCTTTCAACTTATATTTATATTTTGTTTCCTTGTTAGGCATATATATGTATAATATTACTTTCTAAAAAAATTGTGGAAATGAATTAATCAATTTGAAAAGCTAGGATATACATTTGGTTATGTGAGGAATATACTTAATTTGAGGTTGATTTTGAGAGGGTTAGAAGTAATTTTTAAGGAATATTAACCTTTTCTGTATTTGGAAAAATATGTTAGAATTAAATTCATTAAATGGTAATTGTTTTAAAAGATAAAACTGTTGGAAATATTTTTCAAATATAGCAAAATTTTCTTGTTCATCACTTATAGACACTGGCATCTTGCTATATTTATAAATAAGTTTAGTCTTTTTTTATATTTGAAAATGACCCTTCGTTAAAAACACTTTTAAAATTTGTGTTCATTTCAGGTAGTCTTTTAGATTCCCCTAGAATCAGATTTCACTTTTTTAATAAAGTTTCATTTTTATCCTTCAAAATTAAGATGTATCTTTGCTTGTTTTGATCTCTTTCCAAGAATAAGGACTATGCTCACAAACCATACATGGATCCTTTTAGCATGTGAGTGAGATTCTTAAGAGGTAACCTACCTTAAAATTGCTTCAAACTAAGCATGTTTAACTATGAAGTTCCTATGATTGAGTCACTAAAAAGGAAGATGCACATTGTTGGTATATATATTCAGCTACCAATATTTTTAAGTATTTCTCAACCATGTTCTCTAAATCACATTTTATTAGGAAAGATTTTGCTCTGATACCATCTATGTCTTAGGCCTAGGATTTGGACCATAACTCAGAATTCGAATTTGGCACCTAATGACCGAGCATTTCCCTACATACCCTACGACCTGGTAACGTCATTCCTGTTTGTATTAGTCTAAGCAATTCAAGTCGAACAAGAAAAACGTTGTTTATCATAGGAGATGCAGGGAAATGTTGGAACTATCAAGTGTGGAATCCAAATTTCAAATCTTGAGCTTAGGGCATTATAGTATATAAAAGAGTTCTAATAGTAGTTTTTTTTTTTTTTTCTTCATATTCCATCTGATTTTTCTAAAAGCAAATTGTCTTCAATAATCTTACTATTTTAAAAAGTGGCTAAGCAGAAGGATCATCTTTTTTTTTTTTTTTTACCTCTTTTTCTCTTTAACAAATTTTAAATTTACAACATTATCCTAGATTTATAGGTAAATCTTAATTGTCCTAATTTGTTTCAAATTAAAAAAATAACCCACTTACGTACACGAGTTTTATTTTACAACAATTATTAATTATACATTCTTTTAGAATTGATTTATTATTTATTATTTTTATGATTTATTATTTATTATTATTTAATTAATATAAAAATAAAATTAACATCTAAAATTAACTATTTATTATCTTTTTCAAATTCTCACATACATTAATAACTTATAAATATTCAAAAATAAAGATATTGGCGATATGCCAACATGAACGTAGCTCAACTGACATAGTACTTATACTATCGATAACCCCACCCCATATTTTAATTACAATACCTTTATAAAAAAAAAAAAAGAAGAAGAAGATGTTGGCGATACACAATTATAACAAAGACATGATACTTTTGCCTTTTGGATTCATAATATAAAATTAATTAATTAATCATTATGGATAACAAATATGATTTGTTTGCTAACAATTTTATTATTTTGAATAATTTATAGACTATATTTTTCATTTTTTTAATCACAAATTAAAATTTGATTTTTACTCCTCTAATCCATAAAGAGTCTAAAGAACTCTTTATTAAAAATTCCTATAGATGCTTGACAAAGTAGATAGGTTGAGTTTGACCGAACCACTATAAAAATTATAGTGTTTTCTTCTCTAATTTTTTCCTGTTTAATTCTGCAATTAATTTTAGTTGCATACTCTAGATTATTTTTCTTGATTGATTGAATTTATTTTTCCATACTTTTTCAACATCAATTAGAGTTTCTATTAATTTGTTTTAAAAAGTATCTAATTAATTTAAGAGCATACTTAGGAAAAGTTCAATTAAATTACATTCACCCTTCATCTAGGGTTGCGATATTGATTCAACAGAGGAACTTTTGGAAGCTTAACATAAATGCAACATGGAGTTCTTCAAGATAGGCTGGTGGTTTGAAATGAATGCTTTAAGACCACCTAGATCGTGTTTGCTTGGTTGGTTACAAGGCTATTCCTAGGGTTGCCATCCTGATCTATCAGAGGAAATTTTGGAAGCTTAACATAAATGCAACCAACAAGGAAGCTTAACATAGGTGTAACATGGAGTTCTGCAAAATAGGTTGGTGGCTTGGAATGATTGCTTGAGGACCACTTGGATCGTGTTTGCCTGGTTGGTTACAAGGCCATTTCTATATGCTATGAGATTAAAATCCGTAGAAAATAACAAGTTATTTAAGTGTGTTTTATTGGGTTCTTGGAAAAATTAAAGACCCAATAGCATTCTTGTAAATAATGAACAGTGGCAAACTTGTAATTATATCTTCTTCTCCAAAATAGGGCTGGAATTGGAGTAACCCTTCTTGACACAGCAGCCGCCTGAAGAAAAGAAGAAAAGTAGGGGCAGCCGGTCAAAGACACATACCGAAAAGAATATTTCGAGAAGTTGCCTGTTAGAGCGTCGGAGCGTTCCCCTTTTCTTCGTCGGTCGCGTGGGTCTCTCCGGCAGAGTGCAGGCCGGTCAGACCATGGCTGTGCTCGGCGTGGTTCCGACGGTGGTCGATTGTGTCCGACAATGAGGCAACCCGATTTACGCCGTGTAGGCTGGGAGCCTGGCGTGGGTTCCGTTTGGTGGTTCGTCAATCAGGGGTGGGTAGCACACTTGTTTTGCAGTGGATTGTTCTCAGTTTTCAAAGCAACGTTGTGTGCGGATCTCTCTCGGTATCTGTGGATCTTAGAATTATAGATTGATGATTTCGTTGTAATTTGTAAAATTTCTTTATTGCTCATTAATAAATTAATTCAAGCTGCTTATCAAAATGGATATAGACCAAACTGGTCGAACTACTATATATCAGTGTTCTTTACCGCTTTCGCACAAGTGGTATCAGAGCACCAGTTGATCCAAGGAGGGGGATGTGTAGTAGTGTGTGCTGGCATATTCTATGTTCAGGATATTTTTTGTTGGACTTAATTTTGACAGATAGCTTCGATGTCTACACGGTTTGAAGTTTTTAAATTTGATGGGAAAAGTGATTTCAGGTTAAATCTTAGACGAAGATAACCTTCCACTAAAAATTGGAATGCTTAGGCTAGTAGATGAGGCCACTACTACAGCGGAGTTGTGGAAGAAATTAGAAAGTCTTTATTTGACTAAGTCCTTCCAAATAAATTATATCTAAAGAATAAATTCTTTGGATATAAGAAGTAAAGGCTTAGAAGAGAACCTAGATGAATTCTAGAAGATTATAGTTGATCTCAATAACATCGATGAGAAGATATCGGATGAAAATCAAGAAGTTATTCTCCTGAATTCTTTGCCATAATCGTATCAAGAAGTTAAGACAGCTATTAAATATGGACGGGATTCATTTTCCATGAATATAGTATTGGATTCCTTGAGAACGAGAAATCTCGAGATTAAAAAGGAACGCAAGGATGGAGAGTTACTCATGGTCAGAGGCATAAATGAGAAAAAGAACGGAAAAGGAAAAGAGTTAAAATCAAAGGGGAAAAGCAAAAAGTGTTTCCTATGTCATAAAGAATGACACTTTAGAAAAAAATTACCCTTTGAATAAGAGCAAGGAAGTATTAAGTAGCAAGCATGTAGGGGATTCTAGTGCAACAAATATTACTATGGGTATGATTCAGCAGAGGTTTTGATGGTGTCCAGCAGGGACATTCAGAAGACTTGGATCATGGATTCAGGTGCACGTTTCACATGACTCCTAATCGGGATTTCTTGATTGACTTTCAGGAAAATGATGGGAATCAGTTCTTCTTGGTGATAATGGTGCTTGTGATGTAAAAGGAATTGGGTCAGTTCAAATTGCAACACATGATGGTATGATCAGAATTCTTACAAATGTAAGGTATGTTCCAGAACTCAAACGAAATCTAATTTCTCTGGGCGAATTAGATAGAGTAGGTTATTCTTAGAAATATGAGAATGGAGTTCTGAAGGTTATCAAGGGTTCTTTGGTTAAGCTGAAGGGGACCTTGAGGAATGACCTTTATGTGTTTGAGGGTACTGCAGTTTCAGGTAGTGTTATTGTTGCATCTGGGAAAGAAACAGATAAATCTATGTTATGGCATAAAGACTAGCTCATGTCAGTGAAAGAGGTCTTCAAGCTCTTTCAGAACAAGGTTTGCTTGGAGGAGTTAAAAGACATTGAACTCCCATTTTGTGAACATTTCATAATGGGAAAATCTACTAGAGTGAAGTTTGGGAAAGGGAAGCATTCTACCAAAGGAATTTTGGATTATATTCATTCAGATTTGTAGGGTTCTACAAAGGTGCCTTCTATGGGAGGTTCGAGATACTTTATGTCAATCATTGATACTTTTCAAGAAAGGTGTGGATGTATCCATTAAAACAAAAGGATGAAACTTTTGGGAAATTTCTTGAATGGAAAAAGCAGGTTGAGAACCAGACAGGTAGGAAGGTAAATTGAGGACAGACAATGGTTTGGAATTTGTGAATAAAAAATTTGATAAATTTTGCAAATTCGAGGAAATTATGAGGCATTTCACTGTTACGTACACTCCACAGTAGAATGGTTTAGCGGAGAGGTTCAACAGAACAATTATGGAGCGTACAAGATGTCTTTTGACAAATGCTTCATTACCCTTGAAATTTTGGGGGAAGCTGCCCAAACAGTCTGTTATCTTATTAATAGGAGTCCGTCTTCCGCTTTAGGCCTAAAGACTTCTCATGAGATATGGATAGGAAAAACTCCAAGCTTGGATCATCTCATAGTTTTTGGATGTTCAGCTTATGCTCATGTTAAGGAAGGGAAGCTGAATAAGAGGGCACTGAAATGTATGTTTATTAATTATCCTCAGGGTGTTAAAGGATATAAACTTTGGTCTTGGAAGAGGGTAGAAATAAATGCATTATCAGCAGGGATGTGACCTTTAATGAAACAAAGATGCTATTTCATGTCAAAGAGCAGTAGAAACAGTAGACAGTTGATCAGGTTGAGGCAGAGGTTAGAATTGATTCTAAAGCACAACCATCAGTCAGGTGATTCCAGTGATCAGTCATCCAGTTCTGATGGTAGACAGCCTCAATTGCAGAAGACTTTGATTGATGAGAGGGAGCTTTTGGTGAAGAAAGCTCAAGTAGTAGTGACCTACAGAACTATCAGCTTACACGTGACAAGCTTCAGCAAGTGAGGCAAGCCCCTACGAGGTATGGTTATGTTGATTTAGTTGCTTATGCTCTTACTTGTGCAGCTGACAGTATTGAAGCAGAGCCTCTTACTTTTAAGGACGCTATTGTATCTTATTCGAAGGAACAGTGGAAGAATGCTATAGAAGCAGAATTGTTCTCATTGCAGAAGAATCAGACATGGTCATTGGTTCCAAGGCCTCCTAATCAGAAACTCATTCAGTCAAAGTGGATTTATAAAATCAAGCCAGGTACAGAAGGTGACAACAAGCCTAGGTATAAGGCTAGACTGGTAACCAAGGGCTACACTCAAAATGAGGGAGTTGACTTTCATGAGATTTTCTCTCCGATGGTGAGGCATTCGTCCATTCGATTAATTTTATCTATTGTTGTTCAATTTGATATGTTTGTTGAATAGATGGACGTCGCCACAGCTTTCCTTCATGAAGAATTGGAGGAAGTGATCTACATGGCTCAACCTAAGGGCTATGAGGTGAAAGGAAAGGAAGACATGGTTTGTCGTCTTCACAGGTCCATCTATGGACTGAAGCAATCGTCGAGACAATGGTATATCAGGTTTGACATCTTTATTCTGAAGCAGGGGTTTCACAGGAGCTCATATGATGCCTGCGTGTACTGGAAACTATCTCAGAAAGGTACATATACTTATCTACTTCTGTATCTAGATGATATGATTCTGGTGTCTAAGGATTATTCTAAAATCTGTGATCTCAAGAAACGATTGAGTAGTGAATTTGAGATGAAATATTTAGGTGAACTGAAAATGATCTATGCATGGATGTGAAAAGAGATAGGGAGAAAGGTTTGTTAACCATTTTGCAGGAGAGTTATGTGCATAAACTGCTTGAGAAGTATAATAAGTCTGGTTGTAAGGCAGTTTCGACACCTTTAGCATCTCATTTTAGGCTTTCTTTGTCTCAGTGTCCTGTTACTGAACAAGAAAGATTAGAGATGACTAATATTCCCTATTGTAATGTTGTTGGAAGTATTATGTATTTTGATAGATTTGTACTAGGCCTAACTTGGAATATGCTATGAGTATGATAAGTAGTTTATGTCAAATCCTGGGAAGGAGCATTGGAATGCAATTAAATGGGTGCTTTGATATTTGAAAGGTAGTGCCAGTGTATCATTATGTTTTGATTATGATAAATCAGTACTGTTGGAAGGCTTCACAGATACAGATTATGCTGCAGACCTTGAAAAAAGAAGGTCTCTATCAGGTCACATTTTTCGTTTGTTTGGTAATGTGGTAAGTTTGAAAGTTGCTCTATAGTCAGTTGTTGCCTTGTCTACTACTGAATCCGAGTATATTTCAGTGGGTGAAGCTGTGAAAGAGGCAGTGTGGTTGAAAAGGATAGTTGATGAGTTGTTGTCGCAGAAGTTCATTCCTATCGTTCGTTGTGATAGCCAGAGTGCTATTCATCTTGCGAAGAATTCATCTCATCACGAACGGTCTAAGCATATCGATGTCAAATTTCATTTTATCAGAGAAGTTGTGGCCCAGAAAGATGTTGAATTGGTCAAGGTTCATACAGTTGAGAATTTGTCAGATATGTTAACTAAGGTTCTTCCAGCCTATAGGTTTAAATACCTATTACATGGGCTGAATATTAAATCTGGATGATAAGAAGATTGGAGAATTAGCTTGGCACTTAAATATTCTTGTTATGAGGGAGATTTGTAGAAAATAACAAGGTATTTAAGTGGGTTTTTTGGAAAAATTAAAGCCCAATGACATTCTTGTAAATAATGAACAGTGGCAAACTTGTAATTATCTCTTCTCCAAAATAGGGTCGGAATTGGAGTAACCCTTCTTGACACAGCAGCCGCCTGAAGAAAAGAAGAAAAGTAGGGTAGCCGGTCAGAGACACATACCGAAAAGAACATTTCGGGAAGCTGTCGGTTAGAGCGTCGGAGCGTTCCCCTTTTCTTCGTCGGTCACGTGGGTCTCTCCGACAGAGTGCAGGCAAGGAGTGCAGGGCGGTCAGACCATGGCTGTGCTCAGCGTGATTCCGGTGGTGGTCGATCGTGTCCGACAAGGAGGCTGCCCGATTTACACCGTATAGGTTGGGAGCCTGGCATGGGTTCCGTTTGGTGGTTCGCCGGTCAGAGGCGGGTAGCACACTTGATTTGGGCTGTTTTGCAGTGTCAGTTTTCAGAGGCGACATTGTGTGCAGATCTCTCTCAATATCAGTGGATCTTAGAATTACATATTGGTGATTTCGTTGATAAACTTTACTGCTTTCGATTTATTGGTTGTTTGTATTCTGTTTGGCTATCTAAGTTAGGTTCAGAAACTCTCACAAAATCCTTGAAGCTATGACTATCCACGACAGATTGGATAGTACTCTATCAACCATTATTACAAATATTACGATTGGGTCTGACTACATGGAGATTATTAATTGAGGAGATTAAGTCCTTAGCTTTTGATTTGGAATTTGTTTTTTTACACTCATGCATAACATGACCACAATTTTCTGGCTCATTTCCCTTTAAAAAGAGCGTTGGAAGAACAAACCTTTTCTCTTATTCTCTCTTGTTTTGTCACCGTCTTTTGACGTAATTTTGTAAGTTATTTTTGTATCATTTCCTGAAAGAAATAATAATCTAGTTTCTCTAAAATATATGAGTTTATATTTAATGATGAGATGCCAAAACATTTTGTAACTTTTTTCATCAACAATTATATAAACAACTCTCTTTAATTTTTTTTTCTTGCATTTAAATGTTATCTTCTACTTAGGGTGTGTTTAGAATGCATTTTCAAGTGTTAAATTTTAAAAAAGTCATTTTGAAAAAAAATTGGAGTGTTTGTCAACTACTCAAACTAACTTTTGAAGTGTATTTTCAATATTTTTTTGTCAAAAATGGATAAATAAAACTGAGTTTTTTGAAAAACATTTTTTTCTCAAGTTAATTCAAACGCGCGCTTAGATTTATTAGTCTTCTTTTTACTCACTGTGTTTTATCTTGCTAGTAACTTCTTTTATATTGATTACTCTAACCTTCACCTTTGCCTTTATTTTGTGTTGCAATATGTTACTACTTTGTAATTCAAGAGAAGTCTTGAAGATAAAAATGATATAATGCCAAGGGTAGGGATGTACATGGGCCGAGTTGGAGGAATTTTGTGGACCAAACCGAAATTTTGAGTTGGCTTTAAATGAACCCCATCGGTTCATTTTTTAAGGGTCTACCCAACCCAACTCAAAATTTTCAGGTTGGGTCATCGGTTTTGATTTTTTCTTTTAGGCAAGGGACGAGAGTTTCACACTTATAAGTTTGTTTGTTTTTTTTAATATAAAGTGTTTGTTGTTTAGGCGTGAAGGGGAAGTGACGATCGTGGAGTGGATTGAGGAGGTGAAGAATTTTTTAGGCGAGGGACGACGACAAGGGACGAGGGATGAGGGACGAGGGACGAGGGTTCTGGTTTCACACTCACAAGTTTTTTTGTTTTCTTAATATATATATATATATAGGTTAGGTCGGGTCAACTCGACCCTAAAAGGGAATAACCCGAGACCCAACCTGGAATTTAATTTTTTTAATACTTTTTAACCCAACCCAACCCTTACAGTTTGGGTTGGGTAGTGCGGGTTGGTCGGGTTATCGGATTTTTAAACACCCCTAGCCAAAATTACAAATATTCTCTCTTATAATGTCTTTAGCTTCTTTTAAATAATAATAATAATAAATAATATAAAAAATAATATTTTTAATGAGAATTTATAAGTTCTACAATTTTTTTTCTTAATTTAATTTGTAGTACATGATTATATTTACTAATTTCTCCATAAAATCACAACCTTATTTTAGCTAGAGAATCATTCTTTTTTCTACTCTTTTGTCCAAATGATAATTTCAAATATTCCAACATATCCTTTACTCAATTATTATTCTTTTATTAAATATAAAATAAAATTCCATCTCACTATTCTACAAATCATAAAGGAGTATGGAATTTGGAAAAGAGTTACAGATAATAAAGGTGGTGATTACATAATTTAAGTGGATGTGGAATTCTGGGATTCTTTGTCATTTATTATTCATATAGATACATAATTATGATTATTTTAACTTAATTATTTTTCCTTATCTTTCAGATATTTATTCCATTATAATAATTATAATATAATAGTAAATAGATATTAGATTTTGTAATAAAAGATAGCTGCTAATCTTTTGAAATTACATAAAAAAAGGCAAATTGTTTGCATTTCCTATAAAATAGTTGGATCATCTAAGATGCAATTGCATGCTAAGTAAAGATTATTGTTCTTTTTTTTTTTTTTTTGTGTCAAATTGAACATGGATTGATTTAAGTTGTATGTCAATTTTATTTTATTTTTTTGATTTATTTTATTTGATAGTTTGTATTTTTTTTAATTTAGACGATCACATTATATATATTTTTTTAAAAATTGATAACCATACCGTTCTTATTGTAAATTTTAAATGATTCTAATTTTTAAAAAATATTTATTGCATTGCAGTTTTTTTCCTTTTTACGAATCTATACAAAAGTTCTTATTTTTCTAATTGTTTTGTTAATTATAAAATTTTTAAATTATACTTATTAACCTTTTCAAATTCCTAAACCAGACATTGTAGTAATAAAAAACCAAAAAAAAATAAATAGTCCATTAAAACATACATTATGCCCTCCTTATAATAATTATATATTTAATGCATTTATAAATAAATTCATTGTTAGGATTTTTTTTTGTGTGTTTAATTGGTTGATTCAAAGTATGTCAATTCATTTTATTTTAAAAATCAAATTGTTACATTGGATTTCATTTTTTAAAGTTTTTTTTTTAATTTTTTTTAGACCACGGTTGAATATAATAAATTAAATATTTATAAATCTGTACTTCATTTCCAGTCTATTGTACTCCAAACACAAATTTCTTAAACTCAGACTTCCAAAATCTGTATTCCAAATACAACTTTCTTAAACCCAGACTATCTAAATCTCCTAATCCAGCTTAACATTCCCACGTTTAAGATTCCAAACCTACGCGCCAAATGTCACAATCGCTCTTTTGGAAGCTTCTCTTAGCGATTATGCGGCACTTGTTCCCGCTCACAAATAAGTCAGTCAACTCGAATACGGACTGCCGGTGGCACACCGAGTGCCTCTCGCAGCCTCCACCCCCGTTTTAGGGAAAACGGTTTTAGAAAATAGGTTTGGAGAAAAGGTTTTCGTAAGCAATTTTTGTGAGTGTGAATAAAGAAAGAAAGATTGTAGTAGGCTAGAAAACAATAAGCAACAACAACAGCTTTATAGAGTACTACTCCGGGTATGGGGAAGTGATGATTAGTCTTATCCCCATATAGTGCATTCTGAACAAAAAGCCAACTGGCACCCTTGCATATGCAAAAGGGCGAGTGGTCACTTACAATGAAAATGTAAAGAAAGCAAGCTAATTAAGCTAATACAATACATGATATGAAAGTATGCTAGAAGGGGGTTGGATCAGGCATGCGGCCATGGGCAACAGGCCCTAGACAAGCATGACCGTGACATTCTCCCCCACTTAATTGGTTGACGTCCCCGTCAACCGACCTTGTTCAAAATCTGCGATGGCTGGAGCTGTATTTTTCAAATCTTCGGCCCGCTCCCAACTGATCTCTTCGTCGGGGAAATCCTTCCATTTCACTAAGAACTCTGTCAGTTCTCGTCTGGGTCTTCCAATACTGCGCGTACGTTTATTCAGGATTTGTGCAACTTCTTTCTCAGCGGAATTCTTCATCGTGACCCGTGGACGCCTTAGCATGTTTCGTTGTTCATCCTCGGGATCGGGATGATAGGGCTTCAGGATACTCACATGGATGACAGGATGAATCTTCATCCATGAGGGTAACTGAACCTTATATGAGGTTTTCCCGACCTTCTCAATTACCTCCACTGGAACTTCATATTTCCTTACTAGTCGTTGGTCTCTCTGGCCTCGGAAACGAAACTATTTCGATCGTAGCTTGATCAGGACCTTGTCCCCAGCTTGAAACTCGAGGGCCCTCCACTTCTTATCAGCCCACTTCTTCATCCTTCTTGATGCTCTTTCTAGGTAGGCGCGAGTTATCTCAGAGGTTTTGCTCCACTCTTTAGTGAAGTTATGTGCCTGAGGACTTTTGCCTGCATAAGGGTGGTCCACCAAGTGTGGCATGAGTGGTTGTCTACCGCACACCACTTCGAAGGGCGTTTTTCCGGTCGTGGAACTCTGCTGGCTATTGAAGCTGAACTAAGCCACATCTAACAACTGGACCCAGTTATTCTGCCTAGCGTCGATAAAGTGATGCAGATATTCCTCGAGCATACTGTTGAAGCGTTCCGTCTGGCCGTCAGTTTAGGGATGATAGCTAGAGGAGATATTCAGTGTTGACCCCAATATTTTGAACAATTCTGTCCAAAATGTCCCAGTGAATCTTCCATCCCGATCGCTAACAATGCTCGCGGGGACACCCCATAATTTCACGATGTGTTTGAAGAACAGCTGGGCAGTCATCACGACTGTGCACATCTTCGACGTTGGGATGAAAGTGGCATATTTTGAGAACCGGTCGATGATAACAAGGATCGATTCGAACTCTCCCACCTTGGGCAAATGGGTGATGAAGTCGAGAGACACGCTCTCCCATGGTCTAGAGGGCACAGGTAGAGGTTCCAACAGACCCGCTAATTTCGCCCTTTCGACCTTATCTTGTTGGCAGACAAGGCAAGTCTTGGTAAATTACATGACATCGTCTCGAAGGCTTGGTCAGTAGTAGCCTTATTTCAGGAGGGCATAAGTCCTCTGCCAACCATTATGTCCTGCCCACGGTGTGTCGTGACACTCCTTCATCAACAACCTTCGTAACTCCCCGGATCTAGGGATGTAGAGGCAATTGCCCTTGGTGTATAGTAGATCGTCTTCCACCCAAAACTAGCGTGTCTTCCCCTCTTTGGCCAATTGTATGATGGCCTGCGCCGCTGTGTCGTTTGTCAAGTGAGTTTTGACAGTTTCTCGTACTGTTGCACTCAACGTACTTACTTGTAGGCGGGCGAACATGCACAGGGCCGCATGTTCACTCTTTCGGCTAAGAGCATCGACTGCTTGGTTACTTTTCCCCGGTCTATGTTCGAATTGGAAATCGAACTCCACTAGACACTCCTGCCATCGTGCCTGTTTCGATGACAACTTCGGTTGGTTGAAGAAGTGGCAAATGGAGTTGTTGTCGGTCTTGACCACGAACTTGGCCCCCAAGGGATACTGTCTCCAGGCCCTCAAGTAGTGAACTACTGCTAACATCTCTTTCTCGGAGGTGACATACCTCCATTCGGCATCATTTAGTTTCCTACTCTCATACGCGATGGGGTGTCCGTCTTGAAGGAGGACACCGCCCAACGCGAAGTCAGAAGCATTAGTCTCGACTTCAAATGGCTTGGTCACGTCGGCAATTCCGAGGACTGGCCCCTCAATCATCATTTTCTTTAAGCCCTCAAAGGCAGCTTGACATTCAGGAGTCCAGCTTCATTGGCTATCTTTCTTCAGCAGTTCGGTTAATGGCCCTGTTCTTCTTGAGAATCCTTCTACGAACCGCCTATAGTAGTTGACTAGTCCGAGGAAGGATCGTAGTTCGGTCACGGATGATGGTACCCTCCAGTATCTGATCGCAACCACCTTGCCCTCTTTCATACCAATCCGACCATACTCAATCACGTGGCTGAGGAAATTTATGCGCTCTTGGCCAAATGAGCACTTCTCTCTTTTTACATACAACTGATTTTTCCTCAGCTTTTCGAAGACTAGTTGGAGGTGATGTCGATGGTTCTCCAGCGAGGCACTATAGACCACAATGTCATCGAGATACACTACGACGAATTTGTCGAGGTATTCGTGAAATACTTGGTTCATTAAGGTACAGAAAGTTGCTGGAGCATTAGTGAGGCCAAAGGGCATCACGAGGAATTCGAAGGCTCCATATCTCGTACACAGGTCGTCTTAGGTTCGTATCCTTCAGCAACTCGGACCTGATAATATCCCGACCGCAGGTTCAGCTTCGAGAAATACTTAGCACCGTGAAGTCGATCAAATAAGTCAGTAATGATAGGAAAGGGATATTTGTTGCGGACTGTGAGCTTGTTCAAGGCCCGATAGTCGATGCATAACCGGAGGCTCCCATCCTTCTTCTTCTGAAACAATACTAGGGCTCCGTAAGGGGCCTTTACCGGTCTGATAAATCCTGAATCTAACAATTCGTCTAACTATTTTCGGAGTTCGGCCAATTCCCGCGGGGCCATCCGATATGCATTCTTGGCGGGCGGCTTTGCCCCTGGTAACAACTCAATCTCATGGTCAATCCTTCTTCGTGGGGGTAAGGACTTGGGCAAGCTTTTAGGCATGACATCTTGGTACTCTTCCAAGACAAATAGAACGTCTCGGGGGATCTCCTCTTCGGTGGTTTCAACTGATTCTATCAGGATGGCCATGAACGTGGGTTCATCGTGGGCCAGGCCTCTCTTCAATTGGAGGGCTGAGATCATTCTCACCCCATTTGGCTGCTTGATACTGGCTTGAACTACGGTGGTGTAGATCCGGTAATGACTAGACATTTGGCGAGGGGCATTGGTATAACTTTATATTCAAGTAGGAACTCCAACCTCAATACCATGTCGAAATCATCCATCTTGACAATCACGAAGTCAACGAGGCCCTTCCAATCTCCTAACTTCACTGGAGTTCTCTTCGCTATCCCCGTAATCGACAGGGCTGCAGAATTCACAGCTTTCATCTTTCCTGCATCTCTTTCCCAGGTTAAGTTCAGGCGGCGAGCTTCCGTTCAATCATGAAGTTATGGGTGGCCCCAGAGTCGACCATAGTGCTCTTGGTCGATCTTTGGTTGATCCAAGCATCCACGTACATGAGTTCTCTCTCTAGTGGTTCCGTCGCCTTTCCCATTTTCTTCTGGAGCGCAGATAGGAATTTCAAAGCCCCCATCCTGGGATTCTCAATTTCTACAGCTGGCTCGATTACTGTCTCCTCCAGTTCAGCCTTATCTTCGGAGCTAGAGGCTAATGTGGCTTGAAAAGCATTGAACGCGGTCCGATTTGGACATTTGCCTGCCCTGTGTGGCCCTCTACATATGAAACAAGACAGGGGGTGATTGTAATTGTTATGCTATTGCGGCGGCCCTCGCCAGTTGTTTCCTGATCTCGGTTGGGATGGTTTACGATCCCCCCTGTGTTCTTGTTTCTTCCTCCAGGTCTGGGAGGACTGGAACGACTGTTTCTGTTTCCCCCATTTGAGGAAGTTGACTGCTTCCTCACATCTTACGAGTCAGTGCTAAGGTCGTATAGCCGTTTAGTTGCCGCATAGGTAGAGAGGAGATCCTGTACTCTCTGTTCATATAATTTTGATTTCGCCCACGGTTTCAGCCCTTCGACAAAGCAAAAGACCTTGTCTTTCTCGAACATATCTAGTATGTCCAACATGAGTCCTGGAAACTGTTTTACGTAGTCCCTGATGTTACCTGTTTACTTCAGCTCTCAAAGTTTTCGTCGATCTAAGATCTCGACATTCTCAGGGAAGAACTGCGAGCGAAGTTCTTGTTTCAATCTATCCCAAGTATCAATAGTGCATCGTCCTTCCTGTATGTCTGTAAATCGTGATCTTTACCATAGTTTTGCATCTTCAGCCAGATGCATCGTTGCTAGTGTGACTTTCGACTCTTCAGTCACCGTGTTCGTCGCCTTGAAGTATTGCTCAAGGTCGAAGATAAAGTTTTCCAGGGCTCTTGCTTCCCGCACCCCACAGAAGGGTTTCAGTTCTAGAATTTTTATTCTGCTTACTGCCATTGCTCCCCTAGATGAGGCTTGGTTCCTTACTGCTCGGATGGTGAGATTCACCCTTGTGCTCACATCCGCTATCTCGGCTCTGACGACGTCAAGGGCCGACCGAAGGTCTTCAGACAAATCGGTTACCATCTGAAGTATTGCTTTTTGGGAGCCGTCCAACTCTTCAACGCGCTTCTCTATGTGGGCAACAGAGCCCGATGAGCTATTGCCAAGTTCAAAGCTGCCGGACCATGCTGTTTTGGTCTCGAGGGTTTCTACCCTCATCATCAATTCTCTGACGGGTAATCCGTCTAGGCGGCCCACTACCGCATCAATTCCATCGGCTTTCTCAGCAACTTCTTGTAGCCGAGTCTCTAGGAAACGGATATTATCCGGGACCTCTCTCAGGTAGAGCATTTGCCCTTCCATCTCTATCAACCTATCCACATAGGACTTGTTCAGGTTCTTCGTCGCCGACATGATCACTGATCTTTCCCTCTGTGAGCCAACCTGCTCTGATACCAACTGTCACAATCGCTCTTTCGGAAGCTTCTCTTAGTGATTGTGCGGCACTTGTTCCCGCTCACGAATAAGTCAGCCAACTCGAATACGGACTGCCGGTGGCACACCGAGTGCCTCTCGCAACCTCCACCCCCGTTTTAGGGAAAACGGTTTTAGAAAACGGGTTTGGAGAAAGGGTTTTCGTAAGCAATTTTTGTGAGTGTGAATAAAGAAAGAAAGATTGTAGTAGGCTAGAATGCAATAAGCAACAACAACAGCTTTATAGAGTACTGCTCCGGGTATGGGGAAGTGATGATTAGTCTTATCTCCATATAGTACATTCTGAACAAAAAGCCAACTGGCACCCTTGCATATGCAAAAGGGCGAGTGATCACTTACAATGAAAATGTAAAGAAAGCAAGCTAATTAAGCTAATACAATACATGATATGAAAGTATGCTAGAAGGGGGTTGGATCGGACATGCGGCCATGGGCATCAGGCCCTGGACAAGCATGACCGTGACACCAAACACCCCATAAAAGTTAAAATTACCATTTGCTTCTTATACTTTGAAATTTGATCAACTTTAGTCCCTATATTTTTAATAAATGTTAAATTTAGTATCTCAAAGTTAATTTTATTAAAATTGATTAAAAAAAATAATTTTTATGCAAGAAAATATAATATGTAAATATGTTTTAAAAAAATATGCTACTGGATAATAAATTTTAATTAAAAACAAAAAATTTAAGATTTATTAAAAATACAAAAACTAAAGGGGTTTTTCAAAAATAAAAAATTAAGGTAACCTATTTACATATAATTGCAAAATTTAATATTCTTTAATAGAGATGGATAGAAATCTATCCGTGTCTATCGGTAGTAGAAACTGATAGAAGTCTATCATTGATACTATGTGACAGGGGTTGATAGAAGTCTATAGGTGTTTTTGAGCTATTTCTATAAATAATTTGACATTTTTCTATTTATGAACATTTTTCAAAAATAAAATTGAATAATTAAAATTAAAAAAATTTCAAAATATGAAGACCATATGATATTTATATCTAAATTAAGTGAAGGATGATTTTAAAATAGTTAAAATTATTTTTCTCATAACCTCTGTAAACATTTTTGTTGTCAAAAATTCATCTGGGAATCACGTGTTTATCAAGGCTGGAGGGCTTGGTTTCTACGGTAGTTATTAGAACTAATAAAATATTACTTTTCTTTCCCTATATTTTGTAATTATTCTATTTCCCCCTCTTAAATTGTGTAAAGTAGCCCCAATGGTTTTAGCCTGTTCTGTTCAATGAAGCTGAAGAAGCTAACTGCAATGGCGTCGAGTAGTGAATAGCCAATATTCTTCTGTAACTCCCAATCAACGAGACTATGTCCAGTCCAAGATTCTTCTGCACAAACCTTTTCTCCCACCTTTTTCTTCTACAAATTACCGATTGCAAGTCGCAGAAGAGATCAGAAACCATCCTATTCTTGCAGAATCATTTCTAAACTTGTGAATTTTCACAGCGGAAGGTAAGCAGAAGAAGAAGCAGAAGCAGAAGAAGAAGAAGAAGAAGATGGTTCAGAGTTTGAAGGTTGCGTTATTGACTAGGCGAAGCCTTCAGAGTGTTCGTTTCCTCACTCAAACGAGAAACCACTGCTCTCTTCCCAGCCATTCTGCTGACTATGATCACGAACAACAAGTCAGTTTTCTAATTCAACAGTTTCCTTGACCTTAGTTTAGTTCATTCGTTAATGTCTCTCTCTCTCGCAGGTGCTTGTTGAAGGCAAGGCTTGGTCCAGAACCGCTATTCTTAACAGACCTTCGGCTCTCAATGCTCTCAATACTAATATGGTGCATGATCTTTTTTCAGCTTCTTGTGTGTTTCATCTATTTTTCATCACACTTTACTTATATATATATATATATATAATCATTTGTTTGTTTATTTTGGAAAGAAATTGAAATTACTCGGATGGTTATATTGTATGATAATTTCTTACTCTTAAATGTACTTGGTGCTTAGGGGGCTAGACTGCTGGAATTGTACAGTTCATGGGAAGACAATCCTGATGTTGGTTTTGTAGTCTTGAAGGTATTTTCTTGTTCTTGGTGACCGTGAGTTTTTCTATTTTCCTGTCTTCATTTGTCGAGTTTTCTCTGGGATGATTTCTCGTTTGGCTGTAATCGTACATTGTCAGTTGCAGCTTACACTTCTTTCTTTATTATTTATTTATTTATTTTTTTAAAATTTGGATTATCAAAGGGCAGTGGCAGGGCATTTTGTGCTGGTGGAGATATTGTTTCACTTTATCATATGATCAACGAAGGTAAGAACCTGATATGCTATGGTGTATTAACACTTTATTGAATATATGGTTTTAGGAGGGTCAAACTGTTGTCCCCAGCCAGATCAATGGAATCTAATGTAAGAAAACAAAAGTAGAACTATTTTGCACAGAAGATGTTTCCATATGTTATAATGAGCTTAGCTTCTATGAAAGTTGAGGACCAAAGAAAACTGTAAATGTGATGATGAAGAACAAAATATCGATATCATCCTCTATGAAGATGTGTACATTAAATGGTTCCTTGTCTGTACCTTTTGTTCTCAACTGTAAGAGTTTATTGATGGATGTTTGGGTCTTTAATGTTTACAGATATTTTTAGGAGTAGGTCAGTGAACTAAACTCTAATAATAGAGCATTTCACCTATTAGATAAACATGAGGTTCCCTCTCAAAACTATTTGGCAATGAGAGAAGTAATCCATTGATTTTATAAAGCTAGTGATATCTCTCTAGCTTTTCAATCTGGGATCCTCAACATGCCTTCTGAAGATGGTGCCTCTTTAAGTGCACCATTCTCGAGTCGGATCCCATTTTTTTTCTTAACCGAACACCTATTTGAGCTTTATGGACTTTGATACTATATTAGATAAACATGGGGCTCCTTTGTAACTTCTAAATTTTGTGGTAGTTATTTTACAACTCTTGGGTCCTTCATATAGTTATACTTTTTCGGGGTTTCTTTGTCCTTTCACGCTTGATAATTTAAGAAGGTAATATATTTGAGAAATGGTAATGGATTATATTAAGGCTTAATCATTAACTTTGGTTTCTTATATTAGATTAGAAGTTAGAATTGGCTTTCACATGGTTAACTAATCTGTCACTTTTGATTAAAATTGCCATCCTTGTGTTTGGTGACTTTTGCAGGGAAGATGGAACAGTGTAAACAGTTTTTCAGCACATTGTATACTTTTATATACATGGTCGGTACATACCTGAAGCCCCATGTGAGTTCCTACTTCTTGGATTTGTATCATGAACAGTTGGTTCCATTTTCTTGAAAATATGATGCTTTCTTAATACTGAGAGCATATAATTATGGTGTTTTGTCTAATATATTCAATAGTAACAAATTTTTCTTGTCCAAACCTTGTTTATGAGACATCTAATAGATATATCTATACCTTTGTGTGCATGTGCGCATTGGAAATGTCTACAGTGACTGTGCATCTAAAAAAATTAGGTTCTCAATGAAAAGTTATTGTATAAAAGTTACTTTTGAGGGATTTAAGATGTGTATGTAAAGTTAATCTAAAAAAATGACTTTTGAAGGTATATTTATTTAGGAAGTTTATGGAGATGGAGATTGATTAATTTTCCTTGGTTTGGCGGGTGTAGGGAAGGTTTACCACTATGCCCGGGCTGATAACCTCCTCTTGATTTTCTTTAATTAAGCATCACTTTTTGCAGGAGGTCTAGCAATGACTGTATCATGATGTATTTGCTATTCTGTTTCTTCATCAATGTAGCTTCTATCTATATTGAGTGGATTATATATATGTGTGTGTGTATATATTAGATATATATACATATATATAATATACATACATACACATATATATGTATATGTATATATATACACATATATACCAACTTTTTGGCTCTAAAAAATTACAACAAATGTGAAAATCCATTCCTTAATCATTAACATGGATTTGTTTTGATTCCCTTGCTCATTTGTTTGCTCATTGCTCCTTTGCGAAGCGCTTTTGGAATATTGTTTTGGAAGCTTTTGGTTGGTCTTTGGTCTTCCCTAACTCTATTTTTGATCTCTTGGCTTCTCTATTTGTGGGGCATCCTTTTGATGGTTCTAGATGAATATTTTGGTTGGCTATTATGCGGGGGTTCTTTTGGACTCTTTGGGGTGAACGTAATGCTCAGCTCTTCAAAGACATATCCTCTACTTTTGAAAGATTTTTTGATTTGGTGCTTACTCATGTTTTCAATTGGTGTAATTTTAAGTCTCCTTTTAATTCTTATAGTTTATCTTTCTTTCTCTCCCATTGGAGAGATTTCTTGTAATCACCTATTTCATTCATTCAATTAATGTTTCTATTTCCAAAAAAAAAAAAAAAAAAACTTGGATTTGTTTTGGCTGATTGTATGCATTCATCCACGTTTACTACATGGAAACAGTTTGACTTCTTCAACATTGCGTTGATAATCTTCATGTAGGTGGCAATTCTACATGGCATTACCATGGGTGGTGGGACTGGAATTTCAATTCCTGGGACTTTTCGAGTTGCAACTGATAAAACTGTAAGTCATAGGCACACATAACTCCCTCCCCCACAACCTACTACCTTCTTTGAAGGTTTTATTTATTATTATAATTTCTGTAAGTCAAACGATTCCTCTCATTATTCATTATTTTCAGTCAGAAGATGAGGTAATAGTATTGGTATGTAGGTAAATACACTTGGCCATGTGTGCTAGGTGGTAATTTTTTGGAAGTCATCAATCACTTTCTAGTTGCCCATTTAATTTAAACTATCTCGGTATGCTTGTTTTAAAAAAAAATGCCCCAAATCTGAATCTCCAATAGGCCAGAAATAATAAATGTATGCCAAAGGAAACATGTAAGGGGTAGGGGAACTTTGAGTGAGATTAGATTGTTTGTCAGCTTAGGGTTTAGGGATGAGTGAGAGAAGTCGTGATGGGAGTGATTATAAATCGAAGATAGAACCTTAGGGGGCATGTTTTTCGTTAAGCAAAGTTTAGTTAGCACTTAGATCTTCCTGAGTTGTACCCTTTTGTTCTTAAGTAATATCAA
Organism: Benincasa hispida; assembly: GCF_027475165.1. Taxonomy (NCBI): domain Eukaryota; kingdom Viridiplantae; phylum Streptophyta; class Magnoliopsida; order Cucurbitales; family Cucurbitaceae; genus Benincasa; species Benincasa hispida. The sequence goes on from NC_143479.1 coordinate 45,482,500, forward strand.
ATTCTGTTATCTTGGTATTAGAGCGGTCAATTAAGAAATGGGAACAGACCAAAAAACATGAAAACTATATTAGATGCAGATCAAGAATGTGCAGTTGAGAATGAGGTTGGGCAGATTAGGCAGAGATGAACAAATCCATCAAAAAGAACATACTGGGTAAGAAGTTGGAGTTGGAGTGAATGTGGAAATTGACAAAGACAGTCTCAGCTGTGGAAAAGGATGAGATGCACATAAATGGGCAATGCAAGAAATCTTACTGGTGACAATTACCATTGAAATAGGTGCCAACAACTGTGAGACAAGTAAGAATTGCACCTTGGCTCCAATTTTTGATTTGAGGTTGCAGAAGTTGGAGGTTCCCATTTTCAGGAGAGCTAGCTTGAATGAATGGTTGTATTGTGTTGTTAGGTACTTTGTGAGGATTAGTGAATCAGTTGTCTGAGTAAGATAGTTTTAATTGGAATGGGGCAATTACAACAAGCTTGCCTCTCAGGTTTTCCAAGTCCATTTATCTTGAAGACAAATGCTTCAGGGGTGGGTAGGAAGCTGGACCATTGGCTTAGTCAAACTCTTCCCTCTACACATTAGCCCAAGGCCATGTATGAAACAGAGCTTGCCAATTGTTTTGGTAATCCAGAAGTGGCAACCTGTTGGGGTGGAAGTTTATTGTTCTAGTGATGGTGAATACAACTGTAGAAAATGATAGATCTTTGATAACCAAACAATCCAAAAAGAGAGTTCAAGGAATAGTCTGCCACTCCTTGAGAGAAAACCGATGCAGCCTAAGGCTACTGGATCCTATTAGGATAGAAATCTGTCCTTTGGTTACTGAAGTTAACAGGCAATCTCAATAGTTTCTCATTGTGTAAATAAGCACTGAATGAATTCATTTTAAAAGCTTTTATATTGATTGTCAAGTACATTTGTGCAACCAATTTCAGGTTTTTGCTACCCCTGAAACGCTGATTGGTTTCCACCCTGATGCTGGTGCATCCTTCCACCTCTCACATCTGCCTGGTCGCATGGGTAACTTCGATACTTTCCATCATGTTTGACCTGTTCCAAAATCTTGCACGACAAAAACAAATTAATGTTACAGCCAAAATAGCTACTTCATAGTCAAGAACATCTTCCATAAAAACAAATTAATGTTATTTTTAGGGAAGCTAATGGTGGTAGTTAGTATTATTTCATTTTTCAATGCTGCATAACGTTTATTCATCTCAGTCTATGGTATCAGTGATCCTCATAGAGTTTGAACGTGCATATGACTCCTTTTAGATCAAGGGATGAAGCTATTATGCTTTTGTTGTGCTGAAGTAGGAAGAGTAAACATTTTATTTCCCTAATACAAATCAGAATTGCACCTTGGAATAGAATTACATATTAGAAGTGTTACTTTGTTTGCTTCTTCTGGAAGTGTTTCTTCATTTTTGGATTATTGGGTTGGTAAATGCATACGGATAATTTTTAAAATTTATTTTGCATCTTAGTTACTCAGGACATAAGTGAAATCTCCTTTTCATTTGGGAAGAATGCTGAATGTCTTCTGGATTTTGGTCTTAAATATTTGAGAGAATAGACTTTGCTTTGAGGCTGGAAATGGATTCCATTGGCTTTCAGCATCATTTAAACTAAAATAGTGATTGTTGTTGTTCTGATTGCATAGGATGCATGCAAATATTGTATGGGGGTATATTTGGTTACATAACTTGGATGCCAAGCATCTGGTGTACCATATGTGGGACAATTATAAGTTAGAGACTAGTGTGCACATATAGAAGAGGAAAATAATTTAATCTTGTGTTGAAAGAGGTCTGAATATAATCTGTCACCTTTTTATAAGGATAACTACAAAGTACCGGTTCTGGTCAAGGCTCCAGGTTTGGATTTGCAATGAAAATTGAAGGATCCCTCTAGCCTTTAAACTGAAGGATTCTACATCTATTCTCTATCTCATCTACCGGATGCTGTCTGATGGAGCTTCCAGCTTGAATATGCCCGATTAAGATCACAACTGGAAGGAAAATTACAAACTATAATACAAAGAAAGGTTACTAATACTAGCCCTATCAAGATTAAGTCCCTACAAGTTTTTGTTACTCCTCCAGGTTACAAGCTTTCCAAACAAAGGTGCATTAGTTATAATTTTCTATCAATTTTAACTTTCCCAATCTGCATTAGGGTATATTTTATTCTTTTGTTTCGTTGTTTTCATCTATCACACTTTTTGTAAAGATTTCCTAGAACTTATAGTTAAGAGTTAGATTTCTTAAAATTTTTCCAATCTTCAACCAAGATCCGTTGGGTTGATCTTGTACTATTACAGGACAAATTTAAAAGGAGATATAATTATAAGCTGTCTAGTACAAGCTCTGAGTTGAGTTCCACCCAATTTAAAATAAGTTTGAGAAACTTGAAATATTCACAACCCAGGTAATGATGGTAGAAGTTCCCCATGGGAAAGTTCTGATAGGCCCCTGGTTATTAGGAAATATATGAGAAAAAGGAAAAGAGGAGGTGACTAAAATGTAAATGAGTGAGAAATGAATTTAGATAGTTATGGGAGAGTGGTGGATTGATGGTGGGCCTGAGAGGAAAGATTCGAGTAGTTATAATGTTAGTCTGTATGAGGTGGGTATTCTTTTTCATCATTTTGCATTATATTGAAATGTAGCTCTGAGAGCTTGTAAGGGAGGGAGTCTCGGCTTCCTTGGCATTTTGGCCTAAATAGTGAATAGATAATCCGTGTTCTATCATTTTGGTATCGGAGTCATTGCTCCTCGGGAGATAGTGAAGAAAATGGAGGCTCAAATGTTTGCAATTGAAGAACAAATCACCTTGCTACAGGTGGGTATGGAAACACGGATGGATCAACGATTTGTAGAAATGTAGTAGTTGACGAAAAATTCCACGACAATACAATTTGAAGCTATGGGGAGACTGAATTCACTTAACGCAGAAAGATGAGTACATTGTGTTAAAAAATTTGCAAAACAAACACAAAAGAAAGACTTAAACAAAACAAACACCCCCAAATTTATCTTCCCCTTGTGCGGTCATCATCGTTGCGTTCAGAGGGAGGATTTTCTTCTTCTTGGAACTGAAGGGATTACTGAAGGGTTGGAGGGATAGCTGGAGTAGGGATGTGTTGTGCAAAGACCTCATAAAAGTAGTTTATCATGAAACGAAACTGGTCATCTTGCCTTTGAGCTTGGCGGCAAATAAAGTCCCTCAACGCTCCTTGCTGACACATGAGCACATCTTGCTGACTGGCTGCATCAGAGGCTGCAGGATTACATCATTCAAATACTTGTGTAGGTCGCACATGTCAACATCAACATATTTTGTATTGGGGTCTCATGGTAGGTTACGTCCAAACTCATTATCCGCCCGCGGTGAGCTCCCTTTTGTCTCACTAATTCTGGGCCTAGGCAAATTTTGTGAAGTGCTAACGCCTTGACCAGTTGGGTCATAAACAAATGTGGGAGGGTGGGAGGATGGGAGGATACTTGATGCGGTGACTTCAGAGAAGATGGAGTCTTTTCCTTCTCCATTTTTGGGGGAGGAGGAGTTTTCTCGTGTTGATCTTCAGGAGGAGGAGGAGGAGTCTTTTCCTTTTCAAACTTTTTAGATGGTGGTGAAACATTGAAGTGAGGCTCAGGATCTTCATCTTCTATAACTTGCTTCTCTGAGCTCGACGCTTCGGCCTCTTGTACCTCTTTCACCACTTTTCGCTTCTTGGGCTTTGGAGGTTGTGGGGAGTTGGTGTTTTGAGACTGTGAAGGTCGCATTGATGTCTTAACTGGTTTAGGTTTGGGCAGCGAATCCTTTAACAACCTTCTGAGGATTTGCTTGGTCGTAATGCTGTGGACTTCCACCACTGGTTCATCCTTGACGAGTAGGGCAACATTCACGCAAAGCCCTGCCACCATCCAAGGAAAGAACAACTGAACCCTTGGTTTGCCAAATACCCCTTGAACCTAGACAGCTACGATGCTGCCAACATCCATGGGGATGCGCTGCATGATGTAGTAGGCTGCCATTGCTCGATCCCTTGAAACTGATTTATCGTGCATTGTTGGGATCAACTTCCTTTTGAAAAAATAAACCCACAAATTTTAATCAGGAGTTAGGCAATTTGAGGGCAATGTCATAATGCTCCTCCAGTTGGACCTAGGCTTTGCCAACACCCTCAACACATCAGCCATGCGCTCACGGGTAGGCGATTCAATTATCTTATTTCTTTCTACCTCTAGGTTATCCCTCAACTTGAACATGCCATTGATAACCCGTGCATTGAATGGCACCTGGAATCATTGACCTTGACTTTGTCTTCTTTAGGGTGGATCTTGCCATGGTAGAATGCGTGCACCACTGAAGGTTGGATCATGCTGGGACCAACACAGCCTGTCCAATTAGTCAATGATCTCTGTGATGTAGGCAGGTAGTGGGGAACTTTCAAGGAAGAACCCTATTTTCAGCAACAGGTCATCAAATTGCTTGCGTCGACGTTTGTTTGCCTCCTTTGGTGGTGCCTCTTCAACCACCTCTTTTCCTTTGTCTTTCTTTTTCTCAGGGCCTTCAAACACCTTGCTTCCTCCAACTCTCACCATTTTCTCTTTCTTCTGTTCACTCTTCTCCCTCCTCTTTTCTTCTCTAATTTTCTTAATGTTTCTTCAGATGTGTTCCTTCTTCGCCGCCTTCTCATTTTCACTAAATTCTTCTTGCAGCTCTCTCTCAACTTCGACTGCAACTGCCTCCAATGTGCTTTCTTCAATTTCCTCCGTGTTGAGTTCGGTTTCTAACTCAACAGCTCCTTGCTCCACCTCGTCATCGCAAATCTCTCTCCAATGTAATTGCGGCGATGAAGAGTTGAGTGTCTTCTTTCAGCTCGTGAAGCCTTTGTTTCATCTTTTCTCTTTTCTCAGCGCACTGGGCTTCTATTTTCTCTACAGAGGATGCAGGGAGGACGACCTCAAGACTAGTCGCTTTGTGCTCCACTTCTTCTGCTGCGTGTTCACGGTACGGACAGACCAAAAAAGCCTCAAGTTCCTTTTGGAACAATGAATCATAGCCGGAGAATATTAGAAATGGATGGCCAAACTGATAGGTTAGGATTTCTTGATCAAATACGAGAAGGGATTAGAGAATTCTGTCGCAGACACTCTATCTCGAATTTCGATAGCAGTTGAACTGACCGCTTGGAGCTGTGTAGAAGGCGTTAACACTACTGTCTCATTTATCAAGATGAGGGATTGAGGTAAATCCATCAGGCCATTTGAGATGGTGGTCAATTTCTAGCTAGGTACTCAATAAAGGGAGACTTATTATTATACAAGCAGAGGATAGTGTTACCTCCTACGTCTTGACAATACCTCTGTTGCTTCAAAAGTTTCACAACAATCCAGTGGGAGGGCATAATGGGGTTGTAAAAATGTATCAACGTGTCAAAAAGGAGTTATTTTGGACTAGTATGAAAGCTATTGTGTGTGCCTTTGTAGGGGATTGCTCCGTGTGAACAAGCAAAGTACCTGTCTTAGGCCGCCACAGGGTTGTTGCAACCTTTGCCCGTGTAGGGGATGATCTAGGATGACATTTCTATTCATTGATGGTTTGCCTAAATCTGAGGGGTATAATGCAATAATGGTGGTAGTGGATAGGTTGTCAAAATATGCCAATTTTATTCCGCTGAAACAAACCCTATACAGCAGTCACGATGGCTACTGTGTTCCTGAAAGAGATAGTATGGCTCCATGGAGTACCAAAGAGTATTGTGTCAGGTAGAGATAAGGTGTTTACTAGTTTGTTTTGGAAGGAATTATTTTGATTAATGGGCACGCAATTGAAGAGGAGCATGGCTTACTACCCCAAACTGATGGTCAAACGGAAGTAGTCAATCAGGGATTGGAAGCATACTTATGTTGTTTTACAATGGAAACACTGACAAAGTGGTCGAAAGGGTTAGCATGGGCCAAATATAATTACGACACTTCTTACCACACCTCTTTGAAGAAGACCCCGTATGAAGTAGTGTATGGCAGGCTGGGGCCTCCGTTGGTGTCTTATGAAGCAGGGGATGCCGTGGTCCGTGCGGTAGATGGCCTTTTAAAAGATCGTGACGAAACGCTGAAAGACTTGAAGGTCATGTTGGAACGAATTCAACAGCGGATGAAAGCTTTAGCACATACCAAACGGAGCACATTATGGGTTGGCTATATGTCAAGCTGTGACCTTATCGACAAAGCACATTGTTCATACATAAGCATCAGAAGCTGGGATCCCGATTCATTGGTCCTTTTCAGATTGTTGAGCGTATAGCACCTGTGGCCTATAAACCAATCTACCGGTTAATGTCCACATTCACTTAGTCTTTCATGTGTCTCAATTACATAAGGCCATTGGATCTGTTTTACCAAGGATCACAACACCTCCATTGCTGCAGAAGGATGGGTCGTTGCATCTCCAACCTACCTCTATTTTCGGAGTACGCAAGATTGGAGCTACTGTGGTGTCACCTACTAATTTTGAGGTGTTAATTCAATGGGAAGGCATGTTGAATGAGGATACTACGTGGGAAAATGGATTGCACATTGTCGAACAATTCCCGGACTTCCACCTTTAGGACAAGGTGGGTTTTTGGGGGCGGATAGTGATAGGCCCATAGTTATTAGGAGATATATGAGAAAAAGGAAAAGAGGAGGTGAATAAAATGTAAATGAGTGAGAAAGGAATTTAGTTAGTTATGGGAGAGTGGCAGATTGATTGTGAGCCTGCGAGGAAGGATTCGGGTAGTTAGAATGGGGAGGCTATATTTAGTTTTGTTAAAAATAAAGAATAAGGAAAAGAAGAACAATAAGATTACGTGGAAACCCTAGTATAGGGAGAAAAACCACGATATAAAGACTTTTCTTATTCTTTTAAATCTGATACACTGAATACACAGGGACACACTGTATAAATAGACAATAGAAAACACTTGCCCCTAGGTTAATAACCCTATTTTCAACACTCCCCCTCAAGTTGGAGCATAGATATTGACAAGGCCCAACTTGCTTACACAATAATTAAAATTTTGTCTCAGTAACCCTTTTGTAAGAACATCAGCAACTTGTTGGTTTGAAGGAATATAAGGGATGCATATGTTTCCACTGTCCAACCTCTCCTTAATGTAGTGTCTGTCTATCTCTACATGTTTAATTCTGTCATGTTGAACTGGGTTGTTTGCAATACTGATGGCAACTTTATTATCACAAAACAATTTCATTGGAAGCTCATTATCTTGCTGGAGATCTGATAATACTTTCTTCAACCAGATTTCTTCACAAATCCCTAGACTCATGGCCCGATACTCAGCCTCAGCACTACTTCTAGCAACAACTCTTTGTTTCTTACTTCTCCAGGTGACTAGATTTCCCCAGACAAACGTACAATACCCAGACATTGATTTTCTATCAACAACAGACCCTGCTCAGTCAGAATCAGTGTAGGCTTCAACAGATCGTTTATCGGTTTTCTTGAACATTAGGCCTTTACCAGGAGTTCCTTTCAGATACCGAAGAATACGTTCAACTACTGTCTTATGATCCTCACAAGGAGCTTGCATAAACTGACTCACAGCACTTACTGCATAAGAAATATCAGGTCTTGTGTGAGACAAGTATATCAACTTCCCAACTAACCGCTGATACCTTTCTTTATTAACAGGAATTCTATCATTTTTATCACCGAGTTTCGCATTATATTCTACTGGTGTGTCAACAGGTTTACACCCAGTCATACCTGACTCTTTTAGCAAGTCTAGAGTATATTTTCGTTGAGAAACTGATATACCCTTTTTTGAGCGAGCCACTTCCATTCCCAGAAAGTATCTTAGCTTCCCGAGGTCTTTAATTTCAAATTCTTTGGCCATCTTTGTTTTTAGCCTCATGACATCATCATCCTCAGATAAAACAATGTCATCAACGTAGACAATAAGAATAACTATCTTCCCTTATGTTGATATTTTTATAAAAAGAGTGTGATCGGAATGCCCTTGAACATACCCCTGTGCTTTCACAAAAGTTGTGAACCTGTCAAACCAGGCCCTCGGAGACTGTTTCAATCCATATAGTGACTTCCTTAATCTACACACCTTATTTTTGAATTGACTCTTGAACTCGGGAGGGGGACTCATATAGACTTCCTCCTCAAGTTCCCCATTCAAAAATGCATTTTTAACATCAAGTTGGTGCAGAGGCCAATCTTTATTCACAGCAACTGATAAGAGCACTCGGATCGTGTTAAGTTTAGCCACAGGTGAAAAAGTTTCAGAATAATCTACTCCATAGGTTTGAGTAAAGCCTCTTGTAACGAGTCTAGCCTTGTACCGGTCAATTGTCCCATCTGACTTGTACTTTATAGCAAACACCCATTTACATCCAACTGTCTTGTGCCCTTCAGGCAAAGTCATCGGTTCCTAGGTTCTATTCTTTTCCAGAGCTCTTATTTCTTCCATAACAGCAGACCGCCATTCTGGTTTTTTCATTGCAACACTTATGTTATCTGGAACCACCTCAGTGTCCAAGCTAGTAGTAAATGCTTTGAACTCGGATGCCAGATTACTATACGTCATGTAACTATGCATAGGATATTTAGTACATGAACGAGTACCTTTCCTTAGAGCTATAGGAAGATCAAGTGATGCATCACGTTCTTTCACCTCTCGAGGCTCCTCACCATGATCGACTATCTGTGTATCAGAAACTTCAGTAGTATCTTCCACATCATCATTAGCAAGGATCATTTCATTCTCTGCAGTTTCAATCATTTCATCCTCTGCAGTTTCCCCTTCTATCACTCTTTTAGTATTACTGCTACCTTCCCCCTTGTCTTGCCTACCTTCATCAATCTCCATACATATATCAACATCATTAGGAATATACGTACCTGAACCTGATGGTGGTGTTGACTCCTGCACTGGAGTCGACAATTCTGGTTCAACGGGTGACACTGCTTCCTTCCTGAGATTCTTCCTGTAGTAAGTTTTCCAAGGAACTTGATTGGTAGGAAGGACCAGACTATCATGCTCAGAACTAGGGTTAGACAAGGTTTGAATGGACGCTGACTCTAAAGGAATAGCATAAGATGACCAGTTAGTCTCTTCATTTATGTTCTCCCCCTTAAGATGACTAATAGGGAAAACGACTGATCCTCGAGAAAGGTGACACCCATGGAGACATAGTATTTTCGAGACGACGGGTGATAACACTTATATCCACGCTGATGGAGTGGATATCCAACAAAGACACATTTCTGAGCACGAGGAGTAAATTTCATGCGGTTTGGACCATGGGAGTGAACAAAAGCAACACAACCAAAAAACCCGAAGAGAAACATCAAAGATCAATCGAGTAGTTGGAAAGGACTTTTTAAACAATTCTAAAGGAGTATGAAGATTAAGGATACGAGAAGGCATCCGATTAATGAGGTGGGCAGCAGTGAGAATTGCATCTCCCCAGAGGTACGACGGAAGAGTGGCGGATAACATAAGAGACCTACTTCAACCAGATGCCGATTTTTACGCTCAGCTACTCCATTTTGTTGCGGAGTGTAAGCACACGAGCTCTGGCGGACAATATCTTTAGAAACAAGGAAATCCTTGAAGTGGGCATTAAAAAATTCTCGTCCATTATTACTTCTTAAAATCCCAATCTTTGTTTTAAATTGAGTTTCGACAGTTGTGTAAAACTGTTGGAAAACAGAGAACACTTCAGATTTATCAGTAAGAAGGGAAATCCAGGTGAGACGGGTGTGATCATCTATAAATGTGACAAACCACCGTTTTCTAGTGGAAGTAGTAACCGGTGAGGGACCCCATACATCACTATGAACAAGAGAAAACGGATTCGAGGGTTTGTAAGGCTGAGAACGGAAAGAAACACGACGTTGCTTGGCACGAATACATACATCACAATTAAAAGAAGAAGTACTAGCATTACGAAATAAATGAGGAAATAAATACTTCATATATTGAAAATTCGGATGTCCTAAGCGGAAATGCCATAACATAACATCATGTTCAGAAACAGAGAAATTTAAAGACATAAACCCAGTTTGGTGATCATTCCTAGAGGAAGCTTCGTCAGAAAGGAAGTATAGTCCCCTATCGTGCCGGGCAGTGCCAATCGTCATCACCGATTTCAGATCCCGAAACAAAACGGAATCTGGTGAGAAAATTGCCTTACACTTCAAATCTCTTGTTATTTTACTGACAGATAACAAATTATACGATATTTTAGGCACATGTAAGGTATCACATAGGATTAAACCATTAAACGGAGAGATATTGCCTTTTCCTACAACAGGGGCAAAAGACCCGTCTGCAATTCAAATACGCTCATTACCAGCACTTGGATTATATGACATAAATAACTCTGAGGAACTCGTAAGATGATCAGTGGCCCCTGAATCCATAATCTATGGTTTTTTACCATTTATACTAATCAGGCCAAAAGAAGGGAAATTACCTACTGTGCAATTGCACTCACCCCAACCATACTCAAGCTGTGTTTACTATCACCGGAAGATTGCTTCTGAGTCTGTTCATCTACTGAGTCACTTACCGGGGCACAACTAGTATTAGATTTGTCTTGAGACTGTTGTCGCCTGCTGTTTGGGGGCTTCCCCTGTAATTTCCAACATTGGTCCTTTGTATGCCAAAGCTTCTTACAATGTTCACAAACAGGTGGGATTTTTTTATCACCATTAGTACCGGACGGCTTGGCGACAAAGGCGGCTGCGTCAGTAGTAGGAATGGTATTATTCATGGCACACGACCGATCCTCTTCCAGCCGTATTTCAGAGCAGACTTCTCTAAGTGAAGGAGTCGGGCGCTAGCCCAATATCCGACTACGGACACCATCAAATTTAGGGTTTAATCCAACCAAGAACACATAAACACGATCTGCTTCTTCAATCTTCAAGTATTGGGCCCCATCCTGTGGACAATTCCAGATAATCTCTCTACACAAGTCCATCTCCTGCCATAGCATTCACAATTTGTTAAAATAAGAAGTAACATCCATGGACCCTTGTTTGCATTCATGGACCTGTTTGTGGAGTGTATATAGCCGAGAGGCATTCTGTCTTTTAGAGTATAGATCTTGTGTTGCCTCCCAAATATCCTTGACGGTTGCAGCATATAGTAGTGGTCTTCCTATATGGGGTTCCATACTATTCACCAAAACAGAACGTAACAATGAATCTTCTCCTTTCCAAATTCATTCTTGTGGATCACCTGGGGCCGGCTTTGGAATTTCTCCTGTCAAATATCCAAACTTGTGACGCCCTTCCAAGGCCATTCGGATTGATTGGGACCAGGAGAAATAGTTCTGACCATTTAATTTTTCCCCTACGATAAATCCTGCAGAATTACTCATCGAACCAGATAAGTAGGAAACATTAGGCACGATAGGTAACGAGTTTACCGGATTTTCTGAATAAACTGGTTGAGGATTTGCACCGAACATTGTATCCAAATCAGAAATCTGTTGTTGTAGGTAAGCCAACCGTTGTCTCACATCGTCTGGGTAACGGGTTGAACTACAAGTGGTTGGAACAGGTGCTGGTCGGCCGGGCTGTTCAAGACTTCGGGCAATGTGGAAGGGTTGGCTGGCGCAAGAACCACCGGATTGGAAGGTTGTTCAAAACCTCGGGCTGTGAACGTGGAAGAATTGGCCGGCACAAACACCATCGGGTCGGAGTGGAAGTCAAAAGATCGGATCCGCCCATCGCCGGTCTGCCTTGGTTCAACCCGGAATGGCCCGGTTTGCTCCAGACCGGTACCAACCCTACTCAGATCAGACCGATAAGCCTATTCTTCGTGTCCGAGGCTGCCGATTCTGCCCTGTTCGTGGTTGATTCTTCCACCGTAGGTCGTCTGTTCTTCACGGCCAGCTCCGATCGTGACCAGACACTCCACCCGCTGGTCGATTCTTCCCAGACCGTTGTTCATCTGCTCTTCTCGGCCAGCTCCGATCGCGACCGAACGATCCACCTGCGATTCCCGAGTTTGGCTTGTTTCTGCGTGGAGAAGCCCAATCGGCGCGATCTGATGTGATGGCTCCCACTAACGGTGACTCTTCGATGATTGCAATTGGACAACGGAAAGTAACTCTGGTAGGGCATCCTGAAAACATTCTTTTACACCTGCTCGGATAGCCGTTTTCATGTCAAAACTCGAAGACCCATCAGCAGAAGAAGATTGGGGTTGTTTTTCTTCCATAACGGCTAAGTTTCGTCACCTAGCTCAGATACCATGTTAAAAATAAAGAATAGGGAAGAGAAGAACAAGATTACGTGGAAACCCTAGTATAGGGAGAAAAACCACGATATAAAGACTTTTCTTATTCTTTTAAATCTGATACACTGAATACACAGGGACACACTGTATGAATAGATAGTAGAAAACCTTAGGGGTCTACACAATTACATAAATGCCCCTAGGTTAATAACCCTATTTTCAACAAGTTTGTATGAGGTGGGTATTCTTTTTCATCTTTTTGCATTATATTGAAATGTAGCTTTGAGACTTGTAAGGGAGGGAGTCTTGGCTTCCTTGGCATTTTGGCCTAAATAGTGAATAGATAATTCGAGTTCTATCAAATTCACATTGATTTTGCAATGGAACTGAAAATTGGACTCTTGGGAGTAAACCTTGGTGTCAGCACTGTCAAGAGATAGCTCACATAAAGAGCCCTACGGGAAAATCCACGGGAAACCACATGATTGGTAATTAGGGATCAACAGATAAATGAGGGAAAATAGATGAGGTAGGGACTACTATATGTGATGAATGGATGCATTTGATAAGCATCTATTCACAGGAAAGGAATTGGACCCTTTTAAAAGATTTTTGCTCATCCAAGTGAATGGAAAACTCAACATCAACATCAAACATTACAAAATGGAGGGTTGGGCTTACTTCAATACAAAGTGGAGGATTGGGTTGTTAAGGGTGTTCTTAATATCCCAGAGAGGATTAATGACCATGAATCATATTTACAGATCTATCTTCTGCTCTGTTGGGTGCAACGGTGTGAGGTGTGTAAAGAAGGCCTCAAAAGTCTTGATCGTGTTATGTGGAACCGCTAGTTTGCGTCAGTGATTTGGAATTGTTTTTTGGAACATTTGGTGTTAAATGCCTCACAACCGTTTGTGCAGGTTACGACGAATGAGGTATTATTCCATCCACCTTTATGATAGAGGGGTGTTTCTTTGGCAAATTGCTTATTTCACGATTTTATGGAATATTTGGCTGGAGAGAAATACAAGGATCTGTAATTGCAAGGAAAGTTCTTGGAAGGCTGTTTGGGAGATAGCTAGGTCCCATGCTTCCTTTAGGCTTCGTTACCAAGGGTTTTAGTGATTATTCTTTATTATTCCTTCTTTCGAATTAGAGCTCTTTTCTGTAATTAGTTTTTCCAGGTATTGTTAGCTTTTGACATGCATTTTTTTAATAATGATTATTTTATTATTTTTGTTTTTATATTGGTATCAAGCATTCTTTGATCTGATCTCAATGAATGTTGTTCTCTTCATCAAGAGGGAAAATAAATAAATAAATAAATAAATAAATAAGGGTGTTCTTGAGGGTGCAGCAATTTGTATAAATGCATTCATATCATAGCAAATTTTCTAAGCGTAAGCTACTGGATGGACCTGCTGGTATCTAGAGTTGCAGTTGCCTACGTCCATGATCTGTCAATTTAATTTACAGCAATGCTGATGAATTTTTTTGTGCATCCACTGGAAGTATAAGCTATTTGAGTCAGTGAGCTGGTTGGAACCTGATAGTGAATAAATAAATTCTTGTTTTCTTAGCTTAGCTTAATTGAAATCGGTTTCTGAGTTGAAATGAGATATCAACGACTATCAATTTCATTTGATCTAATTGTATTTGCAGGAGAGTACTTGGCTCTAACAGGAGAAAAGCTTAAGGGAGAAGAAATGGTTGCTTGCGGGGTTGCCACACACTATTCTCATAGTTCAGTTAGTTCTTAAATCTTTGGCGTTCAGGTTTTTCTGGCTTTGTTAGATTTTGGCCTCCTTTAACTTGTTACTTTCTACTTTCAGCGACTTTCATTAATTGCAGAGCATCTAGGGAATTTGGTTACGGATGATGCTTCTATTGTTGAATCTTCATTAGATAAATATGGTGATCTTGTTCATCCAGATAAAACGAGTGTACTTCACAGGTTTGCAAAATGGATTGCTTTCAACTTGGTTTTTATATGTAAATCCTTTTGAAAATGCCCAACCACCATCAATATAGGCCTAGGTCATAAGACAATGAATGACATACCATTTTGCTAGGCTAGGCTAGGAGTCTAGGACATAATAATATAGAATAAAAATTTAGGGGGCGTTTGGGGCAAGGACTATCTTAAGACTATAATAACCACCTCCTGCTATAGTAAATACTATTTTGTAGTTCCCAACTAGCTACAGTCGACATAATATCAAAACCTCTATTTGCTATAGTATTTACTATTTACTACAGTTTTTACTATTTTACATTATCATTTTTTTATTTTTTGCTATTGTGTTTACTATTTCTTTCTCAAACTATAATAGTTTACACCTTAAACACATACTATTATAACTCAAACTAAAATAATCTACATCCCAAATACAAACTATTATGACCCAACTACAATAATCTAAAACTATAGTAACCAACTCTTTGCCTCAATCGTCCCTTGCTTGGGCTTCTCCTCTTATACGTATCAATGAAATGTTTCTTTTACCAAAAAAACGTTTCCTTAGATGTTTATTTGAATTTTAAACATATTTCTATAGCTTAACACGTGGGAAGGATTTGATGTATTATGAGGTGTTTATCGTTTTTTTTCTATAAGCATTCATGGGATGAACCTATTTTTTTGCCTTATTATCTGAATATCTTAGAAGTTCCATTCATCTGTCTCTTCGGCAATAGCTATCTCTCCCCCACCCCTCAGTTTTTTCTTTCTTTTCCCCCCCTCCCTCTCTTCTTCTCCCAAATAATATGGCTTTAAGGGTAAAATTAAAACAAAAAGTTATGGACACTTCAAATTTCTAACTGACTAGTTTAGGAAGTGTCCAAGTGTGTTTATAGCTAGTGCTTGTTTCAACAAAGATAGTCTGCTTAAAATAGAGTATGCCAGCTTACAAAGAAAAGACATGCCTTTTACCTGATACATTTGTTTATCTATTTATTTGTTTTGTAGGATTGAAATACTTGATAAATGTTTCAGCCATGACACTGTTGAAGAAATCATTGATTCGTTGGTTAGTTCATATTCCTAGATGTCTGATCCATATTTAATTATCTTTTGGTTGATGAAAGTTAGAGTTCTTGAGGTGATATTTGAACTTTTGTTGAGATACCTATACATCTTTTTGCTATAAATTTCCTCGAAGAAATAAGTTTATGTGCTCTTATTTTCAAAACCACCATACTTTCAGGAAGCCGAATCAAGTGAAACAAATGATCCATGGTGTATCTCCACTCTAAAACGATTGAAAGAAGCATCACCATTGAGCCTGAAGGTCTCTTTGAAATCCGTATGTCCTCTCTCTCTGTCTCTCTTTCTCTCTCGGTTTCCTTCTCTACTCTTGTTTTATTTCCCATTTGAAGTTCTGAAGGTGCAAACTCATTTTGTCTTCCTCCCCACTCTTCCTTGCAGAGGAAAATCTTATCTTGTCCTATTTTTGTTTCCAACTTGACTTACCATAATTATTGAATTTGTTCAGATACGAGAGGGAAGATACCAAACACTCGATCAGTGCTTGATTCGTGAATATAGAATGTCCCTACAAGGGATATCCAAGCAGGTCTCGGGTGATTTTTGTGAGGTATAAGTCTAAATCATTACTAGACCTCTAATGTAAGTTGCACACTATCCTGATCAGTTATTTTCTTGCAAAATAATTTACTCATCAGGGTGTTCGGGCTCGGTTGGTGGACAAAGATTTATCACCAAAGGTAAGATATTAAATGATACTCTTGAGTTTCTCGTGTATGAAACAAATTTCAGAACCTAAATTTGATATGGATAAAATTATCTTTAGATAATAATGAATAATAGTAGCTTAATGTCATTCTTTTCATAGGTTAAATTATAATTTAGTTTCTATATTCTCTTGTGAAATTTGAATAATGTTCCTGTAGTTTGTTTTTTTATATATAAAATAAATTGTTTTTATTTATCAGGGAAAAATTGCAAAAAGAATTGTTTTTATTTGGCAAGGAAAGTTGCAAAAACCCACCTTCAAACCCGGGTGTTACAATCGTACATTCAAACTTTCATTTTGATTTATCACCTCCCAAACTTACAAAATTACTATAATTAATGTACCCCTTCAACTAGAAGTATGGTTTTAATTACTCTCAAACTATCAGGTAAGTTGTCCTATGAGATTAGTCGAGGTGCGTGTAAGTTGACCCGGACACTCATGGATATTAAAAAAAAAAATCACTCTCAAACCATATGAATTTTGACAATTCAACCCAAATTCTTTACATTTTTTCCCCTTATATTTAGATGTGGCTAAGCATTGATCTAAAGAAACGATTTTTTTTAATGGTTAATATATATAGTTTTCGAAGTTTATAGAATTTTTAAAAACTTGGTTTAAATTGGACTGTAACTAAATTTAATTTATATTTTATTAGTGGTTTGTGCATTTTGGTACATTTAGAGGTTTATTTTAACCATTTTGTAAGGTTAAAAGGGCGATTGATCAAATTAAGAATACAAGTGATTGTAACAACCACTATAGTTTAGGGAGAATATATGCAATTTTCCCTATTGAAATATCAATGTGGCATGCTCGTTAGAAAAGTTTGGGTTGAATTAGTGTGACGTGGCAGACAATGGGATAGAATAATGGATGTGCCGCGTGAATATTTCATTATAGGTGTAAACAAATTAAATCATTATTCAAAATTTAGAAATGTAGTTGAACTTAAGAGATCAAATAAATACAATACTCAAAGTAAAGTAACTAAATATAGGATTTTGACCTACTTTTTTAGTCATAAACTTTTCAAGATAATATGGGAACAAAATATTGGTGATTCTTAAAGAAAGTGTTTGCATTTGTTATGATTTGTTACTCTGACTAGCAAGTTGTTAATATGAAGTCACTGTTGTTCCTTTAGTTGGTATTATTTTATATCCTAGGCAGAGATGCATTTGTAAAAATGATGAATGAAGAATTATAAGTTACTTGTATCAATGTTATCATTTTGCAAGGGAACTTGTAGGCTCTTACTTTTCTCCTGTCAGGATTGTACCATTGCTAGCTCACCTCCTATACTGAGTGTTAAATTCTTATTTCTTTTGTTATGATGACAGTGGAATCCTCCTACCTTAGAGCAAGTATCTGAGGATATGGTGAACCAGTATTTCTCTCCACTCAGTGAAATTGAGCCTGATCTTGATCTACCCACCAAACTACGAGAAGCATTCCCTTGATTTTGCCATATTCTTCACTTGGGCTCTCAACTTTACTATTGATATGCTCAAAGTTATTTACAGGGTTCACCTAAAATCGCTTGGCCAATCCTTCAGCAAAGTTTCATCCATTCAAAGAATCAGTATGCAGAAGATTCTCTTCAGGTTGGTAACTCGTCATTTTCGCTTGCTTTATTGCCATAAGACAGTTAAAAATAAATTAAAATGGCCTCCATTTTTAGAATGTGTAATTTCATTACATTAGTCCTTCTGATATGGGCGTTTCTGCTTGAGATGTGTGAACTTAGAGTTTATATTGATGAACATTCATTCTCGTTAAATAAATTATAATGCCCTCCATTTTATGTTCTTGGATTGATGAGCTTTTAGAATTTGGAATTTGAAGTTTTTACTGTGAATATACCTTTCAAGAGTAACTTGAAAAGTGTTATGGGCCCCTTGCTTGTTTGTTAAGTCGATGTGTATAAATTCTTGAGGTGAGGCACCGCTGAATGGGATGTTGTGGCCTCTTGCATTATAGTGTATATTATACTTTCTTCATTTTGTTTAGTCTCTCGTTTATGTTTATGGTTATGGCAAGACAGAGAGTTCATTCGCTAACATGAGATGTGATTAACACCAAAGCATCTCTACTTCTAGAGATTTTAGGAAATTCCAAAAAACAAAAGCATGTTTTTAGAATTTTTTTTTTTTATTTTCAAAATTTAGTTTGGTTTTTAAAACCATTAGTAAAAAGTAGATAAAGAAGAATTTTGGAGGCAGAAGTGGTCTCTTGGCTTAATTTTCAAAAACAAAAACAAAAAATCAAATGGTTATCGAATGGACACTTCGTTTTTGGTTTTTGACTTTTGAAAATTAAATCTATTTCTTCTCTATTTCTTACAATGACTTACATCTTTTTCAAGTACGATGGTTGAATTGTTAATCAAATTCCAAAAACAAAAACAAGTTTTTAAAATTACTTTTTTTTTTTTTTTTTTTTTTTTTCAGTTTTCAAATTTTGGCTTGGTTTTTTAAATGATCGGTAAAAAGTAGATAACTAAGGAAGAAATTTGGAGGTTAAAGTAATGTCTATAAGTTTAATTTTTAAAATAAAAAACTAAAAACTAAATAGTTATCAACAAACTAAATAATTATCAAATAGGGGTTTAACTTTTAATTTTGAATATCATCAAAACTGATGTTAAATCCACCAATTTAGGGTATGCCAATATTTAATCCTTTAATCCACATCAAAACTTTACCATGACTTCATCTTAAATTCTAATATGTTTTTCCAATTATTTGATTAAAAATGTTCGATTTTATTTTTATGTTATAGTTTAATTCATTTTGTCAATTTTCTTTTTAAGTTTTAAATTTCATCAAAAGTCACTTCAATTACAATTATTTTTAATGTAATTGGAGAAAGGGAGATTTGAACCACAAATTTCATAATTTCTAGTATGCTCGTATGTCAATGTTTGGTTGAATTACAAAAAAAAAAAAAAAAAAGAATTAATATATATATATATTAACAAACTAAATAGGGTTTGTTAAAAAAAAAAAAAACCTAAATATGTATGCTTGCAACAATTAACAATCTACACAAACCTAATCGATCAAATTTTGATTAGAGATTTAAGTTGTGTAATTGTAACAAACCACATAATTCAGGAGGTGATTAATTTAATTAAAAGTTTAATACTGTAATTGTAAAAAACCTCATAGTTTAAGAATTTCTTTCATTTTTCCTAAATATAAAATTATCATATCTACAATTAGTTCACTCAATGTTTAAGACGTTTACGATATGTGGAATTATATTATATTCTTTAATTTTATGGTATTCTTTCTAATGTGTGTTATTCTCTAGGTTAACTTACAAGTATAATATATAAACTTTTATGTTTTCTTTATTTGGTCCTTGGACTTGAAAATGAGTTTAATAGTTTTCTTAGGAAGTTTTAATAGGTTTAAACCTTCAATTTTATATCTAATAAATCCTTGAATTTTCAATTTTGTGTTTGATAATAAGTTCTTGATCTATTCAACGTATTTTTTTCTTCTTTTTTAAATTCACAGATTTGCAAGACATAAAGTTGAAAATATAAATTTCTTTCAAACAAAATACAATGTTATATCTAATATCTTAGTCAATTTTTAAAAGTTTTGAATTTGTTACATCCTTCCTACTAAGTGCAAAATTGAAAGTTCAAGTATCAATTAAACATTTTTAAATTCTAAGGACTTGGCACAAAATTAAATGATCTATTAAATATTAGATGCAATTTAAAGTTTAGAGACAATTTAAACACAAACTTGATGGTTTAGAGGCTAAATTAGTAATTTAACCCAAATTCTATAGGATTTTATGCCTAAACTAAGCCTTAAATGTGACCAAGGTACCACTTGCATCGTCTATCCACCACATTTTTTAGTTCAACAATATATAAGGGGAGAATGTGACATCTAAACTTTTAGTCGAGAATATATTCTCTGTACCGATTGACATATGTTCATGTCACCACTCTTTTGAATGGACTACGAAGTAGGCCTTTTCAAATTAAAACCTTTTCCTTACACATCAATAATTCAAAAAAGGAAAAACAAGCGTGAGAAGAAAAAAATATCTATAAATATAAACCCATGAAACATAAACGAGTATTTTGCCAAAAAAATCAGATCCAAGAATAGTAATCTGAAAAATGAACCATCGTAAGGGAGCACAAGGGATTTCACAATTTTTTTTAGATACATGAGTTATTTCTCTCATTTATCTAATAACTATTGGTCTTTATATGTCACGTTTCTGAAATATTATTTTCTTTTCTTATTGTTTACTAAAGTTTGAATGAGAATTATCAATATGAGTATAGCTAAACCAACATGAATTTATACTATTAACTTTGAGATTTATTGTTTGATTCCGATTTTATATATTGTCAAATAAATAAATAAAAAGGTTGAATGGGAATCTTTGAATTTCTTATATAAGTTCAAAGTCTATTAAAAGGACAGTCGGTAGAAATAATTGTATATGACTTCTTTGCAACTTGGAATTGCAAACTAGGACCCCCTTTTTCCATAATTTTTTTTGTTTATAATTATGATCCCATTATTTCAGTTATTAATATTATTATTTGGTACTAAAGGTAGAACTCAATTTTCCACGCCATTTAATTGAATGATTAGCATTATTGTGTCAAAAAGCTATATTTGTAAAGAAAGAAACAAACCGACAAATAAATAATATAAAATACACTTGAAGTTTGTAATTTGTTTAGAAAATACTCCCCAACTTTTGAAAAGTTTCAATAATACTCTTATTTCTTTTAAAAAAATTAAATAAAATAATATTATCATTAGTTTTGGTTGAAACCGATACGTACTTTTTTTTTTTTAATAAAAAATACCTTCAAATTTTCTAAAGTTTTAATAGTACCTTGTACTAAGAAGAAAATGGTTAGTACCTCATTTCATAAATACTTCTAAACTTTCAAAAATTTCAATAATATCATTGATCTTGAAAAAAATTAATGCTATTTTTTTTTCTGTACGTAGAAAGTCAATTTTTTTTTAAGTTATCTGGTTGAATTGAGAAAGAACTAATTTGAAAATAACTCAAATAGATATTCTCATTATTTTTCATATGAATACTCTCATTTTGTCCCATTTGTCTAATTCTTATACCAATTTTCTCAAAAACTTAGCAAAGCTCAAAACTTCAAAGTTAAAACATTACAATATCCCACAAGCCCTCACAAAATCAACATCATCCCTTAAAACTCATCAAAGGAATATAATTTTCAATCATAGAAAACCTTTTTAATAGATTGCAAAAAATAGACTAATTTTAATTACAAAAATGATCAATAAAGTCTTGAACTTGACAAATTTGATAATGCATAATTCTAAGGTCCTTTGGTAGTTTCATTATTCTCTTTCTTCTTCCTATAACCTATACATACTTTAATTGAAGGGGATAGTTTTAGCGGTTGGATAATGAAAAAAGGAGAGTAAGAAGGTATTGAAGACGAGATGGAAAAAAAAGAGAAAAAGTAAGAAAATGTTAGATGATAGATTGAAGTAGTGGAGAAAGAAGAAATAGAAGAGGGAAATGATATGATGTAAATAAAATGTTTCTAACCGTATACTAATAGTAAGAGCTTTTGTTAAACTTTTTTTTTAAAAAAAATATCAGTCTTAATGCAATTTTTGAAAGTTCAAATGAAGTACTAACAAGTTTCATCCAAATATATTAATGGTAAAAATATTTTAATTATTTTTTTAAAGTTGAAAGGTATCATTGAAACTTTTAAAAATTACAAAAGTAATTTCGAAACAAAGTACAAAGTTTAGGAATATTATCTTTAACTTAACAAAAAAACAAAAAAAAAAAAAAAACAAAAAAACAAAAAAACAAAAACAAAAACACAAAAAGCAGAAATAATGAATATACATGTTTTGGAATGAGTTGGAAAGATATGGGGCATGTGAGGTTTGTTCTTTTTCTCTTTTATATGTATATATATATTATATTTATGGTTTTTTTTTTCTTGAATAAAATATAATAAGAGTATGAGATTTCGAACCACAGACTTGCTAACACATCATAAGTCAATTGAGTTATGTTCGTTTTGACTTGATAGAGAAAACTTTTTAGGCACCGTTTGATAATGTTCATATTTTCCGTTTCTTGTTTATTATTTTCTATTTCATATTCATACTTTTTAATAACTAAAAACAAGAGTATATTTGGTAACTATTTTTGTTTCTTTTCTTGTTTCTTGAAATGAATAAAGAAAAACAAGAACTTGTTTGATAACTATTTTTAGTTTTGTGTTTCTTTTTTTTTTTTCTTTTTCTCTTAACATAATTTAGTTATATAATATAAAAAAAATATAATATACATCCAAACATATTAAAACTTACATTATCATAACCAGTCTCGATGCAAAATTAACAAGAATAATAAAAAATGTTTCTATCCTTCAAATGATGTCAAATTTTGATTTGCAATGTTTTCTCTCACTCGAGACCTTCGTATTAAATGATGTTAACTCATATCTAACTCAATTATATAATTATGTAAATGGAGTAGTAGAAAATATATAGGATAAACTATATTTTTAGTCTCCAAGTTATGAAAAATAGGTGTATTTGGTCAAGTTTTAAAAACATACCCTTTTAGTCGTTGAGTTTTTTAAAATATGTGCATTTGATCCTTGAGTTTTCAAAACGTATCTTTTTAGTCCCCAAGTTTTTAAGAATAAATTTAAAGGTCCCTAGTTTTTTTTTTGTTTTTTGTTTTTTTATATAATTATATGATATTTCAAATTACAAAAATGAGTTAAAAATAACAATTTTAAAGAGGAGGTAATTTTTTTAAAATTATTTCTCTAATTTAAATTAATAAAAAAATTATTGTCATGGACCTTTTAAAACTACTAATCAAACACGTGCATTGTACGTATTCCATAACGTCGAAAATAAAATGTACACGTATAAGTTGAAAAAACTATTCAATCTCAATCTCAATCTCATCTTACACAAAGGTTAAAAAAACACCATTTATATTAAATAAAATTATAAAAGATAACACAGCTTAATCTTAAAAAAATGTGACTTTTTTGAAATATTTTCTTTATTTAACCTAAAGTAGGTATTAGTTAGAGATAAAATGTAGTTTTTTTTTTTTAAAAAAAATTAGATATTAGTTAGAGATAAAATGTGATTTTTTTAATTCTTCTATTTAAGGTATAATAGATATTAGTTAGAGATAAAAGCGTTTTTTTTAAAAAATATTTTTCTCTTATTTAAGATATTAGTTGGAGATAAAATGTGACTTTTTGAAAAAAAAATCTTTATTTAACGTATATATTATTTAGATGTGATTTTATGTATATATATTTTTTCATTTTGATTATTTGATTATCTTGTTAATTTCAAACTTTGATGTAAACTTAAAAAAAAATCTTGATAATCCTTTTTTTAAAATTTTTTTTTTCTTATTAGATGATTTCATTACCATCCTACTTTTAAACTTTAAATTAAACCAAAATATTTATTTTTATTTTTTATTTAAATTTCGTGTTAATAGTCTCTTAATTATTATTATTTTTTTAGTTTTATGATTTGATTATCTTTTAGTTTCAAACTTGGATTTAAAAAATATCCTGATAAAATTTTTTATTTATTAAAAAACTTTTTTATTGGATGATTTCATAAACCTCTTAATTTTAAACTTTAAATTAAACCAAAATTTTTTTCTTTATTTATTTTGTAAATGATTTGATTATTCTATTAATTTTAAACTTTAATTTAAAGCAAAGTATTATTATTATTTCTCGTTATGATTTTATCTATGTTAATTTTTCTAATTGATTTGGATGATACAATTATCCTTTTAATTTCAAACTTTAACTAAAATAAAATATTATTGTTTTCCTTTTTTATATATATATATAAAATTTCATAATGATTCTTAGTTGAAAAAAAGATTTAATTATCTTCTTAATTTCAAATTTTTTTAAAATTTTAATTTCAACAAAAATATAATATTTTCTACGCAAATATAAACCCTAAAAACTTAGGATGCGTTTGGGGCGAAGATTATCTTAAGACTATAATAAACACAACAAATACTCTTTTGTATTTCCCAATTAGCTACACAACACTATTTCAAAACCCTAATTTGCTACAATATTTACTATTTCTTATAGTTTTTATTATTTTACATTCATCATTTTTATTCATTGTTACCGTGTTTACTATTTCCTTCTCAAACTAAAATAGTTTACACATAAAAGACATACTATTATAACTCAAATTAAAATAATAATCTATACCCAAACACAAACTATTATAACCTAACTATAATAACCTAAGATTATAATAACTGACTCCTTACCCCAAACGCCCCCTTAATCTTTTTTTATTTGCAATGATCTTCTTCTTGATTTTAAACTTTATTTAAATTTTTTATCAATTAGCGTGGAGAAAAAAAAGAAGAACAAAAGCATGTAAATAGTCAAAATTATTATAAACCCCTAAACTTATGGGTATAAATTTACAAAAATTAAAATGTGAAAAAAACTAAAAAAAAGCATTAAAATAGTTACTCTCTTCTCTGTCACTTTGTTCTCCACCCTCTTAAATATGTGAGGATTAGTAGGTGAAGCTGTTGTGTATATAGAAAAAAAAAACTATAGAATCATATAAAAAAGTTACATTAAATCATTCTATATGTTTTTACAAAATTGAAAAGTGAAAAAATTGAAAAAGATAACATATGTTAATCAAAAGAGAGAGGTGATATCTTAAGAGAAATTAAACTTTCAAAAGAAAAAGACAAAATTTAAAAATTAAAAAAAACCCTATAGTAAAATTTTCAAAAAAAAAAAAAAAAAAAAGCAAAGCAAAGCAAAGAAGTTAGAGAGAGTCGGTTAACAAAATTATAAAAAGAAGAACAAAGAAAATGGAGAGGATATACGTGATGGAAAATGAGAGGTTCAAATTAGCTATTTATTGAAAGAAAATTTAGATATGAAATCATAATTTGATATTATTATTTTTTTAAAATTCCTTTAGTTAATGTGAAGTAGAGATTTTTTTTTTTTTTGAAAAGAATGTGGAGTAGAGATTAATAGTGATAAATGTGATTTTTATTAAAAAAAATCATGAATAAGAGATGGGAGGATAAAATATGATTTGTTTTAGATTTCTTTTATCTTTATTTAACTTGAGATATAGATATTTGAGATAAAATATGATTTAGAAAAATGATTTTTGTAAATAAGAGATTAGAAGATAAAATATGATTTTTTTCAATTTATTTTTTCTTTATTTAATGTGTAGTAGATATTAAAGATAAAATGAGATTTTTTTAACGATTTAAATGTGAAATTACATAAGATATTGAATAATCGTCAAAGAAAAGGGAGAAAAGGAGAAATAAAATGTTTCTCCTCCATAGCCCCTTCTAAATGGTATAGATTTAAAATTCTTTTATTCAATGTGAAGTAGAGATTTTTTTTTTCTTTCGGAAAAGAATGTGAAGTAGAGATTATTAGTGATAAAATGTATTTTTTTTTTTGTAAAAAAATCATGTATAAGATATTAGAGGATAAAATGTGATTTGTTTTTATTTTTTTTTTTACCTTTATTTAACTTTAGATATAGATATTGGAGAAAATCGTGAATAAGAGATTAGAGGATAAAATATGTTTTTTAAAATTTATTTTTCCTTTATTTAACATGTAGTAGATATTAAAGATAAAATGATACTTTTTTTAACGATTTAAATGTGAAATTACGTAAGATATCTGAATAACCATCAACTGAAAGGGGCAAAAGGAGAAATAAAATGTTTCTCCCTCGTAGCCCTTTTTAGATAGTATAGATTTAAAATTCCTTTATTTGATGTGAAGTAGAGATTATTAGTGATAAAATGTAATTTTTTGTAAAAAAAAACATGAATAAAGGATTAGAGGATAAAATGTGATTTGTTTTTAATTTGTTTTTACATTTATTTAACTTTAGATATAGATATTTGAGATAAAATGTGATTTGATCGTGAATAAGAGATTAAAGGATAAAATATCGTTTTTTAATTGATTTTTACTTTATTTAATGTGTAGTAGATATTAAAGATAAGATGGATTTTTAACCATATCTAAATAACCATCAACTAAAAGGGGTAAAAGGGAAAATGTTTCTACCCATAGACCCTTTTAGGTAGTATAGATTTTTTAAGTACATAGGGACTAAAAAGGTACATATTGAAAACTCGGAGACTAAATGCATCTATTCTAGAAAAAAAAAAACTTGGAGACTAAAATTAAAATGTATGTTTTGAAAACTTAGGGACTAAAGACACAAATTCTTAAAAATTCTAGAACTAAAAAAGTAATTTTTCCAAATATATATCAAAATATATATATTGGAAAATTTAAATTCATACTTAAAAGGTAAAATGAACGTAGTTTAACTGCCATAAAGTTTATACGATTGACCTTGAGGTCAAAGATTCAAATATTTTCCAACCCACCTATTGTCAAATAAAATATAAAATCAAATTATATATATATATTGCAAAATATAAAATTTATCATTAAAATAATATACAAATATAAATATGACAAAATAAGGGAATAAAACATGAAATAAGTAAAATAAAATAAAATAAAACTAATATTGGAGTCCAATGGACAAGGCACCCCAAAGGCAAATAGCCAACTCCGTATATAATCGTTTCTGTAAAACGAGAGATAGAAACGAAACCGATAAACTACTTTGTGTAGTTTTTCAAAGTTACCCATTTTTTTTAGTAACATTTTCTAAAATCTACAAACATCAGGCAATTATAGTTACAAAGTCCATTTCTTGAAAAATAAGAAACGAGGACATGAAACAGCAACATTACAAACATAATTATTCAATTAAAGAGTTGTTTGAAGGCTGATAATAGAATTTGTTTGTAATATAATATAATATAAAACTCATATTTGGATTGAGCGTTTTAAGTCCGATTTGTAATATCAAACTCATTTTATTTTCATAGTTTTCAACCAAACTCTCTTTTCTACTGTTTTCATACTTCACGACCCCATTTCCCTTCCACTCTCAATTCCTCACTTATTTCAACACTTCTCTGATTCATAGTAATTTTAATTACATTCCAGCCTCTTAAATAATCTCTTAAAACTTTGTCTATAAAATATGGATGCTTAATTAGTTAAAATATTATTAATTTACCAAAAGGAGACTAGATCACTCTAATTCAGACATAATATAGTCAATAAAAAAAAAATTAGAAATTTAAATCTCAAATAATACTGTAGAAAATTAAGGCAAAAAGTTATAACAAATAACAATTTGTAATAGTATACTTTGTTGATTTCTAGCGCGTGGTGTGGTTAATAGAAATATAACATAGTAAAATACCATTTTAACTCTTATACATTGGATGAAGTCTAAGTAGTTTCAAACATTCAAATTAAGTACTTACACCTTTAATAATCTAACATTTATTCCACCAAAATTATTTAAATAACAATAGTAATTTCATTGTAAGAAAAATACTATATGAATATGTTTTAACATTTATTGGGGAGATACTAATACACCAATATCTTTTTTAAAAAACTAATAATTAATTAACTAATAGTACAAACTATTTTATAGATTTATTGAAATTACACAAACTAAATTCTGAACATAAAAAATTATGAGATAGATGGATGTCAAAAAGTGCATATTTTCGCTAATATCCTTTGTTACATTTCTTTAGTAAAAGAAGAATTTCACACGATATTTTGACCCCAAAAATGACTTAAATTGAGTAAAATGAGTAAGCACAGGTTCTTAAACCACTTTAAGTCTGTTTTAACTATTTTAGACCAATTTCATGAGTTTTTACAATTTGTTACAAAATCATCCTTAATCTCTTCAGTAACGAAAGTTCCTTTGAAGTGATTGTTGGGATTGATGTCCTAAATCTCGTGGGTTTCGTAGTTTATAAACTATTTGTACACGAATTATTTATTTAATAAAATAAAGTGTTGTTTTATTTGACATTTAGTTTGCATCAACCTAAATCCAATAAACTAAGATTCAAGGTTATTTAATGTAATTTATACATGTATGTGGTTGACATAGAAGTGGATCATGTTTAAGTAATAACCTGAATGGTCTATTGTATATGAACAAGGCTGAGTACCTTATCCTGGTGATATTATAGATACAAACCACTTTGTAACTGTTACAAGTGTTGTAAAGTGTTAGAAATGATCTAATCCTGATTGGTCATGTGGAGATATGTGAGTGGGGGTATCATGTACAAAGAGTTTGTATAAGACCAGACCACGAAATGATTAGTCTCTCTTTATAACATCGTTACTTGAAGAGACTTACATTTCATTAGGATGATCATAGGTAACTTGACCTTAATCCTGAGTAAATTATGAACTCCTGCCTATAAGGTCGATCCTTTGATTTGTATGGGTGAGAACGACCATATTCACCGACTACATAAGATGGAATTTACTCCTTCCCAGTCATAGGGTAAGTAGATGAATTGTTCTTTTAAGGGCTGGTTCCAGGTCTTGAACAATAAGGAGCCTCACCCTCTCGCTGGCTAGAGAAGGATTTAGTTTGTAATTAGACTATAACTAATTGTTCATTAGAGAGATTAGTAGTACTTAAGAAGTTAGATGTAAATATAGGAGTAAAACGGTAATTTGACCCAACTGTAGTTACGAGTAATTTTTGAAGGGTTGGCTTACTGTCGATTGGTTATATCCATAGACACAGAAATATATCTATAATGCAAAAAGTGCAACTTGAGTCTTTAGTAGAAAGACCAATAGTTAATGAAAGTTGATTAATTTGATTAAAGAGTTTAATTAATTAATCTCGTATCATTGGAGCTTCTAATCTTTATGTCTATAAGGTCCCCTTGCTAGCTCAATAAGGGGTAGATAAGAATCGATTAATTTTGGATTAAATTTGAATTATTCAAATTAATTAAAGGAAATTAATTGTATGAGATACAAGTAATATAATGTATAAGGATACATTATAATATAAAGTTTCACGAGAGAGAAAAATATTTGAATATGACTCAAATATTAATTATAAATGAGATTCATATAAATGCAATAGGTTAAAAATTAATATGAATATGATTCATATTAAAACTATTGGTTATGCAAGAGAATATAGCTTGAATATGATTCAAACTTATGATGATTATGTTATATATGATATAATATAAAGTTTTGATTTAATTTAGAGTTCTTTACATTAAAATTAGTTATAATATATTCTTTAAATTAAATTCCTATTTTATCATATTAGTGGAGGAGTTATTTGTAACACTTCCCTCCTCTTTGACATAACATTGCAGAAGGCTTTTTTTTTTTTTTTTTAATAAAATTTTGACTAATTCACCTTCCAAGTAGTTTCTCAAGTAGGGGTGTTCCCTTACAGTCGGTCTAAATAGCCCAGCCTAAATAGAACGTTCCTTAGTTAAAGGTCCCTTATAGTCAATATTTTATAAATTTAATCTTTTATTTTCTCATTTTAATTCTATTAAAAGAAAATAAAAGATTTATTTTAAATATAATCTCATTAGAAATAAAATTGAAGATTAATTAATCAGATTTTAAACCATTTAAAACAAATTAATTAATCCTATTCATGGCACCGAAAATGCGTTATCTAGCTTCGCTTAATTCGGGATTGTTCTAGGATTTTATGTGGTTATTATGCTATTTTGTAGGTTTCAAGCACTTAAGAGGTAGAATCGACTATTTGGAGTCATTGGGGTTAATCTGAAGTAATTTGGAGTTAATTTGAGCATCCAAGCTTCGAAAGAGGAATTACCAAAATGCCCTTGAACCGAGCGTTTCAAAGTTCCGAAATTCAGCCAACCAACTGACTTCTACAATAGCTTTCATCTTTTTTCTCTTTTTGATCAGTAGGATATATCAAAATTATTCCTTGGCAATTATTATGAATATTACGGCTACGGTGATCGTTTCTAGCTTGGGTTTTAGGATTTTTCCACCTATTTTATATATTTGTAAGTTTTTGAACTAGTCATTTGTAATTGTCGGACTCGATTCTGTCCTTGAATGTTTATGGTTATATTATTGGATGCTTGAAAATTTTATAATTATTGCTTTTGATTGACATTTGATATGTGACATTTAATCTCGGGTTAATCAGCTAGAAGTAATAGGTTAGGTGTAAACCATAGAATCTGACTTCCTAAATAGTATTGCTTGGAAGCCAATGTTGTTGTTGTGAATTACTTAAAGAATGCTTCAGGAGTGTTTTTATTTGATTAAATTTGAAGTTAGTAAGTGAAGTAATAAAAGAGGAATATTTTTCTAAGTGTCTAAGTTCTAAAAAGAAATGAACTAAGTTTTAGTTAGAAAGTATTCTAAGTATAGAAAGAAGAGCTCTCGAGTGGAATTTGAGCAATTCCAACACTTAGTAAAATTGTGAGAAATGTTTGAGTATAAGAAGGCTAGGTGTTAAGACTTGTGGCTTGAAGAGTAAGTGTAGAGTGTCTTAGCGAGAAGCTAAAGAAAGATGGATGTGGCAAGCCTTAGGCGAGGATCTTGGTGGGCAAGACTTCAGAGGCTTGTCACAAGACAAGGAAGAATGCAAGGAAGGTGATAACTTGTAAAAATACAAGTTATTTTGCCTATTTTATCTAAAAAAATTAGGAAAAAAGCTATGAAAATGTGACAAATTGCTAAGAAAATTCATAAAAATAATTGCAACATGCGATCGCACGCACTCAATGCCTAATCTATCTATTTTAAAACTAAATCATTTTGTTTAAATGCAGAATGACTAACGATGCAATCAAATGAGAAATCTCAATGCTTACACATGATCGCATAGCGAAGTGAGCCGGTGACTCCAGGCGATGAGACATGGTGCGACACTTGGGCGGTGGAGGTCAAATCAAAGATTAAGTTGGTGGCTGATAAGAAAGCTTTGTTGCAAAGCCAATGAACTTCCGATGCGCAGCAGACGACGTATCAGAGTATGGAATTTAATGCACCTTATCAACACAATCATAATTAAGAGAATAAAAGTTATCCTCGTCGTCTATATGTAACGCCCGGATCCTTACACATTATGATCCGACCGCTAAGACATGCATACTTAGACTTTTCTATCATGAAATGAGTTTTGGTAAAAGTTTCAAAGAACATATCTAAATTTTTATTAATTAGATAGAAAAGCTTTATAAAAAGTTTATTTATCAAAACACCAGGATCCATAAAACATTTGCGTGGTGGTACAAAATGCATATGCCTATGATAGTGAGTTTGATGGTTGGCCATTTGAGCGACGTCCAATTCTGCCATCTACGTTGTATCCTTACCTACAAAGTCTGTAAAAATATAGGATGAGTATATAATATACCCAGTAAGTAGTTCTCACGTAGGGTAGTGACCAAATGCACAATCACAAGCAACATGTCATGAAAACATATGATTGAGACCGAAAACATATAATAACATGTGGTGGTCGGTTATGCTTCCAACATAAATCTCTCCGCCCTGATAGGAAGATGAGGACCTAAGCGAAACTAACCCATCTGATGATTAGCGGGTCATACAATCAGTAGGGCCAGAGTCGCATCCAACATTAACCATTAGCATAAACGTTATGCTTCCAACATAAATCTCTCCGCCCTGATAGGAAGATGAGGACTTAAGCGAAAACTAACCCATCTGATGATTAGCGGGTCATGCAGTCAGTAGGGCCAGAGTCGCATCCAACATCAACCAATAGCATAAACGTTATACTTCCAACATAAATCTTTCCGCCATGATAGGAAGATGAGGACTTAAGCGGAAACTAACCCATCTGATGATTAGCGGGTCATGCAGTCAGTAGGGCCAGAGTCGCATCCAACATCAACCATTAGCATAACCATAAGATTAGACTGGAAGCATAACTTACACCTAATTAAAACTTGGTTTTAACGTAATCGTGAACAAACATAATGCATGGGGTCCCTTGTAGAGAAACGTGTTCTAAACATGTAATGCGATATAACAATTAACATAACCATGCAACATAATAAAGGTACACTACCATAGAACATTTAAAGAGAGGGTGAGATAAACTACTTACCTTGACTGTGATCTAATTATTCATTATTATTCTTTATGATTTTGCAGAGTTTTCCCTTTTTAAATCAAAAGAAGAAATTTGGGCAGCACTTTACCCGAGCTTTTCTCTTTTAATCTCACAAAACTTCCTCACTCACACTTACAATCACACGATTCTTTGTTACTGAGATTTGTTTGAGAATGGGTTAAATCTTCGGCAAAGGGTCCTATTTATAGTAGTTTTCAGCTCTTCTCAGTATGACAAATCATCCTACAGGTGGCTTCTTTAAAATTACTTATGGTTTATGGATTCCTCTCAATAAGACACCTAATTTTGGCTAACGTTTGCCCTTACGTCATCATTCTTTGTTTGTATTCAATTTTAGGGTTTTTCCATGTATAATCTATAAGATCGTGGCCAAATTCAACGCATAATTCGCGCTTTTGTCCAAATCTCGCTCACTCTACTCTTAAAATCTCGCTCTCGCCCGTTTTCTCGCTAGGAATTTACTCTGTCCAGCTTTCTTGCTGGAAATCCCGCTCTCTCCACTCTCGCTCTCAAATTTTCTCTTCCGTCTCGCTCTCTCCAGCTTTCTCGCTCTCGCTCCCGCTCTCGTTCCCGCTCTTGCTCCTGCTCTCTCGCTCGCGCTCTTTCCTACTGTCTCGCTAAGAATAGCTCTCTTTACTCTCGCTCTCTCCAACTTCCTTGCTACAATTCTCTCTCTCTCCAATTTTCCTTCAATCTCGCTCTCTCTACTCTCGCCAGCCTCAATCTCGCTAGCATTGCTCGCTGGGTTTCTCGCTCTCCAATTCTTCCTTCGATCGCGCAGCTCTCTTCTCAGAATCTCGTTTTCTCCAGTTTTCTCGCTGGTGTGGTTCTCGCTCCCGCTCGCTCCCTTATTCATTATCTTTTGGATAATGAATAAATTTCCAATTTCCAATTTATTTATTTTATATTATTATTATTATTACTATTTTTTTTCCTTCTAAATTTCCACCCCTTAAAATTTCGTCCTGCTTATTATTTGACATTTAATTTCCTGTATGCGTACAAATCTGGGTCGTTACACTATAAATAGCCATGAATTCGCCATGCAAGAGGAAGAAAGTGTGAAGAAAAGAGTCAAAAGAACAAATTCTGTCAAAGGAGCCCTTTCTCTTACATCCATTCAACAACCTTAGTGAGAGTTTTAGTTTCTTGAGAGAGTAGAAAAGGAACTCCATCTTTCAATACTTACAGTGAAGCACTCATTTAGGAAGCTGAGGGAAACAAGAAATTGTGCACCACGGCTTGACTCCCTTTCTTTATTTTCTATCTTGAATCGTATTTGTATTGTTAAAGCATTGCAAAGACTCATTTCTTTAATATGAATACATATTCATTTCAACTTTCACCCATACTCTTTTTATTCATTATGAGTAGCTAAATCTTTCATGGGTTGAGAAGCATCTAGCTAACATGAACCGAGTAATATTTAAATCATGTGTTTTACTTATTTTATGTATGCTTATTGAAATACTTGGATAACTCGAAAGATTACCCTAAGTAGCTTAATTCTCAGTTTGAGAAAATTAGAGATTTAGAACTCATAAAACATGAAAAGAGGTTCCTTAAAAATAAGTAGCATATTTTACATTACACACTTATTGCATGCATATTAGAGATAGGATAATGTGGCCACGTATATTGAGAAGTGTAAGTTCTAATATTATGTTCGTTATAACATCACAATTAATACTCATTTCATTGCATGTTATGACCGCATCAGAAGGCTTAGACGAGGAAGTGAAGGTGAGCCTTGGGTGAGGAAGATTGGAATTTTTAGGTAATGGCAAGGTAGTAGCATGGATGGTGAGGAGAGCCTTTGGCTGAGAGACTAGAAGGTGTGAAGGCTATGCCACCCTAGGCATTGATTTGCTAAGGGAGATCATTTACTCAACCTAATTAGTGAGCTAAGTGACATAATTAGAGGCTTAAGAAAAAGGTTGGTGGCATGGGGTGTCACTTAATTAGGTAAAGTAACCATGCAAGAGCAAGAATAAATAAAGGCTACAAAGAGAAAATCAGTTTTACTAATTCTCCCGTGCAGATGAAGAGTTTCGGTAGCCAAATTAAAGCTTGATCAGTCTATTTAATGATCAAAGGCTATTCACGATTTGATGTTGAAATTTTGAAGGAATTAAAGAATGTTCTAATTTTTGGACTACCTCGAGCAAGCTGTGAAGATTGGTAGATTTTGAGCTCTCTAAGAGGAATTAGAAGCTTCAATTTTGGGTAAGCTAGTTTAAAGAATATGTAAGAAGTTCATAGAAGGAAGTTTTGAGTTTTAAGGAATAGATTTTAAGTTATATGTTTTGGAAGTTGAATATGGAATCTGGTGTTGAATAAGCAAATAGCTTCATAAGTTGAAGAAGCAGGCAGTTGATCGTGGGCTGAAGAAGTTGACATTGAGTAGGGTTGGTGGTGGAGTGTCTCTCACACGGCCCTTGCACGACCATGCTCATCAGGCAACAACTGTGCTAACCAAGTGACCAAAAGTCTATCCATCGTCCAATCTTTGCGCGTTTTGACGCCTAAAATGCATGCACAACTGTTGATCACTCCACTCCCTTGAGCGCTCGTGCACATGATTTTTGCCCACGAAAAGGCCGCCCAAATTCCTTGTGCACATGCTTGAAGGCCAGTGTGCATGTCCTAGCGCCCACACCCAGTGTCAGTGTACGTTTGCCCAACGCCATCCGACCCATTGGTGTGTTTAGCTTGTCATAAGCTTGGCATTGGCTTAGTCTTGGAATTTTAGTTTTGGTAAGGCATTGTTGAGTCCATTAAGAAGTATTATGAATATTAAGCTATAAGAAGGCATAAGTGTGGACTCTAGAAAGAATATAAGGCTTAACTTACGATAAAGGAAAAAGGACTTAAAAGGCTAAAGTTATTTAAGCTCAAAGGTGAGCAAGTATCATTGACCAATGGTTATTCATTGATGTTATAGGCGAAAGGGAGATTTGAAGGGCCTACAACCCTTTGGGAGCTAACTAGTAACAATGAGTGACAAAGTTTTAGAAATTCTATTCTTAATATGCTTTCTATGAATATATCTTATGAATGCTTTACTTTAAATGATTTCAAAGCCTAGTTAAGCCAAAGCATGATTTATGTTGAATATATGATTTATCTAGCATGAAGCAAAGTTTTCAAAGTATGTTAAAGCATGAGGTTTCCTTTTAAATAAGCTATAAGCGGCAATGTTTCTAAGGCATGTATTTCCTAGCATATGCTATGTTACTATATGATGTTGCAAGTATGATTTCATAGATACAAAGGATTCCTAATATGTCCATGAGATTTTATGCCATGTTGCCTATATTTAATGCTATGTTTCTAAGGAATGTTGAATAAGTTTAAGTATAAGGAATGTTTTATTTAAAGCATGATTTCAGTACCCTAATTATGAATTCTCGATACTGAAGGAGATGAAGGTATCCAAGACTCTGATACTGAAGAATATGAAGGTATCTAGGGATTACCTTCAGAAGGTCTTTGGGATCCACTTGAGCATACTTATAGGATTTGAGTCATATGTTAGGGTGCTATTAGCCTTTGAGGCATATCTACGTGCACGTATGAGTACTATCAACGCTGATGGTGATGTATTAATTCCACCACAGCTAAGGCTATTGACGTGGGGAGTATAAGCAAAAGGAAGACCTTAACTAAGGGATGAGGATACAAAGTTAAGTATGGATGATTAATGTGATTAACAAAAGATATGATATGTTTTCAGGGCTTTCCAGTGTATTTATGAAATGTTTTGATGCTTTAAAATCTATGAGTTTAAGTTAAGCATGTCTCAGCCTTGAAACCATGAAAGCATTTCCTATTATCAGTTATTTTCTAAATTCTTCAGTATGTTGATGTTCATGAAGTTTATTTTAAAATAGTCACTCACTGGACATCCCAACTCACTTTTTCAAATATTTTCGTTCCCCACGTAGCGGTCGAGGTCCTTGATAGACCAGAAGTCTTCTTAGGTCTTTGTTTTGACTTAAATGGTTTTAAGCTTATGTACATTTAGTGGGGAAAGGGTAGAACTCAGGTTTGTAGTTTATGTTTTGGAACTTGTGATGTGAACTTTGGTTGTAAATATGTATATAAGTTGGTGATATATTTACCCATTTTTATAAGAAAAGTTTTGGTTACTTTAGAAGCTTGTGTTAAGATGCATGGAACTATATATATATTTATACTTGTCTATTAGGTGATACAGGAGCGAGGAAACAAGTTACAGGTCTCAGTTAGGCAGTCTGTACCATAAGAGGGTTGACATCTACTACTTCACACCTCTTTCCAGGACAAGAGGGAAGCCTGGGAGGGGGTGTGACATAGCTTACAAATCATTTAGATGAGTATTGTTCCAAGCCAACCTAGAATTGAATCAACCGAATTAAAGTTGTTCTTGTAAGATCTTCAACCTAACTTTGCCCTAAATTTTAATGCAATTAAGCCAACTTGAATTTGCATGTTGTTCATCGATTTAAATTGGCGTAATTAGTTGATTAGGTCGAATTAACTAGCTGTACCAATTAATTTGGTTAGGTATAAATAAATGCTAAACTTTAGTAATGAGAATTCTATGATCAAATGCATCGAATAAGAGAATTCTGTAACAACCCAAGCTAGACATTTTTCTCATTGTTATCATAACTATTATACTTTTATTTTATACATTTAAATTTCTTTTGCTACAAAAATATTTCAAAACCCTCCATTCGGTTATCCTCGGGCTGAAAACACTTTAATTAAGAAATTGTAAAGCTCCCTGTGTTCGACCCTGTCTTGCCCCTAAGACTAGCAATTTGTTGTGGTGAATATGGTAAAATTATTTAGACCAAATTTAGGCCATAAAATCCATTCCAACCAAATTCGTGTCATTTCCAGGGAGCCAAGTATTTTCTTTCTTTGAAGGGTTTTTGGTTCTTTATTCGTTCTTGATTTTTTCCATCTTTGTATGACCCGATCTTTCCAAGATTGAAATTCTTTATTGTATTTTGTAGAGCTTA
The DNA here is from genome assembly GCF_027475165.1 of Benincasa hispida. Lineage (NCBI taxonomy): Eukaryota > Viridiplantae > Streptophyta > Magnoliopsida > Cucurbitales > Cucurbitaceae > Benincasa > Benincasa hispida. The sequence goes on from NC_143479.1 coordinate 45,519,692, forward strand.
GTAGGGAAGGAAGAAGACGAAGAAGAGAGACTAGAGAACGAAGAGCTTTAGAAGAACAAAATCCGTGCTGAAGGCATATTAGAAGAGGATCATTCTAAAGAGGATTTTGAACATAAGACGATGGCATAGTCTGAAAAGCTCATGCTGAAGGAGCTTTCAGCTCTTGACCTTACTCAACAACCTTTCTGCATCACTTATCCCAAGGCCACAGGTAATTTCGAGTTAAAAACTGGTCTCATTCACTTACTACCTTCTTTTTCTTGACGTATAAGTGAGGATTATACAAGCACCTGAAGGACTTCCAAATCGTGTGTAATGGAATGCACCCTTGCGATGTAATTGAGGAGCACCTTAACGTACGAGCCTTCCCGTTCTCTTTGAAGGATGACATGAAAGATTGTAGTTATAATAGCTACCATCAGGGTTCTTCACCATCTGGACAGAGATGAAGAAGAGGTTTCTGGATAAATTTTTCCCAGCATTTAGAGCCGCCAAAATAAGGAAAGAGATTTACAGCATCTTACAGGGGCATGTGGAGTCATTATAAGAGTATTGGGAGAGTTTCAAGCACCTCTGTGCTGGCTTCCCCAATCATTAGAACCTAGACCACCTCCTGGTTCGCTACTTATTTGAGGGATTACTACAGTAGGACAAAAGTAATATCGATGCAACTGCAGGTGGAGAACTTGTGAACAAAACCCCTCTTAAGCTACCAAGCTGATTTCCACCATGGCTGTAGATAACTAGAAATTGGGACCAGAGATAGCATCTTTCAGTCAACTACATCTTTGCAAGAGATAAGTAAACTTAGAGCTGAAATTCCCGAACTATCTACTCTTGTGAAACAGGTTTAGTCTACAAAGAAACAATCTCAGAAGCCTGTTGCTGAGATAAATTATGCTAGAAATCAGCAAGGCGATCCGATGTATAACACCAATCAATGGAGAAACTAAGGACACTAGGGCCAGGGCTATTCGAGTATGCCTCTGGAGGATAAGGTGAAGAGCTTGATAGAGTCTACCATGCAAAGACAACATAACCAGGAGAAGTTCCAACATACTATTGCCTCATATATGAGTAGTATGGCGACCCAGATCTTTCAGCTGGCTGATGCGGTTAGCAGGTTGGACACTCAATATGGGAAGTTGAAGGAAATCAAACATGAGGATTTCTATGAGCGGCGGAATGATCATTCCAAATTCCATTCGAAATTGAACACTAACAATTACAGTCAAGAAACGGAAACTGACAGGTCATGCACAATACAAAATTACAGCATGCTTTACAATAATCAAGGGATAAAGTATCTTTCCTTTGAAGACTCTTCTTCAAACTCCCTCGATCACGAATGCTTGATCAGTCTCCAAGACAGCAATACACGAACACTCGAACACACCGACCATAACACAACACGATCAACAGTAACCACCATACGAACAACCCGAACACACAACAAACGACCTAAAAAATCTCAAACTCAATCGAGTCGAGTGAGGACACCACCAAAATGGTTACCTTGGTATTCTCGGTGTGAGAATCCAGAAGTGTGGGCTCTATATGGACTTGGTTAAATGAAGAGACTGAAGGAACAACAATCATGTAGATGATTGAGCAAGTGGGAGATGAGAAGTGTCTATCATATAGATGAATGCTCAATCATGTAGAAGAAGGCAACCTATCATATAGACAATACCTTGTGATCGTTTAGGTACAACCAGCTGAGTGAACTATCGTATAGTAACATTCCACGATCATTTAGTATTTTTACCAACTATCGTTTAGTGAAACATTTTCACTTGATAGCAATCTGTGAGTTCCGTTCTGAATTAAGAAACTCTTCTAAATTTAGGAAATCATTTTTTCTTTTATCTCACAGTTACCATAAAACCACCAATAACCTCCAACTCAATTGGTTATTAGAGAATAAGAGATAATTATCTAATAATTAATATTATTATAAATATATATGATAACCAACTTAACATATTATATTTATAACCTATAGTTTTAATATTTCATCTCATGAAACATATAAACCATAACTCTTTTTCTATTTTATGGTACTTAATGTAAATCATATTTACATTAATCCTTCACTTGATGTATCCCATACATCACACCGATTATATCATATATAACCAAATTTCCTTTTGTCAATTTGAACATTTCAAATCAACACCAAAAACTGATTCTCAACTTGAATACATTGAGCTACCAAGGGGACCTTATGGACCTGTAGCTTGAAGCTCCAACGATACGTGAATAACTGACTAAACTCTTTAATCACGAGATCCACCATCCGTTAACTATCGGACACTTCATTAAAGATCGACAGTTGCACTTTTCTCACTACAAATATATTTTGTGTCCATTTCAGCCAATCAACAGTGTAATAACCCTTCACAGATCCCTCGTAAGTACAACTGGGCCAATTTATCGTTTTGCCCCTGTAGTTACATCTAACTCATTAAGTACCATTGATCCCTCTAACAAACATAAGTCATAGTCCTACTATGACTGAGTCCTCTTTTCCAAAGAGAAGTTGTGGCCACTATGTTCAAGACCCGAAATCAACCTTTAAGGGAGCAATCTATCTACTTACCCCTACTTCAGAGAAGGAGTGAATTCCATCTTGTGTAACTGAGTTCCCAGCTTCTTAATTAGACAAATCCTGAAAAAGGTAGGCTTGTTGAGTTGGCAATCTGACCACTCTCACCCATACTAATCAAAGGACCGCTCTCAAAGGCAGGAGTTGCCAAAACACTCAGGATTAAGGTCATGTCACTTATGGTCGTTTAGGTGAGATGTAAGTCTCAAGTATCAACGACGTTATATAAAGAGACTATTCATCTCGTAGTTCGGTCTTATACAAACTCTTGCATGTCTCCACATGAATGGTCAGGATCAACCATCTGTAGTAGTTCACAACACTTCTAAACCTCTACAAAATGGGCCGTATCCATAGTGTCACCAGGATCAAGTATCTCTCCTTAATCCTTATACTACAGACCTTTTTAGTTTATCATTTAAGGCATGATCCACTTGTATATCTCATATACATGCTTAAGTTTACATACAATAACCATGGAGCTTTGTTTATTGGATATGAGTAAATGCAAAATAAAATAACTCTTATTTTATTCATACCAATGTGTACAGTGTTTACAAACTGCGAGAATCCGAGAGAATTAGGACATCAATCCCAACAGAAGCTTCCTTCCCAATAAGTGCCCAATGTGTATAATGTTAGTGCCAACTCTAAGGTGCTTGTTGATGATTTAGTAGAGGTTGCAAGCGAATAAAAGGCTGAGGATTTTGAGGAGCAGATTGCCAGCCTGCCCAGAAAACTAGGTATAAGATTTGGTCCACATTTGAACTTAATAACTAATATCCCTTATGCTCATTTTCCTAGCAGGTTGACTATTGCTCAAGGAGGATCACTCAAGGAGGAGGTGAGTTCAGTGCAGTCTTATGGTGCCAAGAGCTCTACTACATAGGGCAAGAAGGTTTAGGTTGAGATTCCAAAGGAAAATAAAGGTTAAGTTCCTGAGAAGAAGGAAAAGAAACAAGGGAATAGGTCAAATAGAAGGTAATACGATAAGATAATCTTCCTATGAAGCAGAAAGACCCAGGTGTGTTTTTTGTGCTATGTTTGAAAGCCACTAGAAAATTTGAGCATGCTATGTTAGATTTAGGGTCTGCTTCTGTGTATTCTGATTTTCAATCTCATATCCTGCACCCTGCTGATATTTTTATGAAGTTAGTTGATCATTCCCTTGTTAGGCCAGTTGGTTTAGTCAATGATATGCTTGTTATAGTCAATGACCTAACTTTTCCTTCTAATTTTTATGTAATTAAAATGTGAAGGGATCAAATCCCGCAACGAAAGCGTCTTCTGAGGGACCGTTTTGCATCCCGCGATTTGACTTTTACAATAAACATAATTGTTATACTAGACGGAATAGATAAACACGTAAACTAGCGTGCTTCTAGGGAAAAGGGTTGGAACAGTTCTTACCTTTGTAGATTCCTTAGTGCCACGAACAAGCCTTTTTAAGGTTCCAATGAGCAGATCTCCAAATGATTTTGATCACGAATAACTCTTTGAGCGATCTCGAACACTACCACGAGAGTTAGCTTGTTATTTTCTAGGATTCCAATAAAGGGATAGGTGGTATCCAACTATTGGGAGAGGGAGAGGAGAAAAGTGTTTTGGAGAATTGAGAGGATTTGGCCTAGAGAAAATTTTGCACAATAACACTAAGGTTGTGTATTGTTTGAGTTTCTCTGCAATGCCAAAATTTGTACGAATGTGCATTCTCAAAGGGCCACGGGGAGGTCTTTATATAGAGAAGGGCCAAGAATCTTTCCCAATATATTTTCCTTTTCTATAATTAATTAAATATTATTTATTTAATTAATTAGCCAATTTAATTAAATAGCACTTATTTAACTAATTAGCCCAATTAAATAACACTTATTTAACTAATTAGCCCAATTAAATAACACTTATTTAATTTTTAATTTGCACACTAATTAAATAATCATTTATACATTAAACCCATTTAATGCATATATTTAATTATCATGTACAACCCATGTACATGTACAAAACCTCTCTATTAATTAATTCATTGTGAATCTAATTTACTTGAATTAAATAATTTGTATCTTATTCAAATATTACTTCTCCAAATTTAATTATAGATCATATTCATAATTAATCACATTAATATATAGTTTCCTCAAATTAATTTGAACAATTCAAATTATCCCCCTTAAGTATCCTTTAGTGAGCTAATGAGGGGACCTGGTGGACCTGTAGATTAGAAACTCCAACGATATGAGATTAATTGGTTAAACTCATTAACCAAGTTAATCAATATTCCGTCAACTATGGATACACTCCACTAAAGACCCACAACTACACTATTCTCACTACAGATATATTTTTGTGTCCACGAATATAGACCAATACTAACAAGTTAGTCATTCATGAGTGTTTGTAACTCCAATTGGGTTAAATTATCATTTTACCCTTGGGTTACCTCTGACTTCTTAAGTACCAATGCTTCTCTAATGAACAACCTATTTATGGTCCAACCAATAAACAGAAACCCCTCTTGGGCCAATGAGAGGGTAGGACTCTTTGTTCAAGACCTGAAGACACCACTTAAGAGAACACTCATTTACTTACTCTCAATGAGAAAATGAGTGAATTCCATCTTGTATTATTGTGTTCCTAGCTCTCCATTCGGTCCCATCCCCAAAATGGTAGGCATATTTGGTCGATAATCTAGCCACCCTCACCCATGTAAATTAAAGGACAATCCCTCGTGAACAAGAGTTCATAATATACTCAGGATTGAGACTAAGTCGCCTAGGTCATCCTATTGAAATAGGAACCAAACTAGTCAACAATGTTACATGTAATGGTTATTATTACACGGTCTAGTCTTATGCAAACTTATTGCATAGGATATCTCCACTCACGTGTCACCTACATGAATGTGTTGGATCATTATGTTTGTATCGAATACAAAATGAGCCATATCCATAGTGTTACCAAGATAAGATACCCATCCTTATCCGTATACTATAGACCCTTTAGGCTAAATCTTGAACATTGATCCCTGTATTTTTCCACATACAGTTCAAGACTCATAAGGCAACTTTGGATGTTAGTTTATTAGATTTAGGGTTATTAAGAAAAATTATACAATAATAAAAATAATAACATTTAATGATTTAACATCTATAACTCTTTATTGATGATGGTTAATTAATATCATTTACTATCTACGAGTTTTAGGGCATAAAACCCAACAAGCTCCCACTTGAACTAAAATTCTAGTCAGTGGGTTGTACACAATCCAAAAGATAGGATTATTATAAATAAATACAATAAACTAAGGCATCATATACTCATTACACTTCTCCCACTTGCCCCTGGATTATCCAATGTACATGTCTCGTAGACCTAGACTATCTATATGATTCTAAAATAGTTTAATCGTGAGAACCTTCGTAAATTGATCAACAACAACTACTGCCCCACTATTGACACAATATAAGGTGATGGACAAATCCATATTTGGAACCACTTCCAAATCATTTAGGAACTTCCAGAGCTAAAACTCTTCATTTTCTGCTTCACAAGAAGCCATATACTTAGATTCCATAATGGAATTTGCAATGTATCCTTACTTGGTGCTACACCACACTACAACTTCCCGTTTAGGGTAAACACTAATCCTGACATGGATTTCCCAGAATCCTTGTCATTTTGAAATCAGAGTCGGTGTATCCTATAAGGATCAAATCCTTAGTTCTATACACCAGCTTGTAGCTCCTCGTTCTCTAAAGATACTTGAGGATGTTGTTAACCACTGTTCAGTAGTCTTACCTTGGATTGGACCCGTACCTACTGATAATTTCCATTGCATAACAAATGTCTGACCTAGTACAGAACATATAGGGAATATATCCTCAACTTCTTGAGGTGTCTAAGGACACTGTTCCTTTGTGTCAGTAAGGTACCATGCATCATTCTCAATGAGTAGGATATCGTCCACACAAAGTATTAGAAAAGCTACTTTATCTTTGATGATTTTCTTGTAGATACAAGGTTCATCAACGTTTTGATTAAAACTAAAAGATTTGACCGTTGTATCAAATTTAATGTTCCAAGATCTGGATGTCTGTTTCAACCATAAATAGATCGATTCAGTTGCAAACTTTTTGCTCCTGACCTTGGGCTACGATCCCCTTGGGCTGAGACATAAAGATATTCTCCTCAAGATTGTCATTCAGAAAAGTAGTCTTGACATCCATTTGCCATACCTCATATTCATAATATGTAGCTATGGACAAAAGAATTCTTTTAGACTTAAGCATAACAATAGGGAAAGAGTTTCCTTATAGTCAATCGCTTCCCTTTAGGTATAACCCTTTGTTATAAGTCTAGCTTTGAAAGTCTGTATCTTTCCAGTTACATCTCTCTTTCTTTTGTAGATCAATTTACACCCTATGGTTTGACCCCTTGAGATAAATCTACAAGCTACTATACTGAATTGAAGTACATGGACTCCATTTCAAAGTCCATGATTTTGATCCATTGGTCATTGTCTACGTCTATTTATAGGACAATGGATCCTCAACATCATCATCTGGTTTGACAACATGAGTTTCAGTTAAACCCTCCCACTGTGTCAAGGAATTCTTAACGATTGAGAAGGACGAGACTGGCCTAAAGTGCTGGCTCTTTCATTAATTCTTGATGAAGGACTAGCTTCATCAACAACCCTTGTTGATTCTTCATTAGCTTCATTTAATACTACTTTGCTACGTGGTTTACGATCTCTCATGTGGTATTCCTCTAAAAATGTAACATTTTTCGATACAAACACTTTATTTTCTTGAGGGTCAAAGAGCAAACCGCCTCTCGTTTCTTTAGGGTATCCAACAAACTGGCACAATTTTGAACGAGGTTCCAACTTCTTAGGATTTGTCACTAACATATGTGCAGGACAACCCCAAATTCTAAAGTAGCGTAAACTCAGATTACGCCCCCTCTATAACTCAAAAGGTGTTTTAGAAACACTTTTCGAGGGAACACTGTTCAAGATGTGAACTGCAGTCTCTATTCCATGCCCCCAAAACGAGTTAGGCAATTGAGCATAGCTCGTCATTAAACAAACCATATCCAATGGGGTTCTATTTCTCCTTTCTGATACACCGTTCTGTTGAGGTATATCAGGTGCTGAGAGTTGGGATTGAATTCCATGTTCTATTAAATAGACATGAAATTCTAAATCCATGTACTCTCCATCCCGATAAAATTGAAGTGTTTTAATTGTTCTATTTAATAGGTTTTCAACTTCAGCCTTATACTCTTTAAACTTTTCAAAAGCTTCAAACTTATGTTCCATTAGGTATAAGTAACCGTACCTCGAATAATCATCTATAAAAGAGATGAAGTATTTATACCCTTCTCTAGCCTTTACATTCATCGATTCACAAAGGTCCGAATGTATGAGCTCTAAGGGTTCATTGGCTTTATAACCTTTTCCACTAAAAGGTCTTTTCGTAATTTTTCCTTCGAGATAGGATTCACATGGAGGTAATGAAACATCTTCTATCTTACTTAGAAGTCCATTCTTTATCAATCTTCTGATCCTATCATGATTTATATGGCCTAATTTCAAATACCAAAGGTAGGTATCATTGTTACTTGGAGAAATTCTACGCCTTTTAATTTGAGTATTAGCAGTTTTAAACATCCCATGATTTAAAAGTGCTTTTGATTCAGTTGGTCTTATTATATATAAGTTGTCTTCTAGTTTAGCTAACAAATAATCACACCATTTTTTTAAAATGAAAGCTTCATTTGAATTAAAAGTATTAGTAGTTTTAAACATCTCATGATTTAAAAGTGCTTTTGATTCAGTTGGTCTTAATACATATAAGTTGTCTTCTACTTTAGCTAACAAATAATCACGCCATTTTTTTTTAAAAAAATAAACGCTTCATTTGAATTAAAAGAAACAGAGTATGATTGTTCAATTAAACAAGAAATAGAAACAAGTTTCCTTTTCATTCTAGGAACAATGCATAAGTTTTCTAAAAACAAAAATCTATTTCCAAAAGACAACTTAGCAGTTCCTATTGTACGAGCTGAAATGATGTCTCCTGTTCCAACCTTGAGCATCATTTCACACTCTTCTAGCTATTGAAAGGAACTAATTCCTTGTAAAGAAGAACAAACATGATTAGTGGCTCATGAATCAAATATCCAAGCATCATGGTCATTTGCCACTAAACAAGTTTCCAAGACTAGTAAATCATGTTTACCTTTGTTCTCTTTCTTCTTCTCAGCAAGGTACTTGGGGAAATTGCTTTTCCAATGACCATCCACTTTTTAGTCGAAGCATTTTCCCTTGTCAGCCTTAGCTTTACCCTTACTTTTGCCAACAATGGGAGCATTCCCTTTTCCTCCTTTCTTTTTCTAGATTCTTTTAGTACCAGAAGTTAAAGAAACAGATTTAGTACATGAGGATGAACCCTTATGGAACTTTTTGGAATGGGCAACGTTTGCCTCTCCTTATACTGGTCCCTTACATTTCATAAGAGACTAAAAAGTCTATAACACATTAAGGAAGATAATCATTGTGTATTGTATTTTGTTCATAACCTTATTTCTATAGAATTGAAGAAAACTCTTCGGAAGAGATTCCAAAATAAAAGACACTTGACTTTGCTCGTCTATGACCGCACCATTTATTTCGACGTTATTGAAATGGACCATCAGGTTGAAAACATGTTCTTTCACTGATTGGCTCTCTTTCATACACACATTATAAATGTACTTGAGGACCTTGTGCCGGATCTGAGAGGATGGTTATCCAAACATCTCCTAGAGGGACTCCATGATCTGACGTGTAGTGATCATGGCTTCATGCTTCTTGGTAAGAACGTAAGACAAACTTGCCAAGATGTAGACTCGAGCCTTGCCATTGGCCTTCGTCCAATAGTCATATGCATCCTTCAGCGCTTGATATGCATTTCGAGTAGGGATTGGAAGACATTCCTCTGTCAAGAAAAACCGCAGATCATCAATAATCAGAATTATATTCAAGTTAGATTTCCACGTCGCATAGTTTTCACTGATTAATTTCTCATTTTTAAGTAAGGATATAATTGAGGACGACATGCTGAAACATACAAATTGACCTTATTAGCTATCTTTGTCATAACCCATTATTTAATTATCCAATCAATTTGGCAAAAACACATTTAATCAAATAATCCTAACTAAACTATTGATTTTAGTTTTTGAAACGATACTTCAAAGGTTTAGAACAACAACCACCGAAAGGTGATCAGTCACTCCTTCTTTGAATTGAGACAATCTGAGCCAATCCTTAATACCAGAATAACTCTTATTCCTATAGTTTTTAGCTACCGTTGTTTCGGTCAAAGATTCATTAACTGAATTAATTCATCCCATAAGTGTGACCCTCCCATTTTCAGATCCCAAAGGTACGCTTCAACAGACTACCTAAGGGAAAGACAACTGTTGAAGATTAACCTAAGAAACCCTATCCGTTTCTGAAGTTTGTGTTGTTTAGACCCCTATGATGAGGCCCTCCAAAAGATGGTAGCTCTAGGATGACATGCGGATGGACCATCGGAATCTCATGGTGCAATCTAATGGAGGAGACTGTGGGATACGTTGACACGCATCCCTCTCCCTCTTACTATGAATACTTTCCCCATTCACCTTGTTATTAACCCATGCAAACACTTTTCGAAAGAAGGCCATGCCAGGGCAACAAAAAGCCGAGCATGAATCTCACAGTGTGAACTCTTGGGGACGTGAGAGCTAAAATTCGATATATCACATATACCAATATCCTCCCACTAAAGCATTCTAAAATTTTATTAGGATTTTATTATACTTAGTTAAAACTCTGGCTAATGAATTTATCTAAGTCCTTTAAATTTGCTTCAATATAACATTTATATTGAATAATTTAACAACACTCTATTTCATTTATTAAACTCTTTTAATAAAATCAATCAGCTATTGTATGCTTATAAAATATTTACCCAATTCACCTTCCAGGTCAGTTCTCAAGTAGAGGTGTTCCATTTCTGTCAGCTTAGATACCCCTTCCTAGACAGAACCTTCCTTAGATAAAGGTCCCTTATGGACAATTATTTATAAATTTAATCTTTTACTGAAATTTATTTTAATCCTATTAAAATAAATTAAAAAAAAATTAAACTATTCCTAATCTCATTAGAAATAATATAAGTCAATTTTAAATAACTTAAAAGTAATTTGACCTATGTTTGCATGTAATCTAGATTATATAAATCAATCAAATTCATTAAAACTATAACTCTTTATAAATTAATGAATGATTAAATATATAATCACAACAAACATTCACATGCATCCTTCCACTATTTATTAGAACAATTTTAATATATAGTATAATGCATGGACATACTTAGGTTAATCATACATCAATAACATAACTCTTATATTATGATGCATGAGCATGCTAATTTAATCATGCATCTATAAAATAGAACTTTTTATATTTAATCATGATGCATGTACATGTTTATCCTAAAGTGGGTATTTTTTAATATATTTGACATACAATATATAATAAGAATTCAAAAATTAATTTACAACATATATCCAATGCATAATTAAATTAAACAACAAAAATTGGACCAATTTTGGCACCCTAAAACAAAATTAATTTATTAAATTAATATAACTATTATATAAATTTTATTAATTAATATAAATTAAAAACTACATATAAGGCAAATAGGTTAAAAATAGTTGTTGGAGAACGACTAGCACATGCCGCACTTGCTTCGTCCAAATCCGGAGCATTGCAACGTTGTGGGTAGACTACAACGTTGCCACTACAACCCAACGCCTCTACCTTGTAGCGTCGCAATGCTGCATGACAGATTGCTCCTCTTTGCTCGTTTTTTTTACTCTGAACTAGCCCCAAACACCTCCGTTTGATCCTGATTCTTCAGCAACCATTACTCTATCAATTGACATGGACTTACAGACTCGAAGCATAAGTTAAAATACCATAAAATACAATGGGCCCTTACAATTTAATCAAATTTAAAAGTAATCTAGGGCCAAAATCGAAAACATTCAATTTTGCAAAACAACATTCAGACATTCATAATGCAGAATAAAACCACATCTAAACAATATTCTTTCAAAAAATATAAAGAACAAAAATGCAAAGAATTGGTTTTGATACCAATTGAATGAATCAAATTCTGCAGCGAAAGCATCTCGTGAGAGACTGCCTTGCATCTCGAGATTCAATTTTTACAGTAAGCATAATCGTTATACAAGACAGAATAGATAAACACGTAAACTAGCATGCTTCTAAGGAAAAGGGTTAGGGCATGTTCTTACCTTTGTAGATTCCCTAGCGCCACGAACAAGCCTTTCTAAGGTTCCAATGAATGGATCTCCAAACGGTCTTGATCGTGAATAACTCTTTTAGTGATCTTGAACACTACCATGAGAATTACCTTGTTATTCTTTGGGTTTCCAATAGAGGGATAAGTGGTATCCAATTATTGGGAGAGGGACAGTAGAAAAGTGTTTTGGAGAATTGAGAGGATTTGGCCTAGAGAAAATTCTGCACAATAACACAGAGGTTTTGTATTGTCAGAGTTTCTCTACAATGCCAAAGTGTATAGGAATGTGCATTCTAAAAGGGCCATGAGGAGGTCTTTATATAGGGAAGGGCCAAAAATCTATTCCAATATATTTTTCTTTTCTATTATTAATTAAATAATATTTATTTAATTAATTAGCCCATTTAATTAAATAACACTTATTTAAGTAATTAGCCTAAATAACAATGATTTAATTTGTACAATTAAATGACACTTATTTAATTTTTAATTTGCACAATAATTAAATAATCATTTATACATTAAATCCATTTAATGTATATATTTAATGATCATATACATCCCACGTATATGTGCAAAACATCTCTATTAATTAATTCATCGTGATTCTAATTCACTTGAATTAAATAATTTGAATCTTATTCAAATATTACTTCTCCAAATTTTTAATTCTAGATCATATCCATAATTAATCACATTAATATATAGTTTCCTCAAATTAATTTGAAAAATTCAAATTATCCCTCTTAAGTATCCTCTAGTGAGCTAACGAGGGGACTTGGTGAACCTGTAGATTGGAAACTGCAACGATATGTGATTAATTGGTCAAACTCTTGGTCAAACTCTTTGACCAAGTGAATCAATAAACAGAAACCTCTCTGGGGCCAATGAGAGGGTAGGACCCTTTATTCAAGTCCCGGAGATACCACTTAAGGGAACACTCATCTACTTACGCTTAAGTCGCCTAGGTCACCCTATTGAAATATGAACCAAACTAGTCAAAGGTGTTACATCTAGTGATTACTAGTTCGTGGTCCAGTCTTATGCAAACTCATTGCATAGGATACCCCCACTCACGTGTCACCTACATGAACGCATTGGATCATGATGTTTGAATCAAATATAAAGTAGGTCGTATCCATAGTGTTACCACGATAAGGTACCCAACCTTATCTCTATACTATAGACCCTTTAGGCTATATCTTGAACATTGATCTCCATATTTCTCCACATACAGTTTAAGACTCATAAGATAGCCTTGGATATTAGTTTATTGGATTTAGGGTTTTTAAGACATAATAGACAACAATACAAACAATATCATTTATTAATTTAACATCCATAACTCTTTATGGATGACGGTCAGTTAATAACATTTATTATCCACGAGTTTTAGGGCATAAAACCCAAAACTGGCTCTCTACTCGATCTTATCTCAAAAAATGGTAGGCATATTGGGTCGGTGATCTGGCCACCCTCACCCATGCAAATCAAAGGACAATCCTTTGTGAACAGAAATTCATAACATACTCAGGATCAAGATTAAGTCGCTAGATCATCCTATTGAAATAGGAACCAAACTAGTCAACAATTTTACATCTAGTGGTTACTATTTCGTGGTCCAGTCTTATGCAAACTCATTACATAGGATACCCCCACTCGCGTGTCACCTACACGAACGTGTTGGATCATTACGTTTGTATCAAATACAAAGTAGGTTGCATCCAAAGTATTACCAGGATAAGATACTCAGCCTTATCCCTATACTATAGAACCTTTAGGCTGAATCTTGAACATTGATCCCCGTATGTCTCCACATACAGTTCAAGACTCATAAGGCAGCCTTGAATGTTAGTTTATTGGATTTAGGGTTATTAAGACAAATTAGACAACAGTACAAACAATAACATTTATTTATTTAACATATATAACTCTTTATTGATGATGATCAATTAATAATATTTACTATTTCGAGTTTTAAGGCATAAAACCCAACAATATGAATGTTGGTTCCACTTCTTCTTTAGAATTATTTGTGCTGCTAGGTCGACCCTTCTTAAAGACTGCCAGGGCTGTTATTGATGTTGATCAAGAGTCCTAACTCTTAGGCACAAAGAGAAAATTGAAAAGATTTCTATGATTGATTCTTCTTCCTCCACTAATCTTATGTGTTGTAATACTCATATTTTATAGGATAGTGGTCAACCTCCTAAGTTAGGGGTGGGAGATGGAGACTTAGTTGTTCATGATTGATAAGTAAATATTGGCAACAACAAGAACTAGAGCTAAAAGTCTTCAAGAAGAATTTAATGGTTGCTTCCAAGCTAAGTTTCCAACCCATGATAAAGAGATGCAACCTTTGAAGCTCCAAAAGTCACTTGGACACCCAAGAGTCATAATGAATCTAAAAATTCAGATTCATTTAAATTATTAATGTTCTACATATCTATTTAGTTTATGTATTTGCATATATTAAAGGTTCATATATTTAGTTTATAGATGAAAAGTTTCATCCTTTCATAGTGTCTTTTCATTTAGTATAAATAATATCGTGTTTTTCACAAGATATAGAAGAAGACTTTGAAGTTGAATAAATTTTCTTAGAGTTTATTCTCTAGCTTTATGCTTTTTCTTTGTATTCTTGTGTTTAGAATGCATGTTTTAGGACTTTCAATCTAGTTTAATCGATTAGATTGTGGAAAGTTCAAAATCTTGAAATTAGAAACAAGTTCTTCTTTCTTCTTGATCATCAATTAAACTTCCAAGCCAAATCTGTTTCGCTTTCTTAAGGTTGCTTATCAATTAGTTATCGAGGTTATTCTTATTACTATTGGGGGGGTTCACCTAAAATAAGGGAAGTTCTCAAACGTGATTAAGGTAGTTCCTTATATCATTTGGTATCAGAGTGTTGGCTCTAAATAGATTATATCTTTTATTGTTTTCCCTTCCGTGCCATCTTCTTTCTTCCTTTAAATCATTTCATTTGTCTCCATTATTCTTGCGTCTCTTCGTCTTCTCATTTTTTTTTTACTTCATATGCTATCATGCTTGTTGAAAAAAAAGTTTGTGAAAAAAGTAGAAAAAAGAAAGAAAAGTGATTTATCATTTTCTTTTGACCTTTCATTATTTGTTATTTTGTTCATATTTCAGTATACTTGGTGGAAAAATTAGAAAAAAAAAATTATTTTGCATCTCTCTATATATTTTTAAAAAACTTTGAGATTTTTTTTTCACATTTTAGACTATATTTAAATTTATTGCATGATTCTCATAAGACTACTATAAGATTTGCTAAAGTTTGAGATATTAGAAGTCTTATGATATGTCTCATCGAAGAAGAAATTGTCATGCAACTTACGACAATGATGATAATTTTTGGAAGAGTGTTAAGGAAAGTTTGGCTGAGTTGCTCCAATCCAACATAGGCTAGTTGAATACAATGTGGAAGTTACAAAAGCTAGCTAGAAAGAATCATGCCGCGCGAACCATTAAAAATCAATAAGATAGTTCATTACCAGAAATTGATAAACCAATTCCAAATGATGAAGTTCATCCACAAGTCAAAAAGGAAGATTCCAACTGTGATGATGTTGAAATGAAAGTGAGTGATCATTGGAATTTAGGAGAAGAATCAAAAGGTAAAGTCGTTATAAAGAGCGAGAAAATATTTGAAGTATGTGCAGAGAATGAGATCACAACCAATTCTCTAAAGAAAAGTGAAGATAACTTGGAGTCTAAGAAATTAGAAGAGAGTGAGGAGAGAGAAGAGGCTAAAATAAGAGAGAAAAGTGAGAGAAAGGAAACAAAAAAGAGTTGTTGCAGAAAGAAACCTTCAAGTGTGAAAAATCATGAGTGTGGGAAGAAATTAGAAGAGAGTGAGGAGAGAGAAGAGGCTAAAATAAGAGAGAAAAGTGAGAGAAAGGAAACAAAAAAGAGTTGTTGCAGAAAGAAACCTTCAAGTGTGAAAAATCATGAGTGTGGGATTTATTTTCCAACTAATGTTCTTTCCAATTTTTTTCTTGTGTTCTTAATGGATCATTGATGACATAACGAAAGGAGTGCATCACTCAGTACATAAAGTTCATATTCAATACACATGAATATGTTATAATCCACTTGTTTGAATGAGCTCGAGATGATGATTACAAAGTTGCTTTACAAGGTGATCTATAGGTTCAAGAACGAATCTTCTTGAAGAAGGGGAGAATGATAAGGAGCTGACCATCATAGAATAACATTTGAAAAATGTAAAATCTTGGGTTTTAAACCTTGAAAGCTTTTTAAGCTTTGTTTCTTGTGTGTTCTTGAGATAGAACGCATGAATATTTGGAGCATTCAAGTGAAGATTTATCTGTCTTGCTTATGGAGTGCTTTGAAGATCAATGGTTGATGAGAGTGTTAAACTTTGTCTGATCCTTGGTTTATTAGATCATCTAAGTAATATTTCATCTAACCAATCTTAGGGGTTGAGATCAAATTGGTTATGGGGTCTATTAGGTTGAGTGCTTTAGGTCTTGTCTTTCAACATGATTCATAGATTCGAAACTCAAAGGTTTCTTAACATTTTGGTATCAGAGCTCAGACTCTAGATCGGATATATGTTTTTATTGTTGCAATGTCAATCTTTTTTTTTTCTTATTCGTCATGTTAGTGTCTGTCTAAAAAAAAAAATTGTCAACTTTGTTGTTTGTTTGGTGGTGTTGTCTTTTGTTGGTTCATAGGTCATGTCTTCATCTCCAACATTTTGTTATTTGATGTCTTCAAATTTAAGCTTTGTTTGGTGTCAAATATTTTCATCTTGTCCATTATATAAAAACTAAAAAAAGTGTTAGTTCTATATTTCATTTTTATATTTTCGTCTTCTTCAAAGTTTTAGAACTGAGTCTAATCTACAAGTTTGTTTTTTATAAGGTCTTCCAATTTGGTTTCCTACAGTGTCAAATAGTCTTGTTTTGAAAATTGTCATGATTAAAGTTGTGTAATCCCAGGGCTCAAGAAGATGACTGTAAAGTTGCATTACAAAGAGATCTTTAAGATTCGGGAACGAATCTTCTCGAAGAAAGGGAGAATGATAAACAAATATTGACAATAACAAGAGCTAGAGCTAAAAGTCTTCAAGAAGAATTAAATGGTTGCTTCCAAGCTAAGTTTCTAACCCACGATGAAGAGATGCGACCTTTGAAGCTCCGAGTCACTTGGTCACCCAAGAGTCATAATGAATCTGAACATTCAGATTCATTTACATTATTAATGTTCTATGTATCTATTTAATTTATGTATTTGCATTTATTAAAGGTTCGTGTATTTAGTTTATAGATAAAAGATTGCATCCTTTCATAGTGTTTTTTCATTCAGTATAAATAATGTATTTTTCACAATCAAGATATAGAAGAAGACTTTGAAATTGAATGAAATTTCTTTAGAGTTTATTCTCTCAAGCTTTATGCACTTTATATTCTTGTGTTTAAAATGTATGTTTTAGGACTTTCAATCTAGTTTGATTAATTAGATTGTGAAAAGTTGAAAATCTTGAAGTTAGGAACAAGTTCTCCTTTCTTCTTGATCATCGATCAATCGTCCAAGTCAAATTTGTTTAGCTTTCTTAGGGTTGCTTATCAATTAGTTAATTCTTATTATTGTTGAGGGAATTCACCTAGAATAAGGAGAGTTCTCAAACATGATTGAGGTAGTTTCTTATATCAATAATGGTTACGGTTAATGAAGTTAAGTCGAGTCGAGCATACCAACCTTAAACAATTGCACTACCTAGAAGTAGTTAGGATTTGACTTTTTATTGCTTTCTTAGTTTAGGTTTGTTTTCTATTTATTTTAATTTTTCTTGAGCTTAATTCTTTCATTTTTTTTTCTTGATCTTTAGGTTTTTGTTGTCCTCGAGAAGATTGAGAGAATTATATTTTTTATGAGCCAGCTATCATCACCATCCAATGTGCCAAATTCTAGGTAAGTTTTTTGTTTCCCTTTTCATTTTGTCCCTTGTTTTTGGTTCTTTATCACATTGGGGATAATGTTAGATTTTAAGTTGGGACTGGGGTATGTTGTGTTCTGGCTGGAGCACTTGAGCATATAAGCTTGGGCTATTTTGTTTGTATGCTTATATGCATGTTTGCTCATATTAAGTGGTTCGTTATGATCACTAGTGTATGATGCACTCTTTTGTATTTTTAATTTGTATGACATGATGTTTGATATGAATAATCATAATTTTTAGACCTTTTTTCTTAAAAAAAAAAATTCTTACTTCTCATGCATGCTTAAGTTTTTTGTTGGCCTAAATTAGGCCTTACATGCTTAAAATTGTATTACTTAGCCTACATTTTTTTGTTGTCACTTTGATGGGTCCCATTGATTTGAGAGTTTCTTGCATGATGAGTTGTAATGTAATACTGAGGGAGAAAAATGATTTATATGCCTGCTTTATAAAAGCCAGCTAATATATATTTGCATTAAAAAGAAAATATCATGAAAAAATGAAATTGTAATGTTATATATGACTAGGGTTAGAAAGAGCTACCTTGATGTGATTAGTTAGGACACTCGTGAGAAAAGAGTAAGTATAGTTCCCTGCAGTCTTTGTGTGAAAGCTAATGCCCCTAGGTTAAATAAATGTAAGTTTGGGATCCCGAGAGTTAAATTTTAGGCACCTTAGTTGAAAGATTACCGTCTTCATTATTTTGGTGCTTGATGGTTGGTGCATGAGCCAATGTAGGGAAAAAACAAATTGAGGTTCATTTAAAACCATTTCGGGTTGTTTATACTTAATTAGAAGGACTTTGAACTCACCATTGCATGAATAAGCCTAGAACTAATTTTAAATCGTGCTTCATTAATTGATTATAATTTGATTTCATTGTTGAGTGCAAATTAAATCCTAGGAGACTGTTGAGACTTAAGTAAAGAACCATGTAATTTGAGTGAGCATATCATTTGTATGTCTATGTGTTTATTTCTACCTTGCTCGAGAACGATCAAGAGCCAAGTTGGAGGTGTTTAATAGCACAAAAAATGTTTTATCCAGCTCCGCTTGATTCAGGATTATTCTAGGATTTTATGTGTTTGTTATGCTATTTTGTAGGTTTTGAGCATTTAAGAGGTAGAATCGACTATTTGGAGTCATTCGAAGTTAATATGAAGAAATTTGGAGTTAAGTTGAGCATATATGCTTCAAAGGAGGAATTACCAAAATTCCCCTGAATCGAGCATTGCAAAGTTCTGAAATTCAGCCAACCAGCCGACTTCTACACGATTTCTCTCATCTTTTCTTCTTTTTTTGGTCAGTAGGATGTATCAAAATGATTCCTTGGCGATTGTTTTGAATATTATGGGCTAAGGTGGTCGTTACGAGCTTGGGTTTTAGGATTTTTCTACCTATTTGATGTATTTGTAAGTTTTCAAGCTATTTATTTGTAATTGTCGGATTTGATTATGTCCTTAAATGTTTATGATTATATTATTGGACGCTTGAAAATTTTATAATTATCACTTTTGATTGACATTTGATAAGTGACATTTAATCTTGTGTTAATCAACAAGAAGTAGTAGGTTAGGTTAGCTTGCAAATCATTTAGATGAGTATTGTTCTAATTAGCCTAGAATCAAATCAACCTAATATGTACTTAAAGCTGATCCTATTAGATATTCAACCTAATTTTGTCCTGGATTTTAATGCAATTAGGTCAACTTGAATTTGCATGTTGCTTATTGATTTAAATTGGGCTAATTAGTTGATTAGGTCGAATCAACTGGCTGTTCCAATTAATTTGATTAGGTACAAACAATTGCTTGACTCTAGTAATGAGAATTCTATGATCGAATGCATCGAATAGGAGAATTCCGTAACATCCCAAGCTAGGCATTTTTCTCATTGTTATCACAACTACTCTACTTTTGTTTTATATATTTAAATTTCTTTTGCAATAGAACAATTTTCAAAAACCTCCCTCCGGGTACTCTCAGACTGAAAACACTTTAATTAAGAAATTCTAGAGCTCCCTGTGTTCAACCCGATCTTAGGACTAAAACTAGCCGTTTGTTATAGTGGACACGGTTAAATTATTTGGTTTGGATTTGGGCGACGAAATTCGTTCTGACCATTTATCCTAATCGCATTCGGCTAACATGCAATCTTATGATATCTCATGGTATTATTAATTGAATATAACAATTATAAACTAATTAATAAAACCATATTTCATGCATATCAAATTTCATTAACATACATGATATAACTCTTATATTAATGTTAATAAAAAATTATATAGTAGGCATGCTTTTAAGCATACATTAAAACATATATACCCATGCAAACTATATAATATGATCATGCATGTACATACTTTAAGAAGTAACCTAAACTTTAAATATAACATTTATATTTAATATGATGCATGATCATACTTTTTCATTAATAAATATAACTCTCATATTAATATGAATGAAAACAATAAGCATGTTATCATATAATATAACATTTATATTAAAATGAAGCATGACATGCTTATTTAAATCATATAATATAATATTTAGATCTTTAAATCATATAATATAACATTTATTAAGATCTAATGTATGAATATATTTATCCTAAGGTGGGATTTTAAACTATATGACATACATTATGAAACATATAATTAATATAATTAAACATATATTTCATGCATATTAAAACTATATTATAGCAACCATAGACCAAGTATTGGCACCTTGATAAAAACATTAAATTAAATTACATTAATTTAATTTAAAACACAAAAAAATGTCTTGAACTGCTGGAAGAAAATTTTCACCTTTCTACTTGAAGAAAACTGCCACATTCATGCTTGAGGAAAACGACCACGTTCATTTTTTCATGACGAACAAACATTGACGTACAATAGTCAGAAGCTTTTAAGGACGAATAAACAATAACTAACAGCAGCCTTCTGCACAGAAATCTCGCGGGTCTGCACTCTGAATTCCATTTTCCACCTTAGTTTCTGGCTTTTTTCATAGCAAACACTTCATCACGAAAGATCTGGATTTACAGACTCAATTTACAAAATAAATGCCCAAAACACCGACCCTTTACATCGATCAAATCAAAGTAAAAATTTGTAAATCTAAGTGCCAATATTTATTAGCATATTTCACATTAACTCACATACATTGTGCAAAAAACAACCCACATTCTCTCTGTTTTTTTTTTTCAATCCAAAGAAAATTAAAAACACATTTGGCTTTGGTATCAATTGAAGGGATTGAATCCAATAGCGGAAGGCGTCAACTCGTGTGCTGTTCATTTACGTTTCGAATTAACAGAAAAAGCAGAGAAATATTAAACATATTTTTAACTAAGCATGCTATAAACAGAAGAAATTCTAGGAGAAGAGAATTACCTTTAAAGAAATTCTTAAATCTTCTCCAATTCCACATTGTAATTACGATCTCAGCAACTCTTCAACAATCTTACGAAAGGACACCACCACTACGTCTTCTCCGCTATTCTCCGACAAGGAAAATATTTGTGGGATCCTTTCTGGGAGACTAAGGAAAGAAGAAGTTTATGCAGAAGTTTAGGTAGTGATACCTTTTCTTTGTAACTTTTAGTGACGAGAGATTTTTTAGCGTTGAGAGAGAATTTTTTTTAGCAAGAAACTTTTCTTCTTCTATGTGTTTATCAATTAAGAACCATTATGTATTGACAGTAAGGAGGGAGATAACTCCCCTCCCTCACAATAACCCACGGTAACTCCTCCGTAACTGCAAGAGAGTTAATTTTTAATTAAATTAAATCACACTTCATATAATTAAATTAAATAAATATTAATTAATTAAATATCATATATTTAATTAATGTTACATTTGAATCATATTCAAATGTATTTTCTTCTCATATATTATAGTTTTAATATGAATCTCATTCATATTAAATTTAACCTATAGCCATAATATGAATCTCATTCATATTATTTAAAATTTGAATCTTATTAAAAAAACATTATTCTCTTATACTAGATAGTTTAATTTGAATCTCATTCAAAGTTAACTTTATAATACAATATATCTATATATATTATATTAATTGTATCATATACAATTAACTTAAACCCCTTTAGAATTTGAAAAATTCAAATTCTTCCAAAACCAAATATTTCTTGTTTTACTCTTAGTGAGTTAGTTGAGGGACCTAATGGACCTACAGATTAAAAGCTCAAATAATTCGAGATTAGTTAATTAAACTCTTTAATTAAGTTAATCAACATTAGTTAATTGTAAGTTGTTCCACTAAAGACCCACAACTGCACTCTTTTCATTGTAGAATATTTCTATATCCATGGATATAACCAATTATCAGTAAGTCAACCCTTCATGAATTGCTCGTAACTATAGCTAGGTCAAATTACCATTTTACCCCTATAATTACCTCTTACTCCTTAAGTACCACTGATTTCCCTTATGAATAATTAGTTATAGTCCAACTATAAATTAAATTCCTCTCGAGCCATGAGAGGGTGAGACCTCATCGTTCAAGACCCGAAATCAACCTTTAAGGAAGCAATTCATCTACTTACCCTAAAGACGGAAAATAGTGAATTCCATCTTGTGTAGCTCTAACATCCCCATTATAAGGGTTTTTTTAAATTATTAATTATCTCAGATGATTTATATTTTATTTCTATTTACTTTTGGATTTTTAGTCAAAATTGAGATTTATTTGAGAAGATAATTAATTTAAAGATATTTGACAAAAGTTTTGAAATTTTAGTATTTATATTGATGGATGATTTGAAGTTTGGTAAAGGATTGGGTTTTAACAAGGAAAAGAGAGGAGTTTTCACCTAGGTTAAATATATATTTTTATATATTTATTTATATGAGTTAAATAAACAAGGAAAAAAAAAAAGAACAAAATTAAAAACCCAATTTTTCTTAATTCATATGAGTTAAATAAACAAGGAAAAAAAAAAAGAACAAAATTAAAAACCCAATTTTTCTTAATTCATATGACAGACCCTTCCCTTGAGACCTTCTCCTTCGCATAACCTAGGGCAACCACACACCTCACTCTCTGGTAGAGATGTGGGCGGGGATTCCCCGATTAAGTGGGAAATGGAGAAGGGAGTGGGGGAAAAAATTCCCCATGAGCTAAACAGGGATAGGGACGGGGAATGCATTTCCCATCCCCACCCCCGCCCCCACCCCGTTCTCCATCCTCGCCCTGATTAGTTTCTAACCTTTTCTTTTTGTTCATATTACACTCATACATTCCATTAATGTGAAAGTACACTATAATTTTTTTGTTTGTATGGAATAAAAGCATTTTATCTACCTCAAGTATAATGGTTACATGTAAAAAATTATAAATTATATGTGTATGTTTTAAGTCGACATCTTAATTAAGTGTTAAAATTTTGAATGGTTAAACAAAAAAAATTAAACAAACAAAAATAACCACCAGAAAATCATACTTTTTCAGATTATAAAAATGCATAGCTACCATTGACTTAATAACTCAACTCTACACCACAAACACAAACTTCCTAACTTCCACAAACATATTAGCTCCAAACTTCATAATTAAAATCAATACCCTAAACAACCTAGAAGTGTGACCACTTAACCTCTTTTTTACTTGAACCCCAAACATTTTTTCTAGTTCGTAGAGCTTTCTAAAGATATGTTGATTGGTTAAAATTGTTTTCCTAATTTTAGTAAGTTTTTGTCAAAATTGTTTTGAGATTTTCTCTCACGGAACGGAAGTTTTCAAGTAAATAAGATTTACTAAGCGACAGCTTGAGCGAGCTAGACGACCGTGTAGTGTTTTGTAAGCGACAGACACGAAACTAAGTGATAAGCTAAACGATCGCTTAGCTTTTGCTAGACGATTGCTTAGCTTTTGCTAAACGATTGGGTATCGACCTATACGATAGGTTTCAGCCATCTCCCACTTGTCCAATCGTGTACACGATTGTTTCCTTCTTCTACCTCAAACCAAGTCCACACAGTGCCTACCCTCTTGATTCTCACATTGAGAATACCAAGGTAGCCTTCTTGGTGATGTCATACTCAACTCGACGCCATTGACTGTGAAGGTCGTTCGTGTTGTTGGGGTGTTCGTGACCCAGGCAATCACTGAGGACGAGTGTGCGGTGTTCGTGCTATATAGAGGTTGTGTTGTTCGATCGTTTGAGGTTGTTGTGTTCGAGCGTTCATGATCAAAGAGCTTGGCACTAGAGAGTCTACAAACGTGCATAGAGTTTCTCCTTGATTTCTTGTTGTATCATGCTGTAATTTCTATAATGAATGTATAACCATTTGTTTCTGTGTACAACTGTAATTTGTAATGTTCATACATGATTGTAATTTTGGAATGATCTTTCCGCTGCTCATGGAAATCCTTATGTTCGATTTCCTTCACTAAGCAGGTTAACAAGTTACCTAGGCGGTAAATGCCACAAAAGGGTTGATAACTGTTGCCATCACATTCTCTTCTAGGTTAAGAGATTAATCTGGAGGGGTGTGTCGCTCACGCCTCAAGCCTCTCTTCCTTCCTCCTCCTTATAGTCATCAGCTCATCCTGATTCCCACCTTTTTGTAAGTTTTACGTTTTTACTCTTTTATTTATTTTTTAACTTTTCCATCTTTCAAGCTTCAAGCTTGACTTTCCTATGCTCTTCATATTTTTCAGTTTTTCTTTGAAGTTTTGGTTTATCATTCTTTTCATTTTCAAAAGTTCCAAACTATTAAGTTTAACGATTCAATTTTTATTAAGTTTGTCATATATTATTCAGTTTTGCTTTGAAGTTTTGGTTAATTCTTCTGTGTATTTTCAAAAGTTCCAAACTTTTTAAGTTTAAAGATTCAATTTTAAAGTTTTTTAATATATTTTTTAGTTTTGGTTTGCTTTGAAGTTTTGTTTTATATCTTTATTTTCATTTTCAAAAGTTTCAAACTTTTTAAGTTTAAAGATCAGTGTCCATCGGATATAACCAATCATTAGCACGATAACCCTTCACAGATGCTCGTAAGTACAACTGGGCCAATTTTCCGTTTTGCCCCTGTAGTTACATTTTACTTCTTAAGTACCACTGATCCCTCTAATGAACAATACAACATAGTTCTACTATGTGTGAACACCTCTCGGGCCATGAGAAGGTGTGTGGCGCCACATCATTCAAGCCCTAGGATCAGCCCTTAAGGGAGCTATCTATCTACTTATCCCTACTTCGGGGAAAGAGTGAACTTCATCTTGTGTAGTTGAGTTCCTAGCTCCCAAATCAGAAGAATCCCCCAAGTGGTAGGTTTGAGTTAGCGACCTGGCCATTCACATCCATGCAAGTCAAAGGACCGCCCGTTCACACCTCGCCCCAGATCACCTTCTTAGCCTAGAGAAGACGTGATTGTAGTAGTTATCAACCCTTAGGCTGACACTTACTGCCTAAAAACTCTTGCGGAATAACTCTGATACTAAATACAAATTATATGCAACGGGACGGCTGTAGGCCCACAATTTATTAACTTAGAAAATTAATATGTTTAGAGTATTTACAACATTAGATTTACAAGTCCTAAAACCCACAAACCCTAGTTCTTATATGAACAATAGTAACATGTGTACAATATTAACAGTAACCACCTAGCAAACGGTTACAAGTCTTTTCGTCCTTTAGTGGCAGAGCAGATACTAAGCTGTCTTCAGAGGATTTGACCGCTATCTGGGGGAAAGGGGGGGGGGAACAAAAACATTTGAAAACGGGGTGAGTTTATGCCCAGTGAGTGACCGAGAAAACATAGTAAATTCTCATGCATAATTTCAGAAAATAGTTTTATCTGAAATATAAACTTTTGCAGATAAATATTTTCCAAGCGTAAATTATATAAAACTGTTTTAAACATAAAACAGTAAAATCATTTCTCAAGTCAAAGTACTGTATAACTGGTAAAATAATCCCAACACCAACTACTAGTTCAGAGAGAACTCTTTTGCTCAATCTCTGACTTTATTCACCTGTGGCCACACTAAGTACCTTCACACATTAGGTACTACTGCTCAGATACCTTCTCCTTTTACTTCAGTATCGAGCTACTAGGATACCTTCTCCAACGTACTTTAGTATCCCGTTGGCTTGGTACCTTCTCAAACGTACTTCGGTACCAATAGATACCTTCTTCTTGTACTTCAGTATCTAGTTGGGTGGATGCCTTCTCCTTGTACTTCGGCATCGCATTTTACCAAAACTATTTATAAACAACTTTTCTCTTTAAAGCATGTATAATATAACACATGTACAACATGGCTTTAAAGATGGTAACGCATGCTGGATAAAATCAATACATATACATATGTAAATAGTTTTTCATCAATATGCATGCGTTCAAATCACAATTCAAACTTGCTTGGAAACCACTTTAGAAAACTAGTAGGCATGAGAATTATTTTCGTAAACATGCTTTCTGTAAAACGTTTGTAATAAAAAAATTTTAAAAATGTTTTAGTTCGAAAAAATTTTAGCCACTCACCTCGAACTCTTAGGAACTTTTCACTCTAGTAGCTCCTCGGGTACCTTTTTCACCCCTCGAATCCAGATTCAACTTTCAACTTAGATTACTAATAGTTCTGAACCTTATTTAGAAATACTTCCTTCTACAAACTTATTCTAAAATGTCTTAAGAATATTACCCTAAACTTTCAGCTCATAATTTCTCGTGGTTTGACCGGAATCTCAAAATCTTAAAGACTTGGCCTAGACTGATCTGATAGTCTGACCCTTCTGCCTTCTTCTCAACCTCTAGCCCAGTTCCTTTGAGTCTTTTCCTCCGGCAACCCTACTCTAAAAACTAGACTTTCAGAGCTTTCAGATGGCTTTAGAATCACTTCAAACGCACCAGTAGATTGGAAGATCTTCTCGTCCAAAATTGACACACTCCTCTGAACCCTCACTGCCCTCTACTTTCTCTACGAAATTTATGATTTTTGTGTAATTTGAAAATGAAATCCCAACTCGCTATTTATTGGCGTTCAAATTGTTCGTGGGATTGACAGCACCTACTTGGCTGCATGACTAAATGTTTAATCCTCCCATTATCAACGTAAGCTGACTTCACCTTAGTTCAATGTGTTCTTCCCAAACGCATCCAACATAATTTCTTAGGGTTTAAGAATTTCTCTTAATCGGACACCTAAATTTTAATTGAAGTTTGTCCTTACATCTTCAAGCTTCGTTTGTATTCAAGTTAGGGTTTTTAAATGCATAATCCACCCCAACGCGTCTAAATACATCGCTCAGAAGCTTGCTCGGCCGTTCAATGGATAGGCGAGGCGTGGGCGTGACATTCGAATCGGATAAAGCAAGGCTAGCATAGGCGCTCTCGCTCTTTTCGCTCTCGGCAGTGTCGCTCTCCCTACTCTCGGCAATGTCGCTCTCCCACTTTTTCGCTGGTCTCGCTTTCTTCACTCTCGCTCTCTCTAGCAATCTCGCTGGTCTTGCTCTCTCCAATCTCGCTCTCTTTCTTGCTCTATCCAAAACTTTTCTCTTCACTCTCCTCTCTCTCTCGCTCTCTTCAAAACTTTTCTCTTCACTCTCGCTCTCTCTAGCTTTCTCGTGGGTCTCGCTCTCTCCAGCTTTCTCGCTGGTCTCGCTCTCTCCCATCTTCTATCCAATCTCGCTCTCTCCCATTTCCTCTCCAATCTCACTGGTCTCGATCTCAATGATCTCGCTCTCAACAATCTCGCTGATCTCACTCTCAACGATCTCGCTCTTAGCTACTGCGAACATTGTTCTCCATACACGTTTGCTCACCACTTTTTCCAAATTTTCTAAGGTAATTTCCCATATTTTTCGCATTTCCCATAAATTCCATATGTTTCTCAGTCCTTCAGCCATAACACACTTCACCTAATTTCTCCATACTTAGCTGAATTTTTCCCCAAATTTTCCAAACTTAATTTCCATATTATTCCACACTAGCTCAACCTACTTATTATTTTTCCCCAACTTTCCCAACTCAATTCCATATTTTTCTTTTCAAACTAACTTTCTCATCAACATACTTATTATACAAATTTCATTACAATTTTATCAATTAAAGCTCAACTTAATTTATTCAAAGAAAATCTACTTAACACTTAGAAATTTCCTTCCCCCTTAACTTAGGATTTAACTTTCACTTATTTAATTCCTTTTATCACTTGCTTAAGTAAGGAAAATAGAAATCCGGGTTTCACACGCCTCAATGGCAAGAGTTCTCAACTCACTTAGGATTGAGGTCATGTTACCTATGGTCATCCTAGTAAAGTGAAGTCTCTGTCATGAACGACATTACATAACGAGACATTAACACTTTGTGGTAAGGTCTTATATAAACTCTTTGTATAGGACGCCCCCGCTCGCATGTCCCCATACGAATGATCAGGATCAGACCATCTGTGGCAGGTCACAACACTTATAACTATTCCACAAAGTGGACTGCATCTGTAGCGTTACCAGGATAAGGTTTCTCTCCTATATCCATATACTACAGACCATCTTGGTTATCACTTAAGACATGATCTACTTGTATGTCACCACATACATGCTTAAGTTACATAATGACAACTAGGGATTTTAGTTTATTGGTTTGTGGTAAAGCAAATAAAACATCCAATGTACAAAGTCAAGAAGTGAAGTAAATATCATATATTATACATCACAGGTGTTCATACAAACTGTTTACAAATTACAGAACATGAGACTTTAGGGCATCATCCCCAACATTCATAGCACAAAAAATGGGCTATCCAGCTCTACTTAATTCGGGATTGTTCTAGGATTTTATGTGTTTGTTATGCCATTTTGTAGGTTATAAGCATTTAAGAGGTAGAATCGACTATTTGGAGTCATTCAGGGTTAATATGAAGAAATTTGGAGTTAAGTTGAGCATATGAGCTTTAAAGGAGGAATTACCAAAATGCTCCTGAATCGAGCATTGCAAAGTTCTGAAATTCAGCCAACCAGCCGACTTCCTTGGTAATTGTTTTGAATATTATGGGTTAATACATGATTCCTCTCATCTTTTCTTCTTTTTTTGGTCAATAGAATGTATCAAAACGATTCCTTTGCAATTGTTTTGAATATTATGGGCTAAGGTAATAGTTTCTAGCTTGGGTTTTTAGGATTTTTCTATCTATTTGATGTATTTGAGTTTTCAAACTAGTTATTTGTAATTGTCGGATTCGATTATGTCCTTAAATGTTTATGATTATATTATTGGACGCTTGGAAATTTTATAATTATCACTTTTGATTGACATTTTATATGTGACATTTAATCTTGTGTTAATCAGCTAGAAGCAATAGGTTAGGTTAGCTTGAAAATCATTTAGATGAGTATTGTTCTAATTAGCCTAGAATCAAATCAACCAAATATTTACTTAAAGCTGATCCTATTAGATATTCAACCTAATTTTGCCATGAATTTTAATGCAATTAGGTCAACTTGAATTTACATATTGTTTATCGATTTCAATTAGACTAATTAGTTGATTAGGTCGAATCAACTGTCTATTCCAATTAATTTGGTTAGGTACAAACAATTGCTTGACTCTAGTAATTTGAATTCTATGATCGAATGCATCAAATAGGAGAATTTCGTAACATCCCAAGCTAGGCATTTTTCTCATTATTATCACAACTACTGTACTTTTGTTTTATGCATTTAAATTTATTTTGCTATAGAACAATTTCAAAAACTCCCTTCGGGTACTCTCGGACTGAAAACACTTTAATTAAGAAATTCTAGAGCTTCCTGTGTTCAACCCGATCTTAGGACTAAAACTAGTCGTTTGTTGTAATGGACACAGTTAAATTATTTGGTTTAGATTTGAGTGACGAAATTCGTTTCGACCATTTATCTTAAATGCATTCGACTAACATGCAATCTTATGATATATCTCATGGTATTATTAATTGAATATAACAATTATAAACTAATTAATAAAACCATATTTCATGCATATCAAATTTCATTAACATACATGATATAACTCTTATATTAATGTTAATAAAAAATTGTATAGTAGGCATGTTTTTAATCATACATTAAAACATATATTATAACATTTACATTATAACCCTGAAAATTATATAATATGATTATGCATGTACATACTTTAGGAATTAACCTAAACTTTAAACATAACATTTATATTTAATATGATGCATGATCATGCTTTTTCATTAATTAATATAACTCTCATATTAATATGAATGAAAACAATAAACATGTTATCATATAATATAACCTTTATATTAAAATGAAGCATGACATGCTTATTTAAATCATATAATATAACATTTAAATTAAGATCTGATGCATGAATATATTTAATCTAAGGTGGGAGTTTAAACTATATGATATACGTTATGCAACATATAATTAATATAATTAAACATACATTTCATGCATATTAAAACTATTTTATAGCAATAATGGACCAAGTATTGACACCTTGATAAAAACATTAAATTAAATTACATTAATTTAATTTAAAACACAAAAAATGCCTTGAATTGTTGGAAGAAAATTTTCACCTTTCTGTTTGAAGAAAACTGCCACATTCATGCTTGAGGAAAACGACCACGTTCATTTTTTCATGACGAACAAACATTGACGAACAATAGTCAGAAGCTTTTAAGGACGAACAAACAATAACTAACAGCAGTCTTCTGCACAGAAATCTCGCGGGTCTGCACTCTGAATTCCATTTTCCACCTTAGTTTCTGGCTTTTTTCATAGTAAACACTTCACCACAAAAGATCTGGATTTACAGACTCAATTTACAAAATAAATGCCCACAACACCGATCCTTTTCGTCAATCAAATCAAAGTAAAAATTTGTAAATCTAAGTGCCAATATTTATTAGCATATATCACGCTAACCCACATATATTATGCAAAAAACAACCCACATTCTCTCTCTTTATTCAATCCAAAGAAAATTAAAAATACGATTTGATTTTGATATCAATTGAAGGGATTGAATCTAATAGCGGAAGGCGTGAACTCGTATGCTTTTAATTTACGTTTCAAATTAACAAAAAAGGTAGAGAAGTATTAAACATATTTAAGCATGCTATAAACAGAAGAAATTCTAGGAGAAGAGAATTACCTTTAAAGAAATTCTTAAATCTTCTCCAATTCCACATTGTAATTACGATCTCAGCAACTTTTCAACAATCTTACGAAAGGACACCACCACTACGTCTTTCCCGCTATTCTCCGACAAGGAAAATATTTGTGGGATACCTTTTGGAAGACTAAGGAAAGAAGAAGTTTATGCATAAGTTTATGTAGTGATACCTTTTCTCTGTAACTTTGTAGTGACGAGAGATTTTTTTAGTGTTGAGAGAGAATTTTTTTTAGCAAGAACTTTTCTTCTTCCATGTGTTCATCAATGCAGAGCCATTATGCATTGAAGGAGGGAGATAACTCCCCTTCCCCACAATAACCCACGTTAACTCCTCTGTAACTGCAAGAGAGTTAATTTTTAATTAAATTAAATCACACTTCATATAATTAAATTAAATCAATATTAATTAATTAAATATCATATATTTAATTTATGTTACATTTGAATTATATTCAAATGTATTTTCCTCTCATATATTATAGTTTTAATATGAACCTCATTCATATTAAATAGTTTTTATGAATCACATTCATATTAAATTTAACATATAATTTTAATATGAATCTCATTCATATTAAATTTAACATATAATTTTAATATGAATCTCATTCATATTAAATTTAACCTATAGCCATAATATGAATCTCATTCATATTATTTAAAATTTGAATCTTATTAAAAAAACATTATTCTCTTATACTATATAGTTTAATTTGAATCTCATTCAAAGTTAACTTTATAATACAATATATCTATATATATTATATTAATTGTATCATATACAATTAACTTAAACCCCTTTAGAATTTGAAAAATTCAAATTCTTCCAAAACTAAATATTTCTTGTTCTACTCTTAGTGAGTTAGTAGAGGGACCTAACGGACCTACAGATTAGAAGCTCAAATAATTCGAGATTAGTTAATTAAACTCTTTAATTAAGTTAATTAACATTAATTAACAGTAAGTTGTTCCACTAAAGACCCTCAACTGTACTCTTTGCATTGTAGAATATTTCTATATCCATGGATATAACCAATTACCAGTAAGTCAACCCTTCATGAATTGCTCATAACTACAGCTAGGTCAAATTACCATTTTACCCTATAATTACCTCTTATCGCTTAAGTACCACTAATTCCTCTTACGAACAATCAGTTATAGTCCAACTATAAATTAAATTCCTCTCGAGTCAGTGAGACGGTAAGACCTCATCATTCAAGACCCGGAATCAACCTTTAAGGAAGCAATTCATCTACTTACCCTAAAGATGAGTGAATTCCATCTTGTGTAGCTCTAACATCCCCGATTAAGCATGGAATGGAGGAGGGAGTGGAAGAAAAAAAATTCCTCGTGAGTTAAACAGGGATGGGGACGGGGAATGCATTTCCCATCCCCTCTCCTGCCTCCACCCCATTTCCCGTCCCTGCCCTGATTAGCTTCTACATATTTATTTAGTATACTTATATAATATTATGTTATTATTATTATTATTATATATATTACATTTAAATTTCAAATTTGATTATTTATTGGGAAAGATAATGAATATGTTTAAATTTAAATTTAGATTATATATGTGAATAATTTGATTTATATTTATTTCTCTTTATTAAAAAAATCAATTAGTTTTTTTAGGCTAAAATTTGAGTAATTTATCTTTAAATTCAAATTACCATACAAAACTAACCATAATAAACAGTTTAGTGATAAAGTTAATTATTTAATTAAAATTTGCTCACATTAGTAATTTAAATTTATTAGATTTTTACAAAAAAAAAAAAAAAAAGATAACGGGAAAAAAATTTTCATAGGAAACCCGATCTCCGCAACCGCGAGAAATCTCCCCCTCGATCCCCGTGGGAAATTTCACGGGGATGGGGAATGATCGTGCTACTGCTCCCGGCCCTGTCTCGACTCGTGGGCATCTCTACTCTCTGGCCTTGTCTACAACTGATCGCGCTACTGCTACGACTTTGAACTATCCATCTAGTTGCTGATCTTCGTTGAGCACGCATCACCTGTGAGTTCCTCCTTTGCCCGATCTCTCACAGCTTTCTCTTGTTCGTCATCGGTCATTGCTCTCATCCGCTCTTCCGATCAATTCCATCAACTTCCATTCTATATGATAGTAAGAGGTTGTGGTCCTTTTTTTTTTTTTTTGTATTTCTTGAAAGTTATTGAAAGCCAATGAATTTTGGCATGAAATTAATGTGTTTTTAAGTGGTTCTTCAATATCCAACAAGTTCTTGGCCTAAATACTTTTTATCTTGGTGTTTGAAGGTTGGATTGGAGTTTTTGGAAGGAGTTGAAGTGTTGTTCACTCGATTCAGGACCAGTTTTAGCAAGATTTTGGTAAGTTTTGGGGTCTTTATCG
Source organism: Benincasa hispida (assembly GCF_027475165.1). Lineage (NCBI taxonomy): Eukaryota > Viridiplantae > Streptophyta > Magnoliopsida > Cucurbitales > Cucurbitaceae > Benincasa > Benincasa hispida. The sequence continues at coordinate 45,553,209 of NC_143479.1, forward strand.
ATAATTTTTGTTACCCACTAAGTATCGGCTTAATTATTGATTTAATTGTGATTTAGGAGGTTGGATTTGAAATTTCAAAGTCGTCGTCCATCGGGATTAAAGGTTTATTTTAGTACCAGAGTTGTTGGGTCATTTTGATTTTATAGTTTGAGGTGATGTTTGGACCAACACACGTTGGGTAAGTTTGTTGGGAGTTATTTTGATAAATTGATAAATGAATTTAGGTGTAAAGGTTAAAATTAATTTTGGTTCATGTCTTAAGATCCAATTCAAAGTTGGTGGAAACTGGAAGGATTCGCTAGCTTGGATAGATATTTGGGCTTGAATTTGAAGTAAATGACTATACTATCGGAACGTCTGCATACCAAATACCCAGTTAAGATAATGACGTTATGTTGGATAAGTTGTAGAAGCATGTTGAGGAATGTATGAGATATGTTGCTTTGTTTGTGTGGCTGGGGAGATTGTTATGAGCATGCTTAATTCTATCTGTTATGTGACACGTCTTGTTGGGTTTTATGTCTTAAAACTCGTGGTTTGTAAACATTAGAACTTATTCTGAAAATTCAATAAAGTTGTTGTTGAATATATTGTTTTTTTTTAGAAATCCAATAAATCTAAGCTCCTTGACTATTATATGTGTACTTGCCCTTTATGTGGAGACATACAAGTGGATCAGGTACGAGTAAATAGTCAAAATGATCTATAGTATATGAATAAGGTTGGGTACCTTATTCTAGTAACCTATTGGATGCGGCCTACTCTGTAGTTGTTACAAAGAGTTGTAAAGTGCTACATACGAAGTGATCCTAATTCATGCATGTTAAGACATGAGGAGTGGGGGTGTCCTGTGCAAATGAATTTTGCGCAAGATCGGACCACGAAACCTGTCACTCTTACTTTATAATGTTATTTACTATTTAAGACTAACTATTTCAAAGCGATGACTTAGGTAACTTAACTTTAATCCTGAGCTAACTATGAACTCCTGTTTGTTCGGGATTATCCTTTGATCAGCAAATGGTGAGAGTAAACCAATTTTCTCTGCTCAATAAGCTTACCATTTTTGGGATAAGAACGGATGAATAGCTGGGAACATAGGGTACAAGAGAGAATTCACTCCTACTCGATTAGGGTTAGTAGAGAGGTTGTTCCCTTCAAGTGCTGATTCTGGATATTGAACAAGAGGCCTCACCCTCTCATTGACTTGAGAGGGATTCGATTTGTTGATTGGATCACAAATCAATTGTTCATTAGGGGATCAGTGGAACTTAAGAAACAAGAGGTAATTTCAGGGGTAAAACAGAGATTCGACCCAGCCGTTATTACGAGCAACCTGTGAAGGGTTAACTTACTAATCATGGTTATATCGAGTGGACATAATATATCTATAGTGAGAGAAGTTCAGCTATAGGCTTTAGTGAAATCACCCATTAGTTAATGAATGGGGGTTAGACCGGTCTAATGAGTTTAGCCAATTAATGTCGGATCGTTGGAGCCCATGATCTGTAGGTCTGCGAGGTCCCTCTACTTGCTCGTAAATGGATAAGCTTTAGGGTAGCTTGAGAAATTAATTTGAAACGTTCAAATTAAACGGAACAAGAGAATAAATATTTAAATATGATTTAAATATATGAAGATGATTATTGTGTAAAAATTAATTTAATATTTAATATTAAATTAATTAATTTTTTTAATTAATTTAAGAAAATCAATTTTTGAATTAAAATGGTTTAAAATCTTTTTTTTAAAAAAAGAAAATGGAAAAACGTTTTGCATGGTTGCACAAAAGGGAAAATAAATTTTCTCCATTACCATAATCTTTATGCTCACACAAAAGTCATTATCCTCCCTACTCTGATTCTTCAAGTATGAGCTGTAAGCCATGCACTCCATCTCTTTACATGTTCATCTAATATATATAAAAATGATTGGAGTTGTTGGAGAAGGATGAATGCAGAAGTTCGAAAGAAAAATTTTTGTGAAAAAGAAACTGTCTTCTTCAATCGGCTGTTGTGAGCTCCTCTTGCTTCTTCATATCTTCAAGTTGTTCTTGAGTCCCACAACTCTATTTAGAGCACCAAGAGGATAGTAGGGAAGATCTTGTGGTGGTCTACACAAGGATTTGGAGAATTTAGTAGCTGGAAATAGAGATTTCGATGGTTTGGCCAAGGTATGTTCTTGAAACCCATTATACTTTGTTTTAGCATGTTTCTTTTCAACTAAAATTAATGAATTAGAATGCTTATGGATCCTGTTCCCTTCCGCTGTGTGCTGGTGTTGATCCAACACGTCTATGGTGTGGTTCATGATAGGAATGGATATTTTAAGATTGATTGACTTAATCGATAAATAACATTTACAGTGTGGGACCATTGATGATATGAATGTTGCATGTTAAATAAATAGTGATAATCTACCCTCCTATCACTACCATGTTACAGATCTGTGGACCAACAGGCTCACTACCATGTTATAGCTCCATGGATCGACAAGTTCACTATCATATTACAACTCTATAGACCAACGGGTTCACCACTATGTTACAGCTTTGTGGACCGATGGATTTGCTGCCATGTTATAGCTCTATGGACCAACGGGTTTATTACATGTTATAGTTTCGTGGACCGACAGGTTCACTATCATGTTATAATATTGTGAGCCTATAGGTTCACTTCCATGTTATGACCGTGAGCCAACAGGTTCACTTCTATGTATGTTTGTGTGCCTTTGGACCGTAAGATATGTGTGATAGGCTGTGTTAGATTATTCACTTATATGGCCATCCAGGATTAGTTGATGCATACAAGTCCTACTAGTATGTTGCATTTATTGCACATAAATGCATAGCCTAGCCCTAATAATGTGGTTACTTATTAAGTATTTTTACACTCATTCTTTATCATATTATATTTTTCAGGCAAAGGCAAAGAACATACCAAATGCATGTCGAGAAGTTCTGTTGAAAGTGCCATATGAGAATAGTACTAATACTTCTACTCAGTGTTAAGTTTTTAAGAGATTTTGAATGTGTTTTCATTTAGAACTACTAGAGTTGATCCATACTTTCGACACGAAAGAACATAGACATAGTGGTTGTCAAATGAGATACTATGCATAATAATATACTACCTCATAATAAGATAGTACCTCATGGTAGCCACCCACATATTACGTGCTTGCCACTTGTTTTATTTATTATTATTAATATTTTAGTTATTTTCAAAATAGGATTTTTTCCTTGTTTTATGGAACTCATTTCATATGATGGTTCAAATGTTAAAGATGGGGTTTGTTAATTCTTTTCGAAATTCAAAGATAAAAAGTTCCCATGGAATTGAACTCCTGGATCATCTGTCAACTGCTCAATCAATTATTTCTTTCGAATGCTAAAAAAATATTAGTGGCCTTTCGATTATTTCATTTGAGATTCATTGGAATCAACATGAATTATGAAGCAAAGAAATGAAATTGGGCCACTATGTATATTAGATTAATATTACATATATGTAATTGATATGATATCTATATATAAATAGAAAGATGGAAAATTTAAATTTAAATGTTTACTTTTATTAAAGTTTTTAGGAATTCCTAATCAAATCTTATTTTTGATATTTACATACTTGAAAATTATTATTTTACAATAAAATGGTCAATTGATTTATACTTTAAAATTTCATGAATATTAGTAATGATCCACGTAGAGATCTCAAAAAGTTGGGTTGTTACAGTAGCTATGTTCCCAATTTCCTACTCGAATAATCTCCAAAATGATAGGGTTATTGAGTCGATGAATCAGGCCACTCTCACCCATACGAATAAAATAACTGTCCTCATAGACAAAAGTTCATAACTCACTCAAAATTGAGGTTGAGTTACCTATGGTCATCCTATAAATGTTAATCTCTTCAGTCAACAGTGTTAATGATGTTATAAAGAGATTAATCATTTCGCGATCTGATCTTATATAAACTCGTTGTTTGTAATAGTTACAACTCTTGTTTGTAACATTTTTAAAGTGGATCGTATATGTTGTGTCACTAGGATCTTATCCATATACTACAGACCATTTAAGTTATTATTTGAACATGATCCACCTGTATGTCTACCAATACTATTCAAGTTATATAAATAATCTTGGACTTTTCCTTAATAGATAATTGTATATATAAAATAATAAACTATTATTTTAAATAACTTATTAACTACAAGACTAAAGGGCATACATCCCAATAAATTTGACATAAAATGTCATAAAATGCCCTAAACCCCTTAATAACCTTTTCTTTTTGTGCATATTACACTCATACATTCCATTAATGTGAAAGTATACTATAATTTTTTTGTTTGTATGGAATAAAAGTATTTTGTCTACCTCAAGTATAATGGTTACATGTAAAAAATTATAAAATATATGTCTATGTTTTAAGTCGACATCTTAATTAAGTGTTAAAAATTTGGAAGAATATATATGTAATTGAAGGGTAAACAAAAAAATTAAGCAAACAAAAATAACCACCAGAAAATCATACTTTTTCAGATTACAAAAATGCATAGCTACCATTGACTTAATAACTCAACTCTACACTACAAACACAAACTTCCTAACTTCCACAAACATATTAACTCCAGACTTCAGAATTGAAATCAATACCCTAAACAATCTAGAAGTGTGACCACTTAACCTCTTTTTTACTTGAACCCCAAACAAATTTTCTAGTTCGTAGAGCTTTCTAGAGGAAAATATACGAAACTACGATTAAGAACCATAACGGAGATAGAATGCATTTTATTCTATCTCGAACAAGTATAGCACACACATAAACAATTAAATTACTACTCATTGTGATGCAACAATATTGTATAGAGAAAATTACCTTTTTAGTCTCCGAATTTCTCAAAATATGTTTGTTTTATCTCTTAGTTTTCAAAATATATATTTTTAGTCTCTGAGTTTTTCTAAATATGTGCATTTGATCCCTATCAAAATGTGTCTTTTAGTTCTTAAATTTGTAAAAATATGTTTAAAAGGTCCATGCAGTAATTTCTTTTATCATTTTAAATTAGAAAAAATATATATATTTTTTAAAAATACATCTGTTCTAAAATTATTTTATTTATTTATTTTGTAATTTAAAGTGTCATATAATTATATAAAATAACACAATTATTTTCAAAATTGGGAGAGTAAAAAGGTGGTTTTTCCTCCTTTATAATACTTTCAAATAAATAAGAACAATCGGAGATGAACTCAAAATGGAAAATATGAATGGTGACTTAATAAAATTTACGTACATATTACATATTTGTAATATATATATATATATATATGACTTATCAAACCGACAATCTCACATCTTAATTATTTTGATAGAACAATTTTATTTTTTATATGAATGATTAGACATCAAATGCAAGTACGAAATATAATTATTATTTATCATAATATGTCGAATTTTGAACAAATTATCATAAATTAATAAAAAAAAATATACAATAATTTACAGATTTTTTAAAATAAATAGTTTAAAAAAATGTTCTTGTCGTTATTCCCAAATGATCGTACCAAATTCTTAATCATAAATTGGTTGGTCTGTACTCAACAACATCTAATGTTGTTATTATCCATTATAATATCTCGATTATAAGATTTCAAAAAAAAAAAAAAAGAATAAAATATTCCAAAAAAATTAGCTATGGTGTGTTTTTGGAGTGCTTTCAATATTTAGAAAACACTTCTATATTATAAAGAATACTTATTAATTTTTTAACAATAATATTTTATTGCAGAATGAAAAAATATTTTTGTAAGATTTGAAAGAGAAAAAAAAAGTTTAAAAGTGTTTCTAATTTTCCTTTTTTTAGAAAAAAAAGTTTACCATACATTTTTCTTCTAATATATGGTAAAGTATAACGAAATAAAATACTTCCTTTGATTGGAGAATACTTATATAAACCTAATCTTCCTCATTGGTTTATTATAATTTTCTTGGACACAAATCGTTTCCATTTTTCTATAAAAAATTTGTAATTATGGTTGTTGTTGATATTGCATGATAGTTTTTTTAGTCATTAAAATTGTTACATTATTTTTAATTACAAAATTGTATGTCATTGGTTAATAATAACAATACTAATAATACTATTACTAATACTACTAATAATAATGATCCAACAGTTAATTAAAGAAATTTTGGTTCTTGGTGAGTTATTAATGACATCATTGGTCATAAATGACAAATAAATAATAATGCCAAATGATACTTTCATATTATGTGTTATTGTTCAAAACTTTTAGATTTAAGGAGATTTTTAAAACTAGAACAGTAAGGGAAATTATTTACACAAAATAGTAAAATTTAATCTTCTTTGATAGAGGTTAATAGAAGTCTATCAATGTCTATTAATGATAGAAACTAATATAAGTCTATCACTGATAGACGCTGATAGAAGTGATAGATGCTAATATAAGTCTATCAGTGTTTTTTTGCTATTTCTATAAATAGTTTGACATTTATTCTACTGGTAAAAAATTTTCCTAAAATTTAAAGTTGAGAGTAAAAATATACATGTCAAAGCTCAATTATCATGTTAGACAATCAAGAGGTCTCTAGTTCGACGCCTCCACTAATGAAAAATTCTATATAGATCTACAATTATACGTGACCTTTACTTATGCATACAATAATTCCCTTAAAAAATGGTAGCACACCTAGAATTATGATCGAGGATCATTGATTTTGACAAGAGAAAACAATGATAGGTCCAATTTATTCAATTTAAATGTAATAAACCAAAGATATGTTGAGCTATCTCATCACCATTTATTTATGAGATTTGATGGTGAGGACTTAGTCTTCATTATTGTGCTAGAAAGATATGGATATTGATATAACTATATGCATTGCCTTGATATATGTTGCAATAAGATCGATTTGGTTACAACATACAAGCCGTCAATCACTAACTTTGTTGATCATTAATGCAAGTGTAATATTATATTGTGACTACTATAATTAGAAAAGGTCTTTGCCTTTTTGGGCGTCCAAGTAAGCCACCTCTTTTTACTTGAATGTCATGTTGACAAACTTTTTGTTAGGAAGCAAACATATGTTCGGAAAAATGGTATATAAGAACTCAAAATCTTTGGAGACTTATAACGTAGTGGAGACATGCTTCTGATAAGCATTATCTTAAAGATAATTATTCGTTTTATACAGACTGCAAGCATACTACAGTAATCGTCTCAGTAGAATACAACGACTAACTTCGGTATAACTACAACCTCAAACTATTCAGATCTAACAGATCTCTTAGATACTTACTCTTCATTCAACTCAAGAACAAAAGAAAGAAAGAATTGAGAGAACTCTTCAAGTTGGAATGAGATGCTACAAATGAAGAACCAAGTTGCTATTTATAGGCTAGCAATTTAGAAACTCTCTAAAATATAAAATAAAATCAAATAAATACAAAAATTGAAACATTTATCAAATTTAACTCAATTGAGTTGTACTTGACAAAAATCAACCATAACTCATTCAAAATGAAGAAACTACAAATTTAACTTTCATACATGTAAAGTTGTACATGAAACATTATTTTAATTTTAAATTTTAATCGACCAATTTGAAAGTTTCAGACAATGAATTTAATCTACACAATTAAATCTATTTTTTAAGTTTGAAATATTCACCAAATTTCTTTTACTATAAATATCCAACAACGTATCATCCAACATTAATCAGAAATAAAAAGATCTAAGATATAATTAGATGTAAAAATATATTTTTGTCCGTACAAACTTTTTTTTTTTTGTTAGATTTAGTTTCTTTTAATTAGTTTGATTTCCTCTTCGAAATCATACTTCCAATTAGATAGATCGATATTTAGTATAATAAGTATATTGATTATTATATTTGACCAATAAATAATTACATACAATGAATTATGAAATTTGAGTTGCCTTTGCATTTTCTCCTCAGAAATATTTCTAAACCTAATTTAACCTAAAAATTTAGGTGGCAAAAAACGAGGTAGTTGAACTCACATATAGATGTATTACCCAACTATGAGGTTTGTAGTTTAGTTTTCTTAATTTCATTGTACTAAAAAGACCTCGAAATTTTAACCAACTTTTGAACTAGATAAAATTGATATCGGATTTGGGTGAGCTTTGTAGTCCACTTTGGATTAAATTACTTCTTATTTTTCAAATTTTCAATCCATGGCCCACGACGGTTTTAGATTCAATCAAATTTATCAAGTTTTTTAATTTTGAGAATTTTGATATATTCGAGTTTTTTTTTTCTTCTTCTGATTAAGGAGGTTCTCTTTCTTGCTCCTTCTATAAATGTTTCTAGTTTTTATAAAATTTCTAGCGATGAGAACAAAACTGTCCACAATCTACTAGTTTTGGTTTCTTAATTTTTTAGTTAAGGAACCTCTCTTTCTTGCTCCTTCCGTAAATATTTCTAGTTTTTCTAAAATCTCACTTTCGCACAAACAATCAAAGATTTTGTGTTATATTTGTTGTTGGTTAAATTATAAATTTAGTCCATGAACTTTCAAAACTACATATTTATTTCTTGAACTTTCAAATTCTATAAATTCATGAATCTACTCGTCAAAAAAATTGAAAGTTTAAAGATCCATTAGACTTCAAACTTAAAATTTAAGCATATATTAAATATTGTAAAAGTTTAGAAATCAAATAGACACTAACTTTATATTCAAAAACTAAAAGCTAAGGCCCCGTTTGATAACCATTTTGTTTTTAGTTTTTGTTTTTAAAAATTAAGCATATGGACACTACTTCTACCTTCATGTTTCTTTCTTTGTTATTTACTTTTCATTAATGATTTAAAAAACTAAATCAAATTTTGAGAATTAAAAAAAGTAGCTTTCAAAAAGTTATATTTGGAATTTGGAATTTGGCTAAAAATTCCACCATTATACTTTAGAAAGATACAAATCATCATATTTTTTATAAAAAATATTGATGAAATATGTTTAATTTTTAAAAACAAAAATAAACAACAAATTGATTATTAAACCAGACCTAAACTTTAATTTAATCTAATATTATTTCTACGATGAGCTTAGAATTGGTAAAAGTGGTCTGGTTGGGCACATTGGTGAATGATAATGGATCCATAATGGTAGCCAGCCTCCTCTTTTTACCTCCAACTAATTTTTGGTCAAATGCTATTAATTATCCATCATCTTAATTGTTGCAATTTATTTTGTGACCAACTTCAATCTTGAGAGAGATTGAAGTGATGGGTTTTGTTCATATAGCCATGATTATGATGACTCAAAAAAAAAAAATACAATATTATTTTTTCCATACTTTAAATAAATCCAAAACTTACTTCCATTGCTAGCTTATGTTGATTTTTTATATAAAAGATTATCATCTATTAACATTTTCATTATAAATTTTGAAAACATATTTATATATTTTATTTTCTTGCAAAAAATATATTTATTATTATTTAGCAATGATGAACTAAATTTAAAATTTATTGAAAATGCAAGGACTAATTTTAGACAATTGTAAGTATACGTAATAAATTTGAACAAACTTCAATGTATTAGGACCAAAATGATATTTTAACTAAACATATTTGAACAATCAAAACTAAAAGATAAGATTATTATTAATAATTTGATTAGTATTCGAAATATCGTAACATAATTCAATTTTTAGTTTATAAAAGAAATTCATGTTGGTATTTCTTTTAGCTCAACTAGGTTAGGGAATTCAAATATCTAATATCTTGAATTATTTTTTTATTTTTTTTTAAACGTCTCTCTTGAATCTCTTGAATCAAGAATGCACGCCTAAATCAATCAAAGTATACTTGAATTGACATGTAAACTATATATGAACATCTTAACTATAAAATATTTCATTATGATAAAGGTCAAGTTCTATCCATTTGGAACATTTTTTATTTTCAATTTTTTTTTCCAAGAAAGACACTAAATTCTCAAATGCATACCTTTTATCAATGTTAAAATAATAAACAAAATTTAACGTGTTGAAAATTTCAAAACTAATTTGGAAGGTTGAAGAACACATCAAAGATTTCTGTATGAATGTTTTAAAAGTATATATGAGTTTTGAAAAACATGGTCAATAGAAAAGATTTTTTTAATTTATTTTTTTTTGTTTTTTGGAAAAATATTCCTATAGAATCTCCATTTATGCGGAAAATGAGGGAGGAAATAAAGAGATTTTTCTTGTTCATTAAACAGAGACGGAGTTAGAGAAAGCATGTCCCTATATCCTATTTCCCCGTCCACGCTCCAATTTCCTAACTAGTGTGTATATATAAAAAGAAATCCTAAATTAAAACTTTTATGAAATAATATTTTGTTATTATTAGAAAGTTCAAGAATTTTCTTATGCAAATTTCTTATTGGAAATTGATAACGTAAATTATGGTTTATATTTATGAGTCGTAATTTACTTAATTAGTATTTGCCTTTTCCGAATTTTCCTATATTTTTCTTGGTTGATTTCTTGGTATCTATTTATTCACTTTTGTAAAGATATGTTGATTATGCTCATTATCCAATAAGATACACAAAAACATGGTATTGGAGTCCTATGATTTTTCTTTTGTTCAACTACACTGCCGCCTCTATCTAATCTCTGTCTCCGCTTACAGCAGTCATCGGTGGAGACATACCAAATCCATGCAGACGTTTCAGTGCCCTGTGCATTTGGGGTGAGTATGGACACCTGAAAAACCGAGCCAAACGACCATAACCAGCCAAAACAAAGGCTAGAGGTCGTTTTTTTCCCTAATCTAGTCGGGGTCAATTTTTTCAAAACACAGAAAAAAATCGATCAACACCAACCGATGATTACATTGAACCCGACCATTGTCGGCCGATGCTTTTTATATTATTTTCATTAAATATATAAAATAATATTAATATAAATAAATATAATATTTTAAATAATAATAGAATATAATAAGTCAAAACCCTCTTTTTTTCCTTTTGCTTTTTGCATGCCCACTGCCCTCACCTCACCAGCCATTTCATTTGCCTCCTAATCCACGTCACGTCCAAAATCAAAATCCCACCTTCTTTGTTCTTCCTCGGTTCCTCTTTTTCTTCCTCTTCCTTCCTCAGCAAGTCATGGATGGCCTCTAGTCCCACACGACCACTAGTCGCCACACTCAATGTAAACTTTGAACCCTATTTTTCCAACTTAAGTAAGTTAATTAACATGTTAATCAAGACTAAGAATAAGTTATTAATATGTTTATCGGGAAAAACTTGAAGAAGAAGAGAAAGAAAATGTTCTAAGTGTTGAACAAAATGGCTCTCGGGTAGCAACACAAATGAGGTTTTTATAAGGAAAATTCTGGCTAAGTGTGGAAGTCCAAAGTAGCCATGCGTTGAAAGTTGTTGAGGTATGCTGTGACCATGCTTCTAAGAGGTTAGTTGAGTGCTTGATGAGTATGTTGCATGGAGAAAAATAACTAAGTGTAGGTCGCATGAGGTGCCTTGCTTGAGCAAGGGCATGCATTGGTCAAAAGCCCATGAGAGGTTAGATGGGCGAGGATGCACACGCGAGAGCTCGAAGGCCTTAGGCATTGAAGGGTTGCACGTATGCATTGATGAGTGTGGGTGTAGGATGCTCCAAGTAAAGTGCTACCTAGTTGAGTTGTGCTGAGGATGGGCGTATGTGTGTTGGCCTAATGCACGACGTGGGCAGGTGAGCCTATGCGATGGTATTTAGGTAAGGTGACGAGCGATGTCTGATGGAGTTATGCGATGAAGTTTGAGCCGTGCGTTGGTAAGTTATGCATTGTTCAAGTAAAGGCCACAACAAAGGTGATCAGACGTTAGCATTAGACCAAACGATGGGCTAGTTTCATTGAGGCCATGCATGGGCAAAGGGTCATGCATTGATTGTGCCAAGCAAAGGTGAAGTCATGCATTGATTAAACGATAGTTAGCAGATTAATCAGATAGTTAGCAGCTTAATCACCTGTTATAATAGACCAGCTGTCAAAATTTAAGGAATTAATCCCATATAGTGGCTGATTTGGTAGCCTAAAAATGTTTGTAGTATAAAAGGGAAGCTTCAATTCAAAAGCTCAGTTTTAACATTTCACTCGTGCAAATAAGGTGATTCTAAAGCCATTGAAAACTTGATGAGTGTAGTTTAAGCTTTAGGGCTGTTGGAAGAAAACTCTAAGGAATTCAAGTTAAAATCTAAAGAAGATTGCAAAAAGGTCAAGCTCTCGGATGAATTGATGCAAGTGATGAAGATTTGAAGTTTTTGGATAAACCACAAGGAAATAAGAGCTCAAATTTTAAGGTAATTAAGATGTTTTTAAACAAGTTTGTAGAAGGAAAATTTCTAAGATAAAGTCTGGAAAATAAGTTATTCGAGCTCAAAGTTGAAACTGGGTTTTGGTTGAACAGCAGGCTGCTCAACCTAGGTCGGCAGCAGGCGAGTGCGAGAGGTTGGTTGGGTGCAAGGCTTGCACTGACACGGTGCACGAAGGAATGCGTTGTGTTGTGCGATGTATGCTGAAGCCATGAGCGCAAAAGGGCGCAAGAGGCATTAGGCTGTGCGAGCAGAAGCGGTGAGTGCAAAGGGTTGGTCGTGTGTTGGCACATTGGACGAGCGCATGGGACATGCAATGGGCGCATGGGCTGTGATGTTGGCTGCATGACTAAGGCTTAACTAATCCAATTTTTCCTAAGTGTTGGATGCATAGGAAGGTATACGTTGGAAGGGAAATTTATGTTGAGTTCATTTAGGTGAGTTAACATCAATAGGAAGGACTTATCAACCCTAGGAGGAATGCCTATGGTTGTGAGTGACAAAGTTGATGTTTCCAAATGTTTTAGTAACACATGCTTTGCTTAAATGTTTAGACTCATGCTTGCCTATATGAGTGTTTAAAATTTTTTCCAAGCAAACTATGTTTCATGAAGCCATTAACGCATGCTATTTTTAAAGAAGTTTATGAGCATGACTTAAGTATTTCATTACTTACTATTTCAAGGGGCATGCGTTAGAAGTGATGCTTATTAGCAAAAATGTTAAGGCATATGATTTATGATGTTATGCTTTCAAAGTATGAGTTTTATAATGAATGTTAGAACCCGATATTGAAGAATAATGTAAAGGTATCTGGGTAGTAGTACCTAAGATAAGACGGTGCTTATTTATAACCACGTGCACGTAGGTAGAATTGACGTTTAGGGATTGAGCAAAAGGGGTTCTCTCTCAACTAAGGATTTCTAACATTGAAGGATTGAGAAAAATGGTTCTCTCTCAATTAGGGATTATGTTAAGCTATGTTTTTAAACTATGCTATGATGAAAAGTTTTAATTATGAGTTTGCTTGACAGTTTTTCAGTTTTAAAGCATGTTGTTTATGATTTATTGGTCACTCACTAGGCTAGTAGCTCACTCGTTTCAATGTTTTCCTTCTCCCAGGTAATGGTCATCCCCCTAGAGGATAACTACACTGCTGCTCTACCACTTAAAGATTCAGTTGAAAGAGGAAGTCTAGGTGTTTATTCTATATTTATTTGTACACATGTGTTTGCATATTAGGGACTACTAATGAGTGTAGGGCCCACCGAACCTTGTGTCTGTATATATATGTTATGAGTTTGTTACTATGGAGCACTGAGGTTGTTATAAATTTTTTAAGTTTCGCTAGCTCTTGAATGTTAAAATGTTATTCTAGGGTTTCCTAAGTAGGTTAACAGATTAGCTAGGCAGTAAGTGCCACAAAAGGATTGGTAATTGTTGTTGTCACATACTCTTCTAGGTTAAGAGATTAATCTGGAAAAAGGTGTGTGGCTCACGCCTCAAGCCTCTTTTCCTACCTCTTCCTCATAGTCATCAGCTCATCTCGATTCCCACCTTTTTGTAAGTTTTACGTTTTTACTCTTTTATTATTTTTTTAACTTTTCCATCTTTCAAGTTTCAAGCTTCGACTTTCCTATGCTCTTCATATTTTTCAGTTTTTCTTTGAAGTTTTGGTTTATCATTCTTTTCATTTTCAAAAGTTCCAAACTATTAAGTTTCACGATTCAATTTTTATAAAGTTTTTCATATATTATTCAGTTTTGCTTTGAATTTTTGGTTAACTCTTCTGTGCATTTTCAAAAGTTCCAACCTTTTTAAGTTTAAAGATTCGATTTTTAAGTTTTTAATATATTTTTCAGTTTTGGTTTACTTTGAAATTTGTTTTATATCCTTATTTGCATTTTCAAAAGTTTCAAACTTTTTAAGTTTAAAGATTCAGTTTTTTAAAAAAAGTTTTTCATATATTTTTTCAGTTTTGATTTTCTTTGAAATAAAAGTATATATTATGATTTATTTCTAGGAGAAATATGGAAGAGGAAAAGGAAAAAGCTACCAATACAATGGAGAAGATAGATGAGGTCACTGGACAACTGTCAAGAACATCCTCAAGTATCTTCGGAGGACGAGGGACTACATGCTTGTGTATGGTTCTAAGGATTTGATCCTTACAGGATACACTGACTCTGATTTTTAGACTGATAGGGATTCTAGGAAATCCACTTCAGGATCAATGTTCACTCTTAACGGAGGGGCTATAGTATGGCGAAGCACCAAGCAGGGGTGCATCGCGGACTCCACCATGGAGGTCGAGTATGTAGCGGCTTGTGAAGCTGCTAAGGAGGCCATTTGGCTCTGGAAATTCCTGACTGATCTGGAAGTTGTTCCAAATATGTCTAGATTTATCACCCTTTATTGTGATAATAGTGGTGATGTGGTGAATTCCCAAGAGCCTCGGAGTCATTAACGCGACAAGTAAATTTAGTGGAAATACCATCTCATTCGAGAGATTGTGCATCTAGGGACGTGATTAACACAAAGATAGCTTCGGAGCACAACGTTGTTGATCCGTTTATGAAGACTCTCATGGCTACAGTGTTTGAGGGTCACCTGGAGAGTATGGGTCTATGGAACAGACCACAGGTGGACACTTGTATGAACAAATATTTTTGTGATTTATAATATATGATATTTTATTCACATTGTCTATGAAATATTTGATATTTTAGTTGCATTAACCACAAACCAATAAACTAAGATCTATGGTTATCATTGTAACTTAAACATGTATATGGAGACATACAAGTAGATCATGTTTTAAGTGATAACTTAAATGGTCTGTAGTATATGGATAAGGCTGGATACCTTATCCTGATGACACTATGAGTATGGCTCACTTTGTAGGTGTTACAAATGTTGCAAAGTGCTACAAATGATCTGATCCTGACCATTCATGTATTAGACATGCGAGCGGGGATATTCTATACAAAGAATTTGTATAAGACCGAACTACGAAATGTTTAGTCTCGTTCTATAACGCCGTTCAAAATTGAGACTTTCATTTCTCTAGGATGACCATAGGTAACATGACCTTAATCCTGAGTGAGTTGTGAACTCCTGCTTATGAGGGTGGTTCTTTGATTTGCATAGGTGAAAGTGGCTAGATCGCCAACTCGACAAGCCTACCATTTTAGGGATTCGTCTGATTGGGGAACTGGGAACTTAGCTACACAAGACAGTATTCACTCCTTCCCCGAAGCAGGGGTAAGTAGATAAATTGCTCCCTTAAGAGCCGATTCTGGGGCTCTAACAATGTGGCCCACACCCTCTATTGGCCCGAGAGGGGTTCAATCATAGTGGGAATATGATCTATTGTTCATTATAGGGATCAATGGTACTTAATGAGTTAGATGTAACTATAGGGGCAAAACGGTAATTTGGTCTAGTTGTACTTACGAACGATTTTTGAAGGGTCATCGCTATTGATTGGTTATATCCAATGGACACATAAATATATCTATAGTGCGAATAGTGAAGTTGTCGGTCTTTAGTGGAGTGCTCATAGTTAACGAATGATGGATAATGTGATTAAAGAGTTTAGTCAGTTATTCACGTACTGTTGGAGCTTCAAGCTATAGGTCTATAAGGTCCCCTTGTTAGCTTAAAGATTTAAGTTGAGAATTAGTTTTTGGGTTAATTTGAAATATTCAAATGAATAAGAGGGAATTTGATTATATATGATATAATTAAATGAATTCAATTATATATGATATAATTGATACAATGTATTTGATACATTATTATTTAATTAAAGGAATTAATATTTGAATATTATTCAAATATATTTTCTATGAATAAGATTCGTGGTTATTAAATTTAATATAAATATGATTTATATTAAATGCCACAAAATAAAGAAAAAGAACTATGGTTTATATATTGTATATGATACAATATTAAAACTATAGGTTATAAATATAATATGATAAGTTAGTTATCATATTTATGAAGGAACTCTTAAACAAGAGTACCTCTGAGCGGAAGCGGATCTTTCCAATTCATTGTGATAGAATTTCCATATATACATTCACATATATAGATATGCATTAGCACTACTAAATTACCGGCATGCTTAAAGAAAAGAACACAGAGAACAAGACACTTACCAGTTGAAGACTCTCTTCTCGAAAACACTCGTTCTCACACGAATGGACTCCTTGCGCTCTCACTCGAACATCAAGCTATCGTTCAGTAACACCCCGGTCGTCTACCATGAACGAACACCACACGAACAGCAGGAAGATGGGGACGACACCACCACTCGGAGCCCTTAGCATTCTCGAAGTGAGAATCCAAAATGGGGGCTTTGTTCGGATTTGGTAAAGGTGAGGAGGAAAAGAAATCTTGTACAACGATCAAGCAAGTGGAAGAAGTCAACGACTATCAGATAGTCAAGATGCTTGATCGTTTAGGCGAGTTACACGATCGTGTAAAGAAAAGCTAAGGGATCGTCTATATGATCGTTTAGAAAAGCTCGGGTGCTAAGCGGTCATTTAGAAAAATGTAAGTGATCGTTTAGAGAAGCGCACGCACAGGTGAGCGATTGTTTAACAAACATGAGCTTATTGTATATGCTCTCAATTACTAAGCGATGGAATGCAAAACTCACTATGAACAATTATGTGTGTCTTTTCGATCTCTTTGCAAAATGAAAACAATTTTCATTTTATTCTTCAGTTACGAAAACCGAATTGAACTTCCATTAACGCATGGTTACAGAGAAAACTTCAGGCAATTATCTCATAATAGTCCAATTAATAAAATAATAAATATAATCACATAATATTCATAACCTATAGTTTAATATCATATATATCAACTATAGTGTTTTCTTCTCTACCTTAATATAAATCATATTTATATCCAATTTTCTCCAAATTAATATATCTCATACATTTAGTCAATCATATCATATATAATTAACCAGTTTAATTATATCATATATAATCAAACTCCCTCTTGTCAATTTTGAACATTTCAAACTGACCCAAAAACTGATTCCCAACTTAAATCTAAGCTACCAAGGGGACCTTATGGACCTATAGCTCGAAGCTCCAACGATACGTGAATAGCTAACTAAACTTTTTAGCCACGATATCCACCATCCGTTAACTGCTAGGCATTCCACTAAAGATCGACAGCTGAACTCTCCTTACCACATATATATTCTATGTCCATCAGATATAACCAATCATGAGTACAATAACCCTTCACAGATACTCGTAAGTACAGTTGGGTCAATTTACCGTTTTACCCCTGTAGTTACATATTACTCCTTAAGTACCATTGATCCTTTTAATGAACAATACAACATAGTCCTACTATGTGTGAACACCTCTCGGGCCATGAGAAGGTGTGTGGTGCCACATCGTTCAAGCCCTGGGATTAGCCCTTAAGGGAGCAATCTATCTACTTACCCCTACTTTGAGGAATGATTGAATTCCATCTTGTGTAGCTGAGTTCCCAACTCCCAAATCAGACGAATCCCCAAAGTGGTAGGTTTGAGTCATTGATCTGGCCACTCACACCCATGCAAATCAAAGGACCGCCCTTAATGGCTGGAGTTCCCAACTCACTTAGGATTGAGGTCATGTTACTTATGGTCATCCTAGTGAAGTGAAGTCTCTGTCATGAACGACATTATATAACGAGACATTAACACTTCGTGGTAAGGTCTTATAAAAACTCTTTGTATAGGACACCCCTGCTTGCACGTCCCCACATGAATGATCAGGATTAGACCATCTGTAGCAAGTCACAACACTTGTAACTATTCCACAAAGCGGACCGCATCCGTAGCATTACCAGGATAAAGTTTCTATCTATATCCATATACTACAGACTTTTTTGATTATCACTTAAGACATGATCCACTTGTATGTCACTACATACTTACTTAATTTACACAATGATAACCAGGGATTTTAGTTTATTGGTTTGTGGTAAAGAAAATAAAAGATCCAATGTGCAAAGTCAAGAAGTGAAGTAAATATCATATATTCTACATCACAAGCGTTCGTACAAAATGTGTTTACAAACTACAGGACACGAGACTTTAGGGCATCATCTCCAACAATTTATTTATATTTATTAATTATTTGATAATTAAATTTTTTTTCTCAATAACAGCTTTATGGAAAATTGTATAAATAAAATTGTTTTAATTATTCCAAAGCTATGTAACAAGAGAGCCTTACGATATTAGTTATCGAGTAAGAAAATCTTACTATACGATCACTTAAGAGCCTAGACGATCGAGTAGTTTGTTTATGCGATAGACTTCCTCATCTACGCGATAGTGATATTCATTTACTCTCTCATCTTCCTTCTCCACATTAAACCTTCCCTCAAACCAGAATAAGCTAGAGCCCACCACTCTTGGATTCTCGCACCGAGAATACCAAGGTAACCTAGTGGTAGTGTTCGATTACTGCTTCTTATTGTTCGAGGGTGTTCGAGTTGTTCGCTGTGTTCATGAACAAAATTTGATCAAGGGATTTTCTTGAAGAAGGGTTATTCAAAGGTACAATCTCTTATCCATCGTTTTTATTTTTAGAAGCATGTTGTAATTTAAGTTTTGTGAATAATTTGTTCTATATGACTATAAATGCATGCATTCATTCACAATGGGGTTTGGACGATCCGCTTCCGCTCAAAGGTCCTCTATAATTAGAGTTCCTTCAGTATTTACATGAGCAATATGGTTCATATTGTTTGTAACACTCACATCTCATATAACAATTACAAAGTGGGTCGTATCCGTAGTGTTACTAGGATAAAACACCCAACCTTCATCCATTTATTGCAGACCTTTTAGGTTATTACTTAAACATGAACCACCTATATGTCAACCACATACTGTTCAAGTGACATCATATAACCTTGGATATTAGTTTATTCGATTGAATTAATGTTGTCTAAATGTCAAAGAAAATACCTCTGATTTTATTATATAAATAGTTTGTGTTAACAAAACTACAAACCACGAGATACACTAGATTTAGGACATCAATCCCAATAGCAATCACCCATTCGGAGGGCTGTTTCAGGGGGATTGAAACACCGTGGACTTCATAAATGAAGGTCTGTTATTAGCAATTGTCTTCCAATTCAGGAGCTTGTTTGGTACTGATCTTTGGGATCTAAAAATAGAGGGTTACACTTACAAAATTTATTAAGTGCTAGTAAGTTCTTTACCGAAAACAGTAACTAAATGACTGTAGGAATAAAGAGCTATTTTGGAGTTAGTGTTTAGTTAAGAATGTCTTGCTTCAATGAAGGAGTATTTGACTACCTCTCGGTAGTATCTATTCTAACTCACCGTTGTAAATAAATAATGAAATTTGGGTACATTATTCATTTTTCTAAAATTTGATTGGATCTAAAAGAAATTTACTGATGGAATTAGTTTATAGATCAACATGTAGAACTCTTCTACACAAATATTTGCTTCAAGTTTGTTTAACAGTTTTAAATTTTCAACATGAAAATCAAATTCAAATGCAATACTTGCAAATGATGATTAAAAGTTTGTTTTAAATAGGAATTTTCTCTTAACTTCCAGCTCATATGCAAACAAAAAAGTTTGGATTGCTTATGACAGATGGATTAAGGCAAATGATAAGGCCCACCATATATAAGCAAGCATATTTGATATATTATCTAAGAAGTACGATAGCATGGATTCGATGCAGACATTGTTTGGACAATCTGTCAAGCACGACACTCTCAATAATCTTTATAACTTTGACATACATGATAGATCCTCTATTAACGAACATGTTTTAGATATGCTGGAAGTAATAAATAGGAATGTCATATATGAGGAAGCTGAAAAAGCACAACAAAGTAAATATGATTTACTCGTTGTTGAGACGTGTTTAGTTGAAAATGATAAATTAACCTAGATATTAGATTCAAGGGTTGCTAATTATATTTGCGCTTTTGCTCAGGAAACAAATTATTGGAGACAGCTTACAAAAAGGTGATACAACGTTTAAAATGGGGATCGGTGATGTTGTCTCAACTAAAGAAGTGGGAGATATGAAGTTGTTTGTTAAAGATAGATTCATTTTTCTTGCAAATATATTTTATGTTCCTGCTATGAGAGGAATTTAATATCTATCTCATGTTTGCTAGAACAAAAGTATAAAGTTTATTTGAAGTTAATGAAGTGTTCATTATTTCAAACAAAATTAAAATATGTTCTGTAAAACTAGAATACAACTTATATGTGTTAAAACTAATTGATTGGTTTAGAGTTGACAAAAGTTATTTTGAATATAAGGATGTTTCAAATAGATGAAACTCAAAATAAGAGGCGTAAAATTTCTCCAAATGCCTATCTTTGGCACTTAAGACTTTGCCACATAAATTTCAATAGGATTGGGAGATTGGTTTAGAGTCGACTCCTAAATTAGTTAGAAGACAACTCTCTACCACCGTGTGAGTCTTGTCTTGAGGGTAAGAT
Organism: Benincasa hispida; assembly: GCF_027475165.1. NCBI lineage: Eukaryota > Viridiplantae > Streptophyta > Magnoliopsida > Cucurbitales > Cucurbitaceae > Benincasa > Benincasa hispida. The sequence continues at coordinate 45,574,103 of NC_143479.1, forward strand.
GACCAAAAAATCTTTTACAAAAAAAGGTCTTAGAGCTAAAGAACTTTAGAGCTCGTGCGTTCAGACCTTTATGGTCTGATGAATGTCAAGGCACAGGGAGGGTGATAACTTATAGAAATAAAAGTTATTGTTCTCTCAAAGTTGGAATAGTTAGGATCTTTAGTGATGTCAATGCACTCATTATGAAGGAAAACACATGAAACTCCATACATGTAGTAAATTCATATAAAATATCCTTTTAAGTAAAAAGTTGCTTCATTAACGCAATTTAACGCAAGAATCAAAGAAATTTACTAAGTGTTGTAGTCAAGGCCAACACAGGGGATACGTAAGGGGTTTGCATCTAAGCATGTCTGAGAATGGTCTGATGAATGTCAAGGCACAAGGAGGCTCGTGCATTTCATATCAAATCACCACTTGCAGGCATGGACATCTGACTGTCGGCGACTAAGCAATTCAGATGTGGCACACGACTGTCCTAAGGTATGGAAATTAATGCAGTCAAATCACCAAGTTATTGAGATTTGCCTATAAAAGGAGAAGTCACCTGCAGAATCAAGAGTTAAACATTTTGAGCTTAGACAGTTAAAATTTTCATAAGAACCAGTAGTTAGAACTTTTTTTCGCTTGCAAGAACTAGGAGGGAAGACCACAACTCCATTTTTGATCAAGAGGTGCTGCCAGAGAGAAGCTCGAGAGAGATATCTTTTTCAACTCCTATACCAAGTTGGTTATAGCAAGCATTAAAAACAAGCCAAAGAGGACAAGAGATTGAACTCTGCGGCTTGACTTCTTCCTTTTTACCTTTCATTTCCATTCACCATTTTACTTCATTGAGCTGAGATTATTTGTATAAGTATTTGTTATCTTTAATTCAATCTTATCTTTGAACATTCATCACTTCTCCATCTGTTTACTCTCAAAATTGTTTGTGTTTTTGAACTTTCTGACTTGATGAGAGCATGAAATCTATAGCTTAAGTCTTCCTGATCAGTTGATTAAAGTGATAAAGTAGTTATGTCACTCGAGAGACCAGTTTAACTATTGAACGCGTTAAGTCAGGGCATGAAGTAATTTTAGAGATAGAATTTATCATGTCTTTTGTCTATTCTTTGTAACCAACACATGCACCCTAGAGATAGAATTACGCATTTGCATCAAGAGATGTTGAACTTAGCATGAACTAAATAAAAGAATTTCTAACGCATAGCACACACATTTAGATTGTAAACAAACATTTGCACCATCTTCATTGTGCTATATAAACTTGCTATTCCTGCTAGAAAATCAATGCATACCACTTACACTTAAAACCATTCATCCATAAATCCCTTTCTCCCTCTGAACTTCTCTATTTTCTTGCATGTGTGCCATTAGTTTAGTATAAATAACCAACACTTCTCAGTTAATTAGGAAACCTCTGCATTAGATTTGAAAACAAACCCTGCTAGTACATTCTAGATCCTTGTGTTCGACCTTGGACTTACCAGGAAACTTAGGTTAGATTTATACTTGGGTCTAACTTAACAGAACTTGTACACATTAACAAGGTGTGCACGCATCTATCACTAACAAAACGCCTAATTTTCATACTAAGAGATAGATTAATTCTTCATCCATCTTCATTTATCATAATCATTCATCACCATTCTTCTTCTGTTGGGGGTGATGCCCTAAATCTTGTGGTTCTGTAGTTTGTAATTGTAATGTATAAACAATTTATTTATTTAATAAAATATGAGGTGTTTTTCGACATTTAGTAGCATTAACCCACAAAACCAATAAACTAACATTTGATGTTATCTTTTGTAGCTTAAACATATATGTAGAAACATACAAGTGAAACATGTTTAAGTGATAACCTAAATGGTCTGTGGTAGATAGATAAGACTAAGTACCTCATTGTATTGTATTGGATACAATATTAAAACTATAGGTTATGTGTTATATATGATATAACATATAGTTATATAGACATGTAATAAGTTAGTTATTTTACACACACACATACACACACATATAATTATTTAAATTAAATTAGTTTTAATTAAAATTTATTTTCATTTTTGAAATTAAAGGGAGGGAAATAACTCCCCCCCCACCCCCACCCAATTTTTCTCAGGGGAACGTGTGTGGTGGGGAGATTTTTATGAGATCTTCTTCTTCAATGAGTTTAGGGTTCAAAAGGGTATTTGTGCGATTGATGTTGTGTTAGAAAAGGAGAGGAAATAAATATGCAACTTATGTTATGCGTTGATCTCCATGGGTCGAAGGTCATATGTTTGGACTAGAAAAATATACAATATGCGTTTAAGCATATGCGCGTTGACCATGCGTTCCCATCACAAGTTTTCTTACTTTCTCGTCAAGTATAACGAGAACGCAAGTTTTTCGGGGTGATCCGAGGTCGAACTCAGGGACTTGTAACTAAATAGTGTTTGTGAAGTAATGCGTTTGAGGCGATGAATAAAAGTAAAAAGGCAGAAGTTAATGGATTGTGCGCTACTTCTACTCCTAACTAAACAAATTGAGCAATGGAAGTTTAACTATGAGAATTGATAGAGATGAAACAGTCGTTAACGCATAATAATGTTCAATATGTTAGGTCACCCGAGTAAACCCAGCTCGTCACACTAACGCATTGCGCAGCTCTCGGTGGTTGGCCGCATGCTTATATCTCTATAATGCATGGTTGCGTCGAGCATAAGATCGTGCCTATCTTTAGGAACAATGCACACTTCGCTTTAGTATGTTCCACTACTCACCCTCTTAGGTTGTTAGTTACGGCTAATCAGCTCATAGACAAGCTTTGTAACAGCCCATAGATAAGTGTTGCTACAGACTCACACCAAACGAAGAGGACTAACTCACTATACTCGCACAACGCACACCTCTCGGTGGGTTGCTACATGCATCCTATCTCTAGGCTACACGATTGAGTATGCGATCGTCTTTGATAACTAAACGATGAAGATAAATGATGAAGAAGATGAAGAAGATGAAGAAGATGGAACTGAAGGAATTAAGATATGCATTGATTACAAAATGTATTAACATCTTAAGCCAAAATGTAATACAATACAGAGACAAGAGGAGAAATGGAAGGCTAAATGAAAACAATCTCTTGCTTTTCATCTGAAATGCGTCAAGGCTATTGGTGGCACCATGGATGGATGGTGGAGATGTCTCTCTCGAGCTCTATCTCCGGCGAAAGCTTCGGTCGTCACTCGGAATGGTTTGTGGAGGTGAAGAATCCTCAAAGAAAATCTCGCTCATGCTCTCATCTGTGATCGCAAGCATCTGCCTTAAAGCAGAAGCTCGGATGATTTGAAGTGCAAGTTCAAGGTGCTATGTATAGAGCTTAAACGCCGACAACGTTCATGATTGCATTCTGCCTCCCTGCTACCTTTGTCGGGGTATGGGCAATGTCAACGTCATCTTATCTTGTTGATATTCCCAAGGTATGTGTTCGAGCTTATTTCTCTTGAATTGCCAACACATTCCATCTACCTTGCGAGCAGTCTTTTATCACGATTATCACTCTATGGACGCAACATTTCATGCGGCGAACTAATCTTTATGACCATCAACACATGCGGTCAACCTTGCGGCGGTCTGGGACCGATGCATGCGATCATTTCCTAAAATATCTGCAAAAATGGACACTTTGATGCGGAATAATGCATGGTATAGGGTTAGTGAGGATTTTTGGTGCTAATTGACGCAAGCTCACTTTTGACATGAATTCTTTGTATTATCAACGCATATTCTGCTTGTTAGCCCTCATAATTCTAAGTAAAAGGCTACAATAGCTTATATTTCTACGAGCTATCAATATATCAAAAAAAAAAATCTCAGAATTGCTTTTACAGATTTGGTGTGTTGCATTATATAATATTGTTCATATTTATGAATTGTATTGAAAGTGAATGGTTTGAAATTTTTGGATGTCTGCAGGATTGGACATTTTAGATTTATTACTTTATTTTACAAATTGGATCGTAAGGGCCCTTTTTGTGGGAAAAAATTGCAATGGAGTTTGTAATTTGAAAGTTTTAAGTCATTCATGAGTTTCCTAGTGATTTTTTGGAGAAAACGAGGCCCAAATCAGAGGAGGATCGACAAAATTCACAACTATACAATGGCTATTGTACAATAGCATTGCAACGTTGTGAACGACGAACAGAAAAATTTTCCAGTTCGTGTGTGGTTCAGTTTGAGATTCATTTGGTCTGCATCCGGTTCGCTTGATTCGATTAGTTCTTGGGCAATCCGGTTCATGCAGTTCAAGGCCCAATTCACCTATTTTGAACCGGTTTGCTATTATTTTAATATAATAGTTAGTTTTAATTAGTTAAATTAATATAAATGTTATATTAATTTAATTAATTTCCTTAGGAGTCCAATCTCGGTCCATAATTGTTGTTTAAATTATGCATTTGATGTATGGTTTATCATTTTAATATATATCATAATATATGCATTATTCATTCATCATTTATATTATAAATGTTATCATATGTAGTTGCATGATTTAATTTTATAGCATGCTCATGCATCATATAATATAAGTGTTATAATATATGTTTGCATGCATTAATAACATAGTCATGCATCATTTATATTATAAGCGTTATAATATATAGTTTGAATGTATGGATGAATGTATGTTATTAATTATTTCATTACTTTAGTACATAAGTGTTATATATGTTTAATAATGAAATGGGATTGCATGAACCATGAAATTACATTAGGTTATTTTATATTTGTTATAATTTACCTAAGCATGCTTTCACATGCAACGATTGGTCTTAATTTATTACATTTCTTTTTATAATTTTAATAATCAAATGAAATTAGAAATTAAAATCAATAATTCAGAGTTGCATGCAAACTTAGATTAAAATAATTTTTTTAAATAGTTTTAAAATATGATTCACATAGACCTAAGATCACATTTCTAATGAGATTAGAAATAAGTTTAATTTTTTAATTAGTTTAATAGGATTAAATTGGTTTTAATTAAAATATTAAATTTGTAGCAAATGTATATAAGGGACATTTTGTCTAAGGTTAGTTCTGTCTAGGTTGAGGTATTTAAGTTGACGGAAATGGAACACCCCTACCTAGGAACTGACCTAGAATAATGAATTAAATAGATTTCCTACAAGCATGAAATTGTTCATTAAGGTTTGTTAAAGTGTTTAATAAACATTAATCAAAGTTGTTTAACTATCCAAAGTAAGTGTTACTTTTGGGCAAATTTAAACAATCACTTAGTAAAAATAAGTAGTCATACTTTTCTAAGTTAAATAACACTAGGTAAACCACTCAGTGGGAGGAAAATGGGGTATATAATACTTCATTTTTCCTTTCGCGTTTCTCCATCAAACTTCACACTGTGAGATCTATACTCAGCCTTGAGGCACCTTTGCTTGTGTCCCCCTACGTGTGGTGTTTGTATAGGTCAATACCAAGATGAATGGAGAGAGTGTTTATAGTAAGTGGGAGTGGGACGTGTGTCAACACATCCTACAGATTTTCTCATTATTTTGTAGTAAATTTTTATGCTCGACCTTGAGGCACCTTTGCTTATGTTCCCTTGCGGATGTCATTTGCATGACTTTTTACTCAAACTTCATAAATGGATAGGATTGCTTTAGTTTTTGCCCCAATTGGTTTTTCCCTATGATTGGCTCATTGGGGCAAAACTCTAGAATCTAAAATGAGGGATTACACTTACATGAAAATGTTAAGTTAGTTAACAGTTTCTGGATCGAACAATGGTTACTGATATTTACAGTAACAAGCATTGTTCTGTATATTGGTACAGATTGTCTCATTTCAGTCAAGGGGTACCTGATCACCCTATGGTGGCTTTTACCCTGCCTCACTAAAACATCATTGCAAAATAGATGTCACAAAGGATGCGTTATATTATTTTGCTAAATTTGATTGACTTTTGAAATGGGTATTTCTTGAATACTAATATAAATAAATTGTATGTTTTAACAAATTTCATTATGACTTCCGCAACATTAAATTTACTTGTTGCCGAAAAACTTATCGCGAAAATTATGCTACATGAAAAAACACAATCAACACAATATTAATCATTGATGACCTAAGATTTGTCCTAATGAAAGATTGTTCTCTTATACCGGCTCAAAATGCCACTCGAAACGTTTGGGAGACATATGAGCGTTGGATACAGGAAAATGAGAAGGCCCGAGCGTATATCTTGGTAAGCCTTTCTGAAGTCTTGGCCAAGAAGCATAAGCCCATGATCACTACCCCTGAAATCATGGAATCCCTATGGGGGATGTTCAAACAACTGTCCGCACAACTTAGGCATGACGCTTTGAAAAAACATCTTCAATGCCCATATGCAAGAGGGGGAATCTATTAGAGAACACGTTTTCAACATGATAGTCCACTTCAACATGACGAAGATGAATGGGTCAGTCACCAATGAGATCAGTCAGGTAAGCTTCATCTTGGAATCTTTACTTGAAAGTTCTCTGCAGTTTTGTAGCAATATTGTTAAGAACAGGATTAACTACAACCTGACTACCTTGCTCAATGATCTACAGACTTTCCAATCCTTGATGAAATCCAAGGAACAAAAGAGAGAGGAAAATGTTACCTCGTCTTCTAAGAAGTTCTATAGAGGATCGTCCTCTGGAACTAAGTCTGTGCCTTCTTCTTCTGGCATAAAAAAGCGAAGGTGGAAAGGGGAAAGCTAACCCACCAGTTGCTATCTAGAAGCCCAAAAAGGCCAAGGCTGCAAAGGGAATCTATTTCCATTGTAACTATGAAGGACATTGGAAGAGCATTTGTCCCAAATATTTGGCAAAAAAAGAAGAAGGCCAAGCAAGGTAAATGTAATATTTACTTGTTTTGGAGACTTGTTTAGTGAAGAATGATGATTCAGCTTGGATAATAAATTCAAATACCACTAACCATGTTTGTTCTTTATTTTAGGGAATTAGTTTCTAGCTGCAACTGGATGTGGGGGAGATGACGATGCGTGTTGGAACTGGGCATGTCGTCTCAACTATGACAGTGGGAGAACTTCGACTTTGTTTATAGAAATTGATATTAAACTATAAAGTGCCTATTAGAACAAAATATTTTGTTTCATTTGATTTAAATAAAGTGTTTGTTTACAAAAATAATGTATATATTTGTTCTACAAATCTCGAAGATAATAATTATGTGCTAAGACGTTAGCAACTAAAGCCTTCCTAAATACTGAACTATTTAAAACTCCAATAACTCAAAATAAAAGTCTTCAAATTTCTTCTAAGGAAAATACTCATCTTTGGCACTAAAGATCAAGACACATAAATCTCAAGAGGATTGAGAGATTGGTCAATTATGGACTTCTAAGTGAGTTAGAAGAAAATTATTTACATGTATGTGAGTCATGTTTTTTACATGTATATGAGTCATGCTTTGAAGGTAAAATGACTAAAAGATCTTTTACTGGAAAAGGTCAAAGAGCCAAAGAACCCTTGGAACTTGTATATTCAGAACTCCATAGTCCGATGAATGTTAAGGCAAGAGGAATTTTTTAATATTTGATCACTTTTTCTTATGATTATTCTAGGTATGGGTATGTTTCTTTAATGCAACATAAGTCTGAAGCCCTTTTAAAGTTCAAAGAGTACAAGGCTGAAGTTGTAAACGCATTAAATAAAATCATTGAAACATTTTAATCTAATCGAGATGGAAAGTATATGTATCTAAAATTTCAAAAATATTTGATAGAACATGGAATTGTTTCCAAACTCTCAGCACTTGGTACACTTCAGCAGAATGGTGTATCAGAAAGGAGAAATCGAACCCTGTTGGACATGGTTCGGTCTATGATGAGTTATGCTTTCTTACCTGACTTGTTTTAGGGTTATGCAGTACAGACTGCAGCTTACATTTTGAACTATATTCCATCCAAAAGTGTTACTAGAACACCTTTGGAATTATGGATTGGTCGCAAAGGCAATTTACGCCATTTCAGGATCTGGGCATGCCTAGCAAATATGCTTGAGGTAAATCCTAATAAATTGGAACCTCATTCTAAATTGTGTCTATTTGTAGGTTACTCTAAAGGAATGAGAGGTGGTTACTTTTACGATCCTAAGGATAATAAGGTGTTTATGTTGATAAATGCTATCTTTTTAGAAGAAAATCACACATGGGAAAATAAGTCTCGTAATAAGATTGTCTTGAATGAATTTTCCAATGAAACTATTGAACCTTCAACAAGAGTTGTTGAAGAGCCCAACACTGTGACAAGAATTGTTGAAGTTGGATCATCTAATAGGTCAAATCCACCTCATGTATTGAGGGAGCCTCGACATAGTGGGAGGGTTACGAACCCGCCTGTTTGTTATATGGGTTTAACAAAAAATCTAGCTATTGTAGCTGACAGAGATGTTGAGGATCCATTATCTTACGAGAAGGCAATGGACAATGTTGACAAAGATGAGTGGATCAAAGCTATTGATCTCAAAATGGAGTCAATGTGCTTCAATTATGTTTGAAATCTTGTAAATCAACCTGATGATGTAAACCTATAGGTTGCAAATGGATCTACAAGAGAAAACAGGTACTGATAGAATGGTGTAAACCTTCAATGCTAGACTTGTGGCAAAGGATTATACCCAATATGAAAGAGTCGATTATGAGGAGACATTTTCATCTGCTGCCATGTTAAAGCCTATCTGGATCCTCATGTCCATTGCCTCATATTATGACTATGAGATTTCGAAAATGCACATCAAGACTGCATTTCTGAATGGCAATCTTAAGGAGACCATTTATATAGAGCAGCCCGAGGGATTCATAACCCAAGGTCAAGAGCAAAAGATTTGCAAGCTTAATCGGTCATTTTATGGATTGAAGAAAGCTTCTCGATCTTGGAATATAAGATTTGATACTACGATCAAATCTTATGTCTTTGATAAAAATTTTGATGAGCCTTGTGTATACAAGAGAATCATCAACAGTTTAGTAGCTTTTCTAGTGTTGTATGTAGACGATATCCTACTCATTAGGAATGATGTAGGTCTACTGATTGAAATTAATAATTGGCTAATGATTCAATTCCAAATGAAAGATTTGGGAGAGACGTAGTGTTTTCTGGGCATTCAGATCTTTAAAGATCGAAAGAACAAAATGCTTTCCCTCAGGCATCGTACAACGACAAGATGCTTGTCAAGTTTTCGATGCAGAACTTCAAGAGAGGTTTACTCCCTTTTAAGCATGGAGTTTTATTGTCTAAGGAACATTGTCCTAAGATACCTCAAGAGGTTGAGGAAATGAAACGGATCCCTTATACATCGGTTGTTGGTAGCCTGATGTATGCGATGTTATGTACTAGACTTGACATCTGCTATGCGGTGAGGATAGTCAGTAGATATCAGTCTAATCAAGGATTTGATCACTGGACCGTTGTTAAGAACATTCTCAAGTATCTCTGAAAAATGGGGGACTACATGCTCATGTATGGTTCTAAGGAATTGATCCTTATGGGGTACATGAACTCTGATTTTTAGACTAATAAGGATTCTAGGAAATTCACATTAGGATCAGTGTTCACTCTTAACGAATGAGCAGTAGTTTGAAGGAGCACCAAGCAGAGGTGCATTGTTGACCCCACTATGGAGGTTAAGTACGTAGCGACTTATGAAGCTAATAAGAAAGTTGTGTGGCTCAAGAAATTCTTAACTGATATTGAAGTGGTTCCAGACATGTCAAAGCCTATCACACTTTATTGTGATAATATTGGTATTGTGGCTAATTCCCGAGAGTCTAGGAGTCACAAGCATAGGAAGTAAATAGAGCAGAAGGATCATCTCATATGAGAGATTGTGTATCACGGAGACGTGATTATCATGCAGATAGCATCAGAGCACAACATTGTTGATCTATTTACCAAGACCCTCATGGCTAAGGTGTTTGAGGGTCACCTGCAGAGTATAGGTCTAAGGGACAAGCCACATCTAGTTTGGGGTAAGTGGGAGATTTTGTATTGGGTGCGTATTATGCCCTAGTTTACTGTTTCGTGTACTTGTATATTAGTATGGCTTTAATGATGTACACTCCACTAGCTTTACGACAAGTGGGAGATTATTCGAGTTGATGCCCTAAATCTCATGGATCTCATAGTTTGTAATTTTAATGTACAAACGTTTTATTTATTTAACAAAATATGAGATATTTTTCGATATTTAGTAGCATTAACCCACAAAACCAATAAACTAATATTTGAGGTTATCTTATTTAGTTTAAACATATATGTAGAGACATACAAGTGAATTATGTTTAAGTGATAACCTAAATGGTCTGTAGTATATGGATAAGGTTAGGTATCTTATCCTAGTGACACTACAAATACGGCTAGCTTTATAGATGTTACAATTGTTGTAAAGTGCTACAAATGATCTGATCCTAATCATTCATGTAAAGACATGTGAGCGGGGATGTGCTATACAAAGGGGTTTGTATAAGACTGGACCACAAAATGATTAGTCTCATTATATATGGGTTAGAATGGCCAGATCGCCTACTTAATAAGCCTACTATTTAAGGATTCATCTAATTGGGAAGCTGGAAACACAACTACACAATATGGAATTCACTCCTTGCTCAATGTCCAGGGAAGTAGATAAATTTCTCCTTTAAGGGTTGATTCCGAGGCTTGAACAATGTGGCACCACATCTTCTCTTGGCCCAATAGAGGTTTGGTCATTGTTGGCTATGATTTATTATTCAGTAGAGGGATCAATTGTACTTAAGGAGTTAGATGTCACTACAGGGGCAAAACAGTAATTTTAGCCCAACTTTATTTACAAGCAAGTTGTGAAGGGTCATCGTACTATTGGCTGGTTATATTCAATGGACACAGAAACATATTTCTAGTATGAAGAGTGCAGTTGTCGTTCTTTGATAGAGTGACCGACAGTTCATGGATATTGAATATGAATAACTTAATTAAAGAAGTTTAATTAATTATTCAAGTACCATTGGAGCTTCAATCTATAGGTCCATAAGGTCCCATCTGTAGCTCAACAGAGATTAATGAGAATCAATTTTTGATTAATATGAATTGTTTAAAATAATTCAGGGAATTAATTATATGTGATATGATTAATTTAACTTAATTGTATATGATATTATTATTATAATGTATTTGATTCATTATAATATAATGTTTATTTGAGAGGAATTAAATATTTGAATATGATTCCAATATTAATTATATGATTGAGATTCATATAATTAAAATTTAGTATAAATGTGATTTATTTTAAATGTCATGCATTATTGAGAAAGAAATAAACTACAGGTTATATTGTATTGGATACAATACTAAAACTATAGGTTATATGTTATATATGATATAACATATAGTTATATATACATATAATAAGTTGGTTACTATATATATATAATAACTTTCATCCCCTTAATTTTCTTTCAGTGGAATGTGTGTGGTGGGGAGTTTTTTATGTTCCACGAGTTTAGTGTATAGAAGGGTCTCTGTGTGATTGATCTAAAAAAAAAAAAAAAAAAAAAAAAAAAAACTCTCCCTGTAGATTTTTTTGTTCCTCTCTCAAACTCTCTCTCTTCCCAAAAATACACAAAGCCCACACCTTTTATATTTCTCATCCCCTATAAAGAATACAAAGGTCTCTTTTGTGGTGATGTCCAACCAAATATTGATTTGGTAATTACTATGGTTTCTTGTTCGTGACCGGAGAAGAGGAAATTCATGAAGAACGGTTCTTCAAAGGTATGTTTTCTTCCTAAACCTAATCTTTTTCCCTCTCTCATTCATGCTATAAAATTTTATGTTAATACATAATGTTTTCAGTAAATTTTGATTCTGTGTAAAAAATTAAAATTGGGAACGATCCTGCTTCCGTTACGGAACTTTACCGTTCCTTCACCTTCACCATTATAAGCACATTTAGAATCAAAATTACGAGGCGAACAGATGGTATGAATATTTCATCAGTTTTATTGATGATTATTCTAGATATGGCTATATTTACCTAATGCATCATAAATTTGAAACTCTTGAAAAATTCAAGGAGTATTAGGCAGAGGCTGAAATCCAGTTAGGTAAAAGGATTAAAACACTTCGATCAAATCGAGGTGGGGAGTATATGGACTTGAAATTCCAGGACTATTTAATAGAACATGGAATTCTGTCTTAACTCACAGCAAACGATACACGTCAACAAAATGTTGTAGTGGAAAGGAGAAATAGAACCCCATTGGACATGGTTCGTACGATGATGAATTATGCTCGGTTGCTTAATTCATTTTGGAGAAATGTATTTCAGACTGATGTTTATATTTTGAACATGGTTCCCTCAAAAATTGTTTTTGAAACACCTTATGAGTTATGAAGAGGACGTAAAGGTAGTTTACGGTACTTCAAGATTTGGGGATGCCCGACACACGTGTTGGCTCAAAACCCAAAGGAGTTGGAATGCCATTCAAAAGTATGCCTATTTGTAAGATATCCCAAAGAAACAAAAAGTAGTCTATTTTATGATCCTCAACAAAGTATTTGTATCGAAAAATGCTACATTCTTGGAAGAAGACCACATAAGAAATCATCAACCTCGCAGTAAGCTAGTATTAAGTGAAACTTCTAAAGAAGTTACCGATAAACCAACAAGAGTTGTTGATTTAGTTGGTCTTTCAACCAGAGTTGTTGGCTCAGAACCCAAAGGAGTTGGAACACTGTTCAAAAGTATGTCTATTTGTAAGATACCCCAAAGAAAAAAAAGTAGTCTATTTTATGATCCTCAACAAATAAAGTATTTGTATCGAAAAATGCTACATTCTTGGAAGAAGATCACATAAGAAATCAACCTTGCAGTAAGCTAATATTAAGTGAAACTTCCAAAAAAGTTACAAATAGACCAAAAAGAGTTGTTGATCCAGCTAGTTTTTCAACAAAAGTTGTCGATGAAGCTGGTCCATCAAATCCTTCTCTAGAGTTAAAAGTGCCTCAATGTAGTGAAATGGTTGTTCAACAGCTTGACTGTTACATGAGTTTGACAGAAACTTAGGTCATCATACCTGATGATGGCTTAGAAGATCCATTGACCTTCAAAAGATATGGATCAATACCAGTGGATAAAAGCCATGGACCTCGAAATAGAGTCTATGTACTTCAATTTAGGGTGGAAACTTGTAGATCAACTAAATGAGGCAAAACCTATTGATTGCAAATGGATCTACAAGACAAAATAGGACCAAGCTAGTAAGGTACATACCTACAAAGTAGGACTCGTGGCAAAAGTGTTTACCCAAAAAGATGGGGTAGACTATGAAAAAAACCGTCTCTTTGATTGCCAAGATTAAGTCGATTAGAATATTCTTGTCCATTGCAGACTTTTATGATTATGAGATATGAAAAATGGATGCCAAAACGACCTTTCTGAATGGCTATCTTGAAGAGAGTATCTATATGTCTCAACTAAAGGTGTTTATTAAACAAGGTCAAAAGCAAAAGGTTCGCAAGCTAAAGCGATCCATTTATGGATTGAAACAAATATCTAGATCCTAGAATGTAAGGTTTGATACTATAATCAAATCTTTTGGCTTTGAACAGATCATTGACGAACCTTGTGTTTACAAGATTGTCAACAAAACTACAGCTTTTCTAGTATTATATGTTGATGATATTCTACTTATTGAGAATGAGGTAGAATTCTTGGCTGATGTTAGGAGATGCACAATATGTTCTTGGAATCCAAATTTTTTGAAATCGCAAGAACATAATGCCAGCATTATCTCAGGCAAAATTCCAAGAAATGTTTGTTACCTTTCAGGCACGAAATTCATTTTTCTAAGACTATCCTCACCTTAAGAGGTTGAGATAATGAAACAAATTCCTTATGCATCAACAGTTAGGAGTTTGTTGTATGTCATGTTGTGAACATGCCCAAACATATGCTATGCAGTTGGAATAGTCAACAGGTTTTAGTCCAATTCTGGATACAATCATTGGACTACCATTAAGAACATCCTCAAGTATCTTCGGAGAAATGAAGGACTATAGGCTTGTGTATAGTGTTAAGGATTTGATCCTTACTGGAATACACTGATTCTGATTTTCAGACCGATGTGGATTCTAGGAATTCTTCTTTGAAACCAGTATTCACTCTGAATTGAGAAGCTGTAGTATGGAGGAGTGTAAAGCAAAATTGTATGGTGAACTCCACCATGGAAGCAAAATATGATGTTGTATGTGAAGCACCGAAAGAAGCAGTATGGCTTATGAAGTTCTTGAATGATTTGGAAATGATTCCAAATATGCATCTGCCTATCACTCTCTATTGTGATAACAGTAGAGTAATTAAAAATTCAAAGGAACCTAGAAGCTATTTTGGATCCCACCATCGAATCTAAGGGCCAAGAGGATAGTAGGACGTTCTTAAGGTGGGTTACTAGCATTGGAGTGAAGAATCGAGTTGTAGATTGGAGCTAATTGGAGGATTCTTCAAAGTTATTGTTTCTGAAACCCTAAATTAAATTTCTAACCTTGCATGCTTGTAATCTAAAATTAATGTAATTAGAGTATTTAAGATTCTAATTGCTTCCGCATGTTGATTATCAACACCAACAAACTTATGTTGTACAAGAAGAACTAGTTCAAGCTCAATCTCCAATTGTCTGCCCTTCTATCTAAAACTAAGAATGGACTGGAATCATATCGTTCCAATGGTGCTCGGGTCTAGGCTAAACTTGATAAAGTTGAGGCTCTCCTTTCTAATTTGACTTAATTGGAAGATAAGTATAAAGATTCTATCTTCTTTACCCAACTTCAGGGTTCTGTTATGGAATATGGAGTCCAGCGATGCATTAAGAGAGACTTTCGTCAAGATCCATTTGTGGATCTTTAATTTTTATCTCAAGATTTTGAAAAGCTTCGTCAAGGCCCACATGTCTTTGCTTCTGGTTTTGAGAGCTCTGAAGAGAATGGCCCATGAGATAATACCTAAACTATCTTCCTACATTTTGAAAAGCTTTTAATTTTTGCATGAATACCTTCTTTGTGAAGGATTGTCTTTCTAATATGTTGTTCTTGTTGACAATCTACTATAATCTCAGCTAATTTATTATGTTTCTATGAGTCCATTCTTGGTTTCTCATAATCGATTGTTTTTTGTTTGAGAGGGAGACATATCCCCTTTTATTAACAATAATGCTCTTGGTAAAAGAAAAGTAATAATATTTCATTTGAATATCAGTTAATTGAAAAATCCTCGAAACTTTAGAGTCAGTCTCATGCTTCTCGTTTAGATAAAGTAGATTTACCTAAATGTGAAATTAAGACTAAAAAATAACTGGATAGTAGAATTAATTAAAATTAAAGAAATGACTGGACACTAGAACTTAAAAAATATGGGGTCCGTCTTACCTCTTCCCTTAATTAAATTATTCTTTTTAACGCAGCAAAATAACATTCCCTTGAGATCTTTTGATGTAAACCAAGTGATAACCAATAAAATAGATGATTTTTAAGTTCTTTGCAAATAATAATAGAAAATAAGGAATTCAAGTCAAGTATCAACTCATGGATAAGTTGCATTAAGCTATGCGGCCACATCAAGTCCACATCGACCAATTTTCTATGAACTGTGAACAACTTCTATTCAACCTTGTTTTCAAGTGCCCTTAGAAGCCTAAGTAATTAGTCCTATATTTCTATGTCTACTTAGATCTTAGATCATTTTTGGTTTTACAGTGTGCCTTATGTCTAAGGTTACGTGACGTCCTATCTCAAGGCTCTTAATCCCGTTTTTTTTTTTTTTTTTTTTTGTGTGATTCATTCATATCTTAACCTTCTCAATATTAAGACCCAACTAGCATACCAATTTATGTGACCATTTCAAATTAACAAGATAACATAAGTTTCACTAAAGAAATAGAATAACATAAGTTTCAACAAAAGAAATAGAAATTGAAAGTGATGCAATTCCATGTTATATTTTAGGGTATCCACAAGACTGAATCCCTTAATAAAATCACCCTCTAATGAAAGAAGAATAAGAATACTTCATTGAGTAAAATTCCATGACTTATAATGTAGCAAAATGGGATAATGATAGAAATTGAATAAGAAAAACATGAAATAATTGAAATAATAAAATCTGGAAAACAGTAAACAAGGCCTTTGAATCGAATGAACCAAGGTGCTCTCTACGATGGATTCGATCCTTTCCCAAGTGAATCTCAATCTACAAAAATGAGTGTGTGAAGAGTAGTCGAAAATCATGCCCTGAATGTCATGGACTGAAAAAAACTAGCAAGTTTGAATGTTGGCTGTGATCTAATAAAATTAGGATTTCGATATGGGCGCGTGAAAACGCACCTAAAATATTTTCCCTTGATTTAAGATAGTTTTTATTTTATTTTGTGAGATTTAACGTGTTTGCTAATGGATTTTTAGGGTTATGTTCAAGATAGAAATTCAATGTCAAAATAAGTTAAAGGAGGGGGGGCGCTTAGATATGCCAAAGGAAGTCCGACCCCGAGCCAAAAAATTAAAAGAAGAAGAAAAATAGGAGAAAAATATCAAGTTACCTGAAAACAAGGTAGCGCCGCAGTGTTGCACCTCGACACTCTAACCCGAGAGCTTCAAATTAGAGAGTAGACTGCAATGCAGCATACAGCACTGCCGCAGAAGAAGGTTGATGTGTGGTCAAATGCCCAAGGTAAGCATCGCGACACTACCTTAGAGTGTCCGTGGCACTAGTGTATTTTTAGGAAATGTTTTGCTATATATGACCTAGGGTTTTGGCTGCCGAAATCATTACAACACACCATGAAATTCATAGCTTTATAGAGAGTATATAGTCTATAGAAAGTGAGAAAATTAGAGGTTTGTTTGGAGGTCATTTGAGATCTCGAGGTAACGAATCAAGATGAGATTGACGGGCTTTAATGGTGAGATTGCTTTGAGAATGGTTTTTCTCTTCATTCTCGTTTACTTTTCTTTACTAATTATGAATTGTTGTAGTGTATAAGGATATATTTGTTAGTAATGATGCACATCGGCTAAATTTTCATGTTCTAGGGTGTTAATGAAATTCTTTATGGGTTTGAATTAATGTATTAGTATTTTCTATGGATTTGTGTTCTTTTGCTTGTTTTCTAATATCATTAATGTGAAAAAAAAAAAAAAAAACCATGACTCAAATACCTATTCAGTTAGTTTAGTTTACATAACTTACCTTATCTTGTAACGGTCAGGTGGTATATGTTATAAATACCACTAATCAGGACACAAAAAAGAGAGATTCATCGTCCTTTCTATTTTTTCTTAAACAACAACTGTTGTAAGAAATCTTCAAGTGAGAAAAGAAAATGAATCTTCCTGTGGACATAGGCTTATTGGCCAAACCACGTAACTCCGCGTGTTTTCTTCTTCTTCTCTTGTCTTATTCTTCTTTCAATCTTACATCTGTCTCTCTGCAAAATCAACGAAAACACGTCTTTTTATCAAATCATAACTTTTTTAGAGTATCGAGTTGGAACGAGTCACGAAATTACTTATATCGAGATAGTATCGAGTTCAGAGTTTTTTCATCTTCGTGTTTTTCTAAGTAAAAATTAATACTCATCGAGTAAACAATCAACACTTGTTGAGTTCCATCGACAGAAGAACAGAAACTCATCGAGGATAGAAGGAAAAATCCATCAAGTAACGAGCCAGAAACTTATCGAGTAACGAGTATCTACACATCGAGGATTTAATAGAACCCTTCTCAGCCATTTCTTCATCATCTCATGATTGATCTTTGATTAATTGGGCCTAGAAAGATTGTACAACTCGATAAAATTTGGTATCAGAAGCATCAGAGAATTGAAGATCATCAAATCAGCATTCTTAAAGCATCAAGATACTCAAGAAAACCGTTCTCGATATTCTTACAAGTCAGTGTGGATGTTGCTAGATTTGAGATAGAAAAGTTTGATGGAAAAGGGTGGATTAGGCTATTCTTGGACAACAGAGAGCTCATAAAGCCCTTTAGACCCCATCGACTCTGCCACCTACTAACAGATCAAGAAAGGGAAGATATGAAACTTACTTCCTATGGAACTTTAGTTCTTAATCTCAGTGATAGCATCTTAAGACAGGTGATCGATCAAGACACGACTTACAAAATGTGGTCAAGCTAGAAGTGTCTCTATGCAACTAAGGAACTTCCTAACGAGATGTTTTTAAAGGGAAAAGTTCTTCACCTTAAGATGGATTCTACTAAAACACTATCAGAAATTCTATATGAGTTTAAAAAAAGATAGTTTATGAGTTCAAGAGCCTTGGCGAAGATTGGCGATGAGAATGAAGCCTTTTTTTTGTTGAACTCCCTACCCAAGCCTATAAGGAGGTAAAGAATGCCTTGAATATGGAAGAGCGTCAGTTACCACTGATGCCATTATTTTCAGCATTGAGAACAAAGGAGTTGGAGCTTCATCAGTTAAAATAAAAAAAGAGGACAACTTGTAAAGAAAGGCTATTTGTAAAGAGCAAGAACAAGCATAATCATTGTAAAGGAACTAAAAGTTAGTCTAGTAAAGAGCATAAACCTAAAAACCAACTGAGATATAATTACTGTAAGAGAAAGTATGGAGTTGATGCCCTAAATCTCGTAGGGGTTCTGTATTTGTTGTAACACTTTGTATGAATAAACACTTTCTGCGATTTTAAATATAGATATTTTATTTCACTTCAGTCTTATGAAATTATATGAGATATTTTAGTTGCATTAACCACAAACAAATAAACTAAGATCCATGGTTGTTGTAATTTAACATGTAATGTAGAGACATAAAAGTGGATCGTGCTTTAAGTGATAATCTAAATGGTCCCCTTGTAGTATGTAGATAAAGGATGGATACCTTATCCTGATGCACTACGAGTGTGGCCCCTTTGTAGGTTGTTTACAAATGTTTGTAAAGTGCTACAAAAATCTAATCCTAATCATTCATGTATTAATACATGTTGAGTAGGGATACTCTAGATCAAAAGAAGTTTGTATAAGACTGACAAACGAAATGTTTTAGTCCCACTCGTTATATAACTCGTTCATAATTGAGACTTTCATTTAACCAGGATGGTCATGACCTTAATCCTGAGTGAGTTGTGAAAACTCCTGCCTATGATGGTGGTCATTTGATTTGCATGGGTGAGAGTGGCCAGATCGCCGACTCAACAAGCCTACCACGTTTGGGATTCGTCTGATTGAGAAGCTGGGAACTTAGCTACACAAGATGTAATTCACTCCTTCCCTGAAGCAGGGGTAAGTAGATAATTGCTCCCTTAGGCAAATTTCTGGTGCTTGAACAATGTGACACCACACATTCCCTTGGCCTGAGAAGGGTTTTAGTCATAGTGGGACTATGATCTATTGTTCATTAGAGGAATCGGTGGTACTTAAGGAGTTAGATGTAACTATAGGGGCAAAACAGTAAATTAACCCAACTGTAACTTACAAGCGATTTGTGAAGGGTCATCGTACTGTTGATTGGTTATATCCAATGGACACAAAAATATATTTGTAGTGCGAAGAGTGTAGCTGTCGATCCTTTAGTGGAAGTAAGAGGACTAGAGATTATGACTAGTGCTTACATTGTTTTAACAGCAAACATGATAGAGGTAGACTTGTGGCACAAAAGACTATCCCATGTCAGTGAAAAGGGGATGCAAGCATTGTCTAAATAGGGTATATTTCCCAAAAAGATTAGTGAGCATTTTTCCTTCTATAAACACTATATTTTAGGGAAAGCTACCAGACAGAGCTTCAGAAAATCTCAGCATACCACTAAAGAAATATTGGACTATGTTTATTTTGACCTATGGGGACCATATCCTATACCAAGCCTTAGTGGTTCAAGGTATTTTCTAACCTTAATAGATGACTTTTCTAGGAAGAGTTGGATATACTTCCTTAAAATAAGGACCAAGTCTTTGGGAAGTTTAAAGAATAGAAGCTATGATAGAAACACAAACATCTAAAAAGTATTGAACTGACAATGGGCTTGAATTTTGTAATGAATACTTTGACAAATACGGTATTGAGAATGGTATAACTAGGCATAAGACTATGAGGTACACACCTCAACAGAATGGGGTTGCTAAGAGGTTAAATAGAACTATAATGGAAAGGGTAAGATGTTTTCTTTCTGATGCTATCCTAATTGAAAATTTTTGGGCAGAAGCTGCAGCCTACACTATTTATACCTTGAATAGGTGCCCTCACAAATCTCTAGAGTTGTTTACCCCTAAGGAGAAGTGGACTAATCATCCTCCTAATCTAGACAACCTTAAGGTTTTTGGGTGTGTAGGATTTGTTCACCAAGATAAGAGAAAGTTGAAAGCCAGAGCTGTTAAATGCATGTTTGTAGGCTTTACAGAGGGTGTCAAACGATTTAAAATGTGGCATCCAGTAGAGAGGAAGTTCTTAATTAGCAAAGACATCACCTTTAGAGAAAAGGAGATGTTTATGCAAAAGAAGAAGAGGTTTAAGGATGAAGCTGAGACATCTACCACAGGGATTTTTGAAAGATTTTGGATTAAGTTAAACAGTGGTAAGACTCTACTGTGACAACCAAAGTGCTATATATTTATCCTGAATTCCACAATACTACACTAAAACAAAACACGTTGATATAAAGTATCATTTGAGACAAAGTAGAGACAAGGGAAATAGAAATCTTAAAAGTTCACACATCAGAGAACGCAGCAGACATGTTGACAAAGCTAGTATCAAAACTTAAATTGGTCAAATGTCTAGAACAAGTTGGTTTCAAACTTCCAGACACAGGGTAAACAGAATGGTCAAAATCAGAAAGATCAGAAGATTGCAGGCATTAGAGTCAATGTGGAGAATTTGAAAAAAAAAATGTGACTCAAATACCTATTCAGCTAGTTTAGTTTACATAACTAACCTTATCTTGTAACGGGCAGATGGTATGTGTTATAAATACCACTGATCAGAACAAAAAAAAGAGAGACGTCATCATACTTTCTATTTTTCAGTAAACAACGACTGCTGTAAGCAATCTTCAAATGAGAAAGAAAGTGAATCTTTCTGTGGATGTAGGTTTATTGGTCGAACCATGTAACTCTGTGTGTTTTCTTCTTCTTCTCTTTATCTTCTTCTTTCAATTTTCATCTGTCTCTCTACAAATCAATGAAAACATGATCTTGTTATCAAATCATAACTTTTTTAGAATATCGAGTTGGAACGAGTCACGAATTTCTTCTATCAAGTAGCATCGAGTCAAGAGTTTTCATCTTCAAGTTTTTTCAAGTAAAGATTAATACTCATCGAGTAGAATCGAGTAACGATCAACAATTGTTGAGTTCCATCAAGTGAAGAATAGAACTCATCGAGGATAGAAGGAAAATTCCATCGAGTAATGAGCAGAAACTTATTGAGTAACGAGTATCTACACATCAAGGATTTAACAGAACCCTCCTCAGCCATTTCTTCACCATCTCATGATTGATCTTGATTAATTGGGCCTATAAAGATTGTATAACCCAACATTATGCTTTACACATCGATTTATCATAGATGTATGTTAGGTTAAATGTTCAATTAGAAAGATTGCATGTTTAACTGGACCTATAATATTGGATCGTTAGTTAATCTTATTAGAATGCAACCAAAGCCCCACATTGGTTAAATAAAATGATGATCATGAGTTTATAAGGGAGGAGAACTATCTCCCATGGTATGAGGCATTTTAGGGTGAAACCAAAAGTAAAACCATGAGGGTTTATGCCAAAGTGGACAATATCATACCATTGCTAAGATAGTTGGAGGGTCGTTGTCTCTATCAAATCTATCATGTGAATAGTTAGATTGTGAATGAAAGTTTTTTATGACTAATCATAATTGTCATGCTTCTTAATTTTTTTCAAGAAATTCGTAATCAATTAATTGGGCATGAGAAAAGATTGTTATGGAAAGATAATAATGTGGAGATTAATTTCTAGACTTAAATACATCTTTATCATAATAATCCATATAAATACTTTTCATAATTTAATGAAATAATTAAGTTAATCAACACCCTTGAACATTTCTATCTCTTGAATTTCATTTTTGTTTTTACTTTAGTTTTCTTTAGTTTCAAAAATAAAAATCATCATTACAAGACCGTTCCTTATATAAAATCAACACAATTCTAGGATAGTTGACTATAATCCAAGCATCTGGTCTCCAAAGGATGATATTCGATCTCTTGACCATTTTACTATAACTTGACTCGTGCACTTGCCGTAACATTAAGTTTGTTGGCATCATCCTCATATTGTGAGCAAATTAGTGCACTTTTTTGCAAAACAGTGAAAATCCTCTGTAAAAGATTATAAAATCAGTCCAAAACAATAGAAACTAACTTTAGACAGTTCAAAGATACATGTTTGTTCATTTTACTCATTTTAGTCAAGCCTATAACCCATTGCATCATTATATGGTTGGTGGAAATGTCAAGCCTCATCCTCGATAAAGTTAATCTCTGAGTTAAGCTTCTATATACATAGTAAGCATATAGGGTTCATGCCAAACCTCTCGTGCTACGACTTTTGATTTTCTGTTTGATTTTCCTTCTACAAGTCCCTCTATTAAGGTTTTGAATTCTCAGGGTGCATAAGATTTTGATCTTCCTCTAGGTGACTCTCTCTAATTTGTCTAGGTTCTTCTCCCTTTTCTTGTCGTGGTCTTCTTCTTCTACATTTTTGACCTATTATTTTAGAAAATCGTTTCTAATTAGAACCTCGATTTCATATTTTAATTATATGTAGTATTGTGTTAAAATGCCCATGGTCATCATGAAATAAGCAATATTTTCCTGGTCTCTCTAGTGTAGCCTAGACCTCATCTTTTCAAGCTCCCTTAATAGGTTCATGTGCCTAATTTCCTTGAGGATCTCCTCTTATTATATTGTAGTTAGGGTACATTTTTCAAGCTTATATGTTGGCATAACTCTGTATGTTTCCTAAGACTCTGACTTTTGCCTTTTCAAGCAACAAGGTCATCTTTTAATCTCATTTTCTCGCTCTCGAGGTCTTAGTTATCGTGTCCTGGCTTAGTGACTCACTCCCTTAATTTTCGAATCTAAGCTCATTCACTATTTTCATCAGGGTGTTCCACCTGCAATTAGAGATGTCCAATTTCTCCATGGGGACGAGGCCCTGTGGGGCCCCATCCTGAACAGGGCGGGGATTCCCTGATTAGGTGGGGAATGGGGGGAAATTTTTTCGTGAGCTAAACGGGGACGGGGACGGGGAATTTTCCCCGTCCTCACCCCTAACCCCGGCCCCGCCCCATTCCCTGTCCCCGCCCCGATTAGTTTTTACATATTTATTTAGTATAGTTATCTAATGTTATGTTATTATTATTATTGTATAAATATTACATTTAAATTTCAAATTTGATTATTTATTGGGAAAGATAATGAATATGTTTAAATTGAATGTTTAAATTTAGATTATATATGTGTATGATTTGATTTATATTTATTTCTTTTTACTAAAAAGTTAATTAGTTTTTTAAGGCCAAAATTTGAGTAATTTATCTTTAAATTCAAATTGTCATATAAAACTAACCATAATAAACAATTTAGTGATAAAGTTAATTATTTAATTAAAATTTGCTTACATTAGTGATTTAAATTAATTGGCATTTTACAAAATAAAAAAAAAAAAGAACGAGAAAAAATTTCGCACGGGGAACCCGATCCCCGTAGGAAATTTCACGGAGATGGGGAATGAAATGGGGAGCAGGGACGGGATGGTGAATGGCATCCCTAGCCTCGCCCCACTCCATGGACATCTTTACCTGCAATGCCTCGTTGTTAAAATGCACGATATACTCACACAGTGTTTTTCTGGTCCACTGTTTTATAATTAACAGATGGGTAGTAGGCTTCCATTGATCACTTCCTCCCAAAAATTGGATTATGAACGCTTATGCTAACTCTTTAAATGATCATATTGATTTCTTCTTGAGTTTTCTGTGTTGGAATCGGTGTCTTAAATCTCATGGAACTCGTAGTCTTGTATAAAAAATTTGTTTAAATTAATAAAATAAAGAATTATTTTATTTGTGCATAACTCATCCAATAAACTAAGATCCAAGGTTATTTTATGTAACTTGAACAGTATGTAGTAGACATAGGGGTGGATCATGTTCAAGTAATAACTAAATGGTCTATAGTATATGGATATGGTTGGGTGCCTTATTTTGGTGACACTACGGATATGGCTCACTTTGTGAATGCTACAAGAGTTGTAAGTGTTACAAACAGTTTGATCCAAACCATTTATGTGTAAGGTTGATAAAAGTTCTCGCGGGGTCGGGTCCTTTTTTCGGGGCCCCGTCCTTGGACTGGGCAGGGACGGGGATGGAATCCCCGCCCCGACCCCGATTTTATATAGTTATATTTTTAATATTTTATAAATATAAATATATATTTATAATATATAAAATAACTTATTTATATGTATGTTTATAGTGTTGTAAGCCCAATATTGAATATATAACCTCTAAATTTAAGTCCAAAAGTCAAGCCCAAACTTAAAAAATTAAAAGAAAAAGATGGGAAATCTCCGCAGATCTAATAGGGGATTCCCCGCGGGGAATTAGTAGGGGAATCCCCACAGGGAAATGGGGAATGGGGCCCCGTGGGGACCCATTTCCCCGACGAGGAATCCCCGCCCCCATCCCCGCCTTCAAATGGCGGGGATGGGAGGGAAATTTCCTTCACGGGGCCGGGGACGAGGGACCCTCCCCCGCCCCACCCCAGCCCTATTGCCAACCCTATTTATGTGGAGACACACGAGTGGGGGTATCCTATACAAAGAGTTTGCATAAGACCGGACCGTGAAATGATTAGTCTCTTTTTATGATTGAAAATATTAACATCTCATAGGATGATCATAGATAACTCAATCTCAATCTGGACTCCTGTCTATAAGGGCAATCTTTTGATTTGTATGGGTGGGAGTGACCCAAATTGTCGATTCAATAAGCCTACCATTTTGGATACTTGTCCAAGTAGGGAGTTGGGAACATAACTAAACAAAACAAAGTTCACTCCTTCCCATTTATAGGGTAAGTAGATGAATTGCTCCCTTAAAGACTGATTTCGGGTCTTGAACAATGAGGTCACACCCTCTCATTGGCTCGAGATGGATTTAGTTTATAGTTAGACTATAAACTGATTGTTCATTAGAGGGATTAGTAGTACTTAATGTGTAAGAGGTAATTTTAAGAATAAAATGGTAATTTTATCTAAGTGTAATTATGAGCAATTCGTGAAGGTCTACTTATTGATGATTGGTTATATCCATGGACACATAAATATATCTATAGTGTAAAGAGTGCAGCTGTGGGTCTTTAGTGGAGTGACCTGCAGTTATGAATGTTGATTAACATAATTAAAGAGTTTAATTAGCTAATCTTGAATCATTGAAGCTTATAATCTGTAGGTCCATAAGGTCCTCTTACTAGCTCATCAAGAGTAAAAAAATGATCAATTAATTTTAGAATAATTTAAATGGTTCAAATTTTGTTAGGGAATATATATTAATTGTATAAGATACAATTAATATAACGTATATGTATATTATTATATAAAGTTAATTTTGAATATGATTCAAAATTAAACTAAATAATATAAAAGAGATAAATATTTAAATAAGATTAAAATATTAATTAAATGAATAAGATTCATATAAAAACTATAAGTTAACATAAATATGAATATGATTCATATTAAAACTATAAGTTATATGAAGAATTTTTATTTGAATATGATTGAAATAAAATATTATTTAATATGAGATATTTAAATAATTAAATAATTAGATTGTTTTAATTGAATTAAAATTTGAATTAAACATGATTTAGTTTGATTTTTAATTTAATTTTAAGTTAATCCCCTGATGGCAATGGAGTTATTGATGGAGGTTGAATGGGGAGTTAATGTAACTTCCCCTCTCGCTTTTTAAAAGTAAAAATGGTTTTACATTTAAAAAGAATAATCCATTTTTTAAAGTAAAGAAGCCCTCTACAAAATCATTCACAAAAAACAAATAAAAATAAATAAAAAATAAATAAACTCTTTCTTTAAAAATATCAACAAAAGAAAAGTTCTACGGTTGATCTTTTTATTTCCTTTCTTTCTTCCAAAATATGGATCTCACAATCCAAATCCTTGCCAGAGAATAGCAAGGTATCCAAGTGGAGGTATATTTTGTGTTCATGGAAGGAGTTCCTACAGAGAAGAAGAAAAGTTTTGAAGATAGTCTTCAAAGGTAAGCTTTTCTAATCCCTATGTTCTTTACCGTAAAGTATGGTTAAAATTGTTTATCCTATATATTTATGTTTTCTTTGTTTTTTTTTTTTGTTCATGTTTTCCAAAATTAAAATTGATGGCACTAGCATTCATATGCTACCGCTGTGAGATTCGATCCTTCTATCCTGAACCATTCCTTTATTGATCTATTAAAGCGAAAAGGAATGCTCAACATTTATTGCATCCTGCAATTCATGGAATTCCACCCAAGATTGGTAGGTGTCAAGATGCTTGACAGGGTCTTTCTTTTCGTCATACAATTTGATGGTTGGTAATTTGAACACTTAGTTGGTAACTTGGCATCCATAATCTCATCGGTAAATGGTGGATCTATTTATTCTATCAAGCATCCGAATCTAAGTTTTTATTGTACCTTTTGTACATATTACCTTGAATATGATCTATCTCATTTTGGATTCTAAGTAAGTCAAATTTCCAAAGGGCCTACTCGACTCGACGTCATGTGTTTTCTTCACTTTTTTTTCTTGATTGTACTCCATAAATCGATCCCTTTTCAAGTTCTCATTTATGTCGTACTTTTGATGTAACCTCGGCCTCGGACTCAACTTCGGCTGTAACTAAATAAAACTACCTATATTGCTGACCTCAATCTTGTATTCATGCTAACACTCATCTAAACGTCATTCAAGTGCCTAGTCATGTACTCCTCTCCTTGTATTTTCTCCTTCTTTGGCACTTTGATTGCTGCAGGTCTCTTACTTCCTTGGGTTTTTTATCCTCGTTCATACCAAGATTCAACTTTTCTTCTAGTTTTAAAGTGGGGGAATCTGATTCTCCCCTTCTTTTTATTATTGATACATTTCATTTGGAAAGGTTACAATTGAGGTCTTTTGGCTGATATTCATGTCCTCGACCTATCATGGGATGATTCCGAGGGTTGAAAATTTTCAATAATCATGTCATATTGCAATTTATCACATTTACTCTTTTCTCTTATGCCTAGACTTCTCGAATTCGAGGCCATGGTGATTGCTTTTCTCTCGTTCTTCTTGGATGGTGATCTTAATCCAAATCATCTTCGCTAAATCCTTTTAATGGCTTTTGACTCATCTTTCTAACTTCTTGCAAGGCTTTTTTCACATATTATTGTCATCTCCCCACAAACAACGCTAACTATCGATGTTGAAATTTTGACTATGCAGCAATGATATATTTGGTTGTATGAGGAACTTGCAAAAAAGGATAAGCTTTCATACCAGTGTGACGGATGTCACGTCCATTCTGATGCTTAAATCAATCAATGAATCAAAGGAAGAAGTATTTAACTTTAACTTAAAGAATTCACTTACTTCTCAAAGAATCTTCATGGTGTATTTATAAAGTCAATTGTCATAATCCTCTCAGATCAGGTTTTGAAATATATTTAGGATGTTTATTAGGTTTTACTTGTAGGACAACTCGAATGGTATAACTCTTAGTGAGGGGGTTTCCATCTCAACCTTGGTTTGTGTTAAGGTTAACGAGATTATAATGGGCTTCGGTCTATTCCTCCTTTTCTTGAACCTCCTCTTGAGCCCTATGTCTCATCTTTTGTCCTAGCTCTTCCTCTATGATTCATTTGATGCCCACAAGTCTTTTTAGGACAATTTTGTCCCTTGGTCCAAATTTACCTACAATAGATAATTTTAATTTATGCCTCACTAGTCACTACTAAGAGATTAAAGAAAAGGAACAGTGGAATAAACTGAACAATAGGCATATCGTTTCTCATTACTCCAATTTTATTCTTCTTGGTGTATCGATAGATATATGAGTTCTACAACTGACCTACCAACATTATATTATTGATTTATCAAATTTATCAATCAATTGCTCATGCACTTATTGTAGTGAACTTAAATTTTAATTCTTAATTAATTTATTTCAAAGTACTATTTTAGTATATGCAATTATTAAACAGATAAAAATAGAAGTGCCTCAAAACCAAATAATACCTTCATAGTTGGTGAATTGAAAAAACTCAAATGTGTCTAAATTACATTTTTAGTGTAAGAAGTAAAAAAAAAAAATGTGTTTAAAAGGAACTAAAATTGTCTAACTCATCTCCAAAGGTTCCAAAGTCTTTAGCAAACTTGGATTCTAAATTATTTAGAAACCATGGTCTTTTGTTGTGCAAATATAGTCAATTCTTATCACATTTGTTTCAATGCAATTTTAATTATAATATTGGTGTATTAGTAGATATCAACATTCATCTAAAATTTATTTCAAATATGGCATTTATATATCAATAATATATCATTACTCATTAAAATTTCATTCCAGGTATATTTTATTAGTGTATCAGTTATATATCAACACTCATTCAAAAGGCTCTTTCAACATTGGTATATTAGTAGTTTATCAATAATCACTCAAAATTAATTTGAAGTATAACACTATTAATTATTCAATGGTATATTAGTACTCATTCGAAATGTGTTTGAAGTATCAACTCATTAGGGTGTTAGTAGTATATCAATACTATTTCAAAATTCATTTAACATATCACATTGATGAATAAATAGTCTACCAATAATCAATAAAAAGATATTATTTCAAATATATCATTATTGTATATTAATAGTATGTCATATTTGTTCCAAATATAATTCCAAGTACAATATTAGTGTATCAGTAGTATACGAGCTCTTATTCAAAATTCATTTCAAATATGATATCGGTGTCTATCAATAATATAACAATGTTTATTCAAAATGCATTTTAACAAGAATATTATAAGTGCATCATTAATAGCATATGAGTATTCATTCAAATATGCAATTTTAAGTATATTATTAATGTATCAATATTCAGTAGTTTATCAATACTCATTAAAAATTCATATAAAGTATAACATTGGTTTTTCAATAGTGTATTAGTACTCATTCAAAATGTATTTCAAGTGTATTGTTATATTGATACTCATTCAAAAATGTAATTTCAAACATAGACTACTATTGATACATCAATGTTATATTTGAAACGATCTTTGAATGAGTATTGATATACTATTAGGTATATTCATTGACTTATATACAAATATGAAGTATTTCATATATATTATTTTATACGAAATAAAAAATATATCATTTATGGTATTGAAATATGACTGATATAGAAGATATAGAAGATGCCAAATATACATGAGAGTAAAATTAATATGATTAAAAAATGAAAAGGACAATCTATGAAAAAAAAATTCTATATTTTTCAAATCTAAAAAACCAGGGTTAGATTTGCAAATATATATGATAATACTTTTTTTACGACCCATTGCAATGTTGTAAAGAAAATTGGTGACAAGAAAAAAAGGTTCTTAAAAAAAAACAAAAAAATAAGAAAACTATAGTAAGTTTTAACTATCTCACTAAACTACATCTATTTGTATTTAATCTTAATTATCAATATCAATAACTAATTGTTTTGACATAAAATGCCTATTAATTTCATTAAATTTTCTAGTTACCTAATCGCATCATTCCTAACTTGATTTGATAATGTTTATTTAATGGACATATTATCTATTGACATTTTATTAATGATGTTAGCAATAATAGCTAAATAAGTCAAAGTGAACTTAGTTTAACAGTAACTGATATGACTTTTCTCTTTGGTGGTGGAAAGTTTGATTCTCCATCCCGTAAGTAGTAAAAAACTATAATTAAATAAAACACAATCCAATAGTAACCGAATAAATATAAGATATGAAATAAAATTGAACAATCGAGAATACAGAGTTTTACCCATAAAAAAAAATTAAATATATAAAATTACAAGACATACCCTCAATTAAAAGATCATTGGAGAAGAAAAGGTGTAAAGTTTTATTGTTATAAATGGTTGGTCAATTGAAAGAAATTCTTCATAAATAAATTCCAAAATCTAGATATATAATATGCACTTTTCCACCACCAACCATAAATAAAGGTCAAAAAGTTTGTCAAACTTTCCCCAATTTTCAAAGCTTTGTGGTCATTTTATGGATAATTGGGGAGTGGAGATTGCCCCCACCAACCATAAATGGAGATAAAAAGTTTTCTTCATCCTTTGACTCCAAACCCAAGAAATATTGTCTCACATTTAATTCCTATAAACTAAAGTGAATAATTATGTGATCAAATCATCTTCAAAATCTTCATTGTTTTCTTTGACAGTGATTTCTTGATGGGACTTTCTTTAAAATTACCCTTTTCTAAGTAAAAATGGAATCTTGTTTTCAGATTATACAAATAATTTGAATAAATTATTCTTCTACCCCTTAAATTTTTAATAAAAAGAATGTTTCTAAACTTTTAAGAGTATATTTAACATATCTCTAGGTTATTTTTTAGGTTAAAAATTACGTAAAAATAATAATTTAGTTCTTGAACTTTGTTCTGTAACGATTTAGTATCTGGACTTTCAATTTTGTAATAATTTAGTCTCTAAACTATAAGATGTAACAATTTAGTTTCTTAAACTTTAAAATTCATAATAATTTAGTCTCTATTGTAGAAATTAATGTTAAGATTTAATGAAATTTCTTGTATAAATAAACCGATAAACTAATAAGAGACTCAGTATTTTTATAAAATACAAAGTCTACATCGTAAATAATAAAAAATGACATCTAATTTTGATAATTTTTTTATATTAGAGACTAAATTGTTAAAAATTTAAAAATACAAGGACTAAATTATTATATACTAAAATCTAAAGATTAAATTATTATAAAATTAAAAGTATTACTATCTAAAGTTTAAAAACTAAATTGTTACTATCATAAGTGTTTTTAATCTATTTTCTATTATTTTAAGTGATGATTTGACATTTTCAAATTAAAAAATTTATCTAATCTCTCTCTTCCCATTTTCATTCTCCCCTAGTATCCTTTTCTCTCTCCCATTTTACCTTAGCTTCGGTCGGTGCCAATGAAATTATTAGTCAGTCAAGATCTTGAATAATTTTCCAAGTTTATTCTAAAAGTAGATATTCTTCGATCCATGTGATTCAAAATCTTTATAACATAAATTATAAAATGAATATATTTTTATTTAACTAAATTTAAATATTAAATGTTCGACCCGAAATTTAAAAATAATGAAAGATATAATTATTAAAATAATATATATATGTTTCATTTGGCTATAATAAATATGAAATGTATTGAATGCATATTGAAATTTTTGAAACATAATTTTCTATGGTAGAATATAAATGTTTGAACGGATATAAATCTCATTGATTTTAAAATAGAAATATTGGACATGTAAATTTGAAAATAATCAATGAGGTACAATGAAATAAGATATTATGCAAAAAAAAAAATTAAAAAATTAAAAATTAAAGATGAAATGTTGAATTATGAATTACATACTTTTTTTAAGTTGTGTCTGAGTTTATTAATGAAGGGGTGTGACCATAAAGGTAAAATGGACGTTATTTAAAAATTTAAGGGCAAAGAGGAAAGTTAAAAATTCTCCCATTTTATAATATAGGATAGATTTTACTTTATTTCACTGATAAATGCTAAAAGTTTGTTTTGTTCTAATCACTCAATATGCTATAAAATATGACATTAAACCTGTGTTTTATAAACAACAAACTTAGTTTTTAAGACATTAAACACGTTTTTATAAACAATAAAATTAGTTTTTAAGATTAAATAACTTTCGTAATGGTGAGCTATCAATATTTCGACATGTGTGTCTTTAATAACTATCAAATATAATTTTTCCTTAATAAGAATGAAAGAATTGTTGGGAATGCAACCAAAATCTCACATTAATTAGATAAGGAGAAGATCATAGATATATAACCAAGGACATATTCGATATTTTATATATATATATATATATATATCAATCTTAATGATAAAAAATATGCAAATCCCAGCTTTATATTTAAAATAAATAATTTATGAATTAATCATATATCAAAGAATTCTCTGAACTAATAAACATTAATTAAGTTCGTATTAAAAAAAATATAAAGATTTATATATATTTAAAGTAAATTAACTTAGACTATTCTAAAAAACAAAAAGTAAATTAAATTAGACAATTTTATCTTCCATGATAAATTATATGCTTTTCAGAATTCAAATTCATTTTAAGATGGTTTATACACGAAATAATAATAACTGTTTACATTTTCTTGCTTAAATTTATTTTTAAAATTTGGTTTTTTTTTTTATCAAATATAAATGAATTCAAGGCATGGTGAGATGTTTATCTAATTTGTATGAGAGTGTTGAAGTTTTAAATGGCACATATTTACAACCAAATCAGATCAAAGACACCCTTTTGAAGCCTAATATTTGAATCTTCAGCTGATCAAATGAAGTTATACATGTATTGTGACATTGATGGGGAGAGCGAGATACATGGAGAGAGTGACACTGAGGGACTGTGATTGGGCTTTTGAAACATCAAGGCATGGTGGGATGCTTATCTAATTTGTATGAGAGTGTTGAAACTTTAAATGACATAACTAAAGATATAACTAAACTTTGTTACCATAACTGCATAAAGCTACTTAAGACATAACTAAACTTTGCTACCATAACTGCAGGACAGCAACATATTACACAACTAAATAATGTAGTAATCATACCTAATTTGATGGGTCTCCTCTCTGTGATCGTACCATGTCTTCAATCATCTTTTTCTTTCTTCCATTTGTCTCGCATGATCCTTTTGCATTCTTCTCTGAGCGTCTTCGAGTTCCTTAATCCTCGACTGAGACTGTTGGAAATTGACTCTCAATTCATCCACTCCTGCTTCCGTTCCTTGAGTAGACGACGAGCTTGATGACATGGTACTCCTTCTTGACTTAGGCTTAGGGCCCCAACCTAGACCTTTTGAATATCTGGATCGTCTACCCAAAACCTCTCACAGATTTCATCCCCTATTAATGGTTGAGAACCTTCTATAGTGGGGCTGGATTCTAATTCCAACATTTGATGTTAGACATAATAATTAAATGGGTAAGAACGAGCAACTAAAGTTAAAAGTGAAAAAAAAAACACGATAGTAAAGAAAAAAAATGTTACATGTGCACTTTCAGTAGCCTCGTTCACAAACTTGCCACATTTAGAGTGTGTTTCCCTAAATAGGTCAACACGTCCTATTTCTCGACCCTCCTTTGCCTGCAACTCTGCCTAAATTTGCAAAAATGACTTTGATCCACATACGTGGTCGAATGGCAATTTCTCTCTATTCTTCTGGTTCGTCATAGACATTTCCTACATTTGAAGAAAAAAAATATGTCAATAGTGTGATGTATTAGTAAATGCAGCAAATAATATACGCCATAAATATTGTACCTGAAACGCTTCACTCTCGAAGCGGTCACACAAAAAGTACCAGTCTTCTGGCCTATTTTTAAGCCAACTAGGCAAACTGGCACGTGCTTGCTAAGGATCTCCACATTTTCTATAATGTCTGTGTAAGTCTGATCTAAATTCTTTGAACGAGTATTGCATTTGATGTTCTATGAAATGGTTCAGTCGTTGACTGGACAGATCAAGATTGAAATAAGCCTACAAAAAAGGAAGGGAAGAATTAACATAGATGATGGTCATGACTATAAAAGAATAAACTTATAATTACTTACCAATAATTGACTTTTAGCCAATTCTATGAACTCGTTTGGAACCTCAGCAAAGGTACGACACCGTACTGGAAATGTGGATCTCACGGCGACGCCGATCGCATTACTAAAACAAACCGAATGTTGAGATATCGGTTTCTTCTCCCCCTCATTTATGATGATTGTGATCCTCCCATGTTTTTGTACGTATTTTTCCAATTGGATGTTCCGCGAATGCTCTCACTTCTTTTGATTGGATGCTAAGCCACTATCTGAAGAATAAAAAAATTTAAAACAGTTTATGATGTATTTTAGTTAATAGAATATATTTCAAAATATACTAACCTGAAGTATCACCCATAGAAGATATCGTGTTGCCTAGATATAACTCCTGGAATTCTTCATCAGCCTCCTGTTGCCTATTAGGGGTTGACATCGTATCTATACAAATACAAAAGAGAGAAAACAATATTAAATTAACAATAAATACGTGTAAGCTA
The DNA here is from genome assembly GCF_027475165.1 of Benincasa hispida. Classification (NCBI taxonomy): domain Eukaryota; kingdom Viridiplantae; phylum Streptophyta; class Magnoliopsida; order Cucurbitales; family Cucurbitaceae; genus Benincasa; species Benincasa hispida. The sequence continues at coordinate 45,608,590 of NC_143479.1, forward strand.
GAGAAAAAGAGAACTTAGTAGATACATCATTACTCATCATCGTAATCTAATTCAAATTATTCATCAGCACTTGAACTGTTATTGGGAGATATTCTTCATCATCATCGTTTATGAAGTCATGATCGCCATGTATAGTAATTGGCCTTTCCACAACTATAGGATCAACGTCAACTCTGCATAAAGTAACCTCCTCAATGGTTTCATCCATTCCGACGTCACCAACAATTTCTAGTAAATCTAGTTGTGCGTTTTCAACATCATCCACTTCCGGTACATTCCATATTTTTTTATTTTGGACTACTTGAACAACTTTCCAATTGCTACCATGTTTGATGTCATCAATGTAAAAGACTTGTTGTGCTTGGATAGCAAAGATGAAAGGCTCGTCGACATACCAAAATTGTGATGTATTGATCAATTTGTATCCTAAATCCACATGTGTCCTATTACTTTTGTTGCTATCTGTGTCAAACCATCTACACTTCAACAAGAAAACGCATCTTCTGTTCGCATATTGCAAATCTAATACTTCATCTACAACACCGTAGAAATTGTTATCCACATTTGTGTTTTCACTGATCTCCCCAGCCACTAGGACTCCACTATTTTGTGTAGCTCGACGATTATCACACTCTACAGTGTGAAACCATACCCCATTAACAAGACATCTATTGTAAGAGCACACCTCAGACGAAGGTCCCATTGCAAGTGAAAAGAAATCATCGGAGATATCTTCTCTCTCGCGCCATTGTAGAACCTGATAATTACGTATACATTAAAAATGAATACGAAAAATGAATCATCCCTTAACCGTTGCCTACAAAATGACTATGTATACCTGAGATTTGAACCAATCGGGAAATTTGCATTGATGTTTTATATATAAGTCAGAGGCGCTTTGAGCTTCACGACGAATTAATCTCAAATGTTGCCTACAATATTTATCATTTAAATGTTATATCAAAGGAGATACCATAGAATTTAGAAAAGGAAAAAGTTTGAAACGTACTTGCGATAGTCTGTTATTTCTTTACAATTGTTAAGAATGTACCAATGTGCAATACGCTTTTCCTCCACTGATAGTTTCTGTAAAGTTGACGCCCTTAATGGTCGTACCCTCTGCCTAAATAATTCAAATTCACCAAATATCTCGTGATCGGAAATATTATCATCATTTCGTTCATCTCTATTGAATCTTGTTTCAATCCCACTTAGATATCGCGAGCAGAAGTTCCATGATTCATTCATTGCATATGTTTCCGCTATAGACCCCTCGGGACGTGCTTTGTTCCGTACAAATTGTTTTAATGTTCGTAAACTTCTTTCAATAGGATACATCCAACTGTAATTAATTGGACCCACGACTTTGGTTTCATATGGTAGATGAACTGCAAGGTGTACCATTACATCGAAAAAGGCAGGTGGGAATATTCTCTCCAATTTACAAAGTATGACTATGATGTCTGCTTATAGTCTGTTCAAATCACTTACACATATTGTCTTTGCACATAAGTCGCGAAAGAATGTACACAACTTAACAATAGCAGTGGATACATTCTTCAGTACGTATGCTCGAATACCAACAGGGAGTAGTCTGTGAAGCAACACATGACAGTCGTGTGTTTTCAGTCCCGATATTTTTCCATCTTTATCATTGACACATCGTGATATGCTAGATACGAATCCCTCAGGGAATTTCACTGATTTCAAATACTTACAAAATGAAATCCGTTCACCATTTGTTAATGTGTATGCTGCGTGTGGTTTTACAAATCTGTTCTCAACCTGTATCAAATGTAGGTCCTTTATTATCTTCAAATCTTGTAAGTCCAATCGAGTGTTCGTTGTATCCTTTGTCTTTCCTTCAATATTTAACAATGTGCCCACCAAATTGTCGCATATGTTTTTTTCAATATGCATTACATCCAATTTATGTCGTAACAATGGTCTGAACCAATATGGAAGTTGGAAAAAAATACTTTTTTTAATCGAGTTTAGAATTCGCTTCTTTTTTTATCTTGCTTCGATGGATGTTTGCTAAGCACAGAAAAGTTTAGCGTATTTATTTGTTGTAATATCTCTTCTTCATTCATTACGACTGGTGGAGGTCTACGTTCAACTTTTCCATCATGTTGTCTACTTCGACGCCAACTATGATTCTCCGGAAGATAATGTCGATGTCCTATAAATGATATTTTTCCTCTTATCCCGAAGGACTAGTTATCTTCTTTGCATATTGGACATGCTTGATAACCTTTTGTACTCCACCCAGATAAGTCACCGTATGCAGGGAAGTCATTAATCGTCCATAATAAGGTAGCATATAGTTGAAAAAACTCACTAGCAATAGAATCATAAGTTCGCACACCAATTGTCCATAACTCTTTCAACTTTTTAATCAACGGTAACAAGTAAACATCAATTTCCTTTTCAGGAGATTTTGGACCAGGTATGAGAAAAGACATGAAGAAGTTTGTTTCCTTCATGCATTTTCAAGGGGGAAAATTATAAGGAATTATCACCACAGGTCACATACTATAAAAAGTGCTCATATTTCCAAACGGATTGAAGCCATCTAAAGCTAATCCCAAACAAACACTTCGAGGATCTAAAGCGAAATGAAGGAATTCACAATCAAAATCTTTCAACCCTCTGCATCAGCTGGATGTCACAATACATCATTCGTTTCAAGTCGCTTATCTTTATGTCATCTCATGTCAGAAGCGCCTTCTTTTGATACAAATAATCGTTTTAATCTCGGTATCAATGGAAAATGACGCAATATCTTATGTGGTATTTTTTTACCCTTGCCATCATTAACTTTGTACCGAGACTCACCACAAACAGAACATTGCTGCAAATCTGCAAACTCTTTCCAATACAATATACAATCATATTTGCACGCATGAATTGACTCATAACCTAAGCCTAAATCACGCAATTTTTACTTGGCTTCATAAAAGGAAGTAGGTATATAGGTGCCAGTTGGAAATACTGCTTTAACAATTCCAGCAACATATCAAACGATTTGTTACTCCAACCGTTCAGAACTTTGACATGCATCAACTTCACTAAAAAGTTTAAGGACGAAAATTGCGAACACCCAGGGTATAATTCATTACGTGCTTCGGTCATTAAATCCTCAAATAAGTTCGTGGTATCTCTTTCTGGACCATTAAAGGACATTTCATTCTCAATTCTTCCTTCATTTGCATTTTCGTTTTCAATTGGAACTTGTAAATTGTTTATAAGATTCAACATCTCATTTTCTTCGACAGGATTACTTTCTATACTATCTACTTCAACATCTTCTATTGAATGACATGTATGACTTCTAGATAAGTTTACTGGCTCTCCATGATATACCCATTCACAATATGAGGGAGATATTCCATATCTTAATAGATGTCATTCCACGATATCTATCTTTTCCCAAATTGAATTCATATAATTCTTGCATGGACATCTTATTCGTCCGGAATCATTTACATGAAACCTTGCCATATCTAAGAACTGTGATACTCCTTCTCTATACTTCACTGATAACTTATTCCTTAGTTTAATCCATTCTTTATGCATCCTAAAAAATAAATACTTTCTGACCAACTTGTAATCCAAAACAATAACCTGGATTAGAGGATAAAGTACAAAGTATTATTAAGCATTGAGTTCCATAATTTTCATTTCTTAAGGCAAAATAAACACATAGGTCCCTAGACCGCTTAAATTGTCTTACAACTTTCAAATGTTTTATTTAGTACGTCTCCAAGCTTTCAATTTTATGTCTAATATAGGCCTTTCATCTATTCAACATCTTCTAAAATTTACAAGCCTATTGGACACAAATTTTAAAGTTCAATTTTATATTAGACACAAAATTTAGTTTTATGTCGAGTAGATTCTTTAAACTTTTTTAAAATATTAAATGCGTTAAGTACAATATTTTTTTCTAAATTAAGTATCCATAACCTTAAGAATTAAAAGAAAAAAAAACTCAATCCACAATAACATCAATAATCCATAATTCATAATTCACATTAGATTACCAACATGCTAGAAATTAAACATTAGCAACATTAATTATCAGCATTAGTAACATGCTAAACATTAAATATTACCAACATGTTAGAAATTAAAATAATGACTTAAATTAAGATACAAAATAAGAGAAAATAAATGAAATGGATGTGCACGAACCTTGATAAAAGCTTGAAAATAAACAATAAATTTGCAAGCAATGAAGGGGGGCAGCGGCGGATGGCGGACAGCGGCACGAAGAGGGAAGGGCAGGCGTGAAGAGGAGCGGGGGCATGAAGGGAAGAAGGAAAATGCAGCGGCGAAATTGAGTAGGGTTGTGGACAATTGGTGTGCGAACTTATGTCGGGAGTTCTCCCGGCGCCAGTTTGGATGCGTCGGGAGTTCCCGGAGAACTCCCAACGAACCTTTACGACGTCGGGAGTTCTCGGGGAACTCCTGACAGTCCTTTACTTCACCGGAAGAGATGGTCTCTCCCGACAACCTAACTCCCGATGTCTTAAAACGGCGTCGAGAGTTCCCGTTTTTCTTGTAGTAGAAAATAATTTTATTCCTTTTTGTATTTTAAAATAAATAATTTATATTCATTAACAATACATCATTTTTCAACTAAAACACTCATTGAACCAAAAGAAGAAGAAAACTTATTAGTTTTATATTAAAAAATTATATCATAACTCATTTTTAATTTAAAGTAAATAATTTAGACATTATTTTCTATCTTTTAATTGATATTTGGTTTAGAATTTAAATATATTCTTGATATGATTTAAGTGAAGTCTCCTAATAAATTTTTTTTTTTTTTTTTGATCTACCACTGTATATAAGTGATGGATAATATCTTTATAGGAAATTGTCCAAAATAACCCTTTTAAGTTTTCGCATTACAAACCTAGCACCTTTTTAGAAAACTCATTCACAGAGTTTTTCTTGAACCATCTCGATCGAGGTCGTATCCCGAGATTTAAGTGGAATGTTATAACTTCAAGTAGAGTATTCACGCGAAAGGCCAAAAATACCTCTGATGCATAAAACTGAAAGGTCCTTATTCACCATCGTTTCAAATGTCCATTTTTCATGACTTTTATTCATTACGGAGTTTTTGTTTGAAATTTTGTCCATCTCCAAGTTTATGTTGTATTTGTTCGTTGTTGGTTCCTTTCGTTATAGTAGAGGTATTTCAGTATTCTCTTTGTTAGATTTGATTTTTAATTTAATGAACTTTTAAGGGTTAAGAAGTTGTATGAAAATTTTCGAGAAATCTGCTGTGTTTTTCTGTATGTTTGGACACTTATTGTTGTTTTTGTTTGTATCTCATCTATATATATTGAATTATTGGGCATTTAAGTGTATCTTTCCTGAAATCACTTTGAATCTCGTTGGAGATTAGATGAAGTTGGCCTAGGATTCATCCAATCTCTCTTGAAATTCAAAGTGAGTTTAAGGTTTTTAGGGCATGTTGTATTACATTTCAAGGAATGTATGTTGCCTGAGATCTGCCTGTTGAGGATCCCCATGTTGAGCGCCCACATGTCGAGATTTCACATGTTGATGATTCACATGATGTGGATCCACATGCTGAGGAACCATGTGCTGAACCACGGACCCATTCGATTGATGGGGATATGGATGGGGATGATCGAGACATCATTGTACCCATTGAGATTGTTGGATTTTATGTCCTAAAATTCGTAGTTTGTAAATTAATAAACATATTCTGTTTTGTTTTTCGATAAAGTTATTATTGAAATTGTAATCTTGAATCCAATAAACTAAGGTCCTAGGGCTATTTAATGTAGTTTGAACTTTATGTAGTGACATAAATGTGGATCAAGTTCAAATATATAGCCAAAATGGTCTACAGTATATGAATAAGGTTGAGCACCTTATTCTGGGGACACTATGGATGCGGCCCACTTTGTCATTAGTACAAACGATGTGATCCTGAATCGTTCATATAGAGATATGTGAGTGTGGGCATCCTATGTAAAGAGTTTATATAAGACTGAACCATTAAATAGTCACTTTTTACGTTTTAAATGTCGTTTTATGTATAAAACTGACTATTTCGTTAATTGATGACCTAGGTAACTTAATCTTAATCCTGAGCTAACTATGAACTCCTGTTCACTCGTAATTATCCTTAGATCTGCATAGGTGAGGACAGCTCAATATCGCTGGCCCAATAAGCCTCCCATTTCAGGGGTAAGATTGGGTGGATAGCTGGGAACATAAGGTGCAAGACGAAATTCACTCATACCCGTTATAGGGATAGTAGATAGGTTGTTCCCTTTAGTACTGAATCCAGGTCTTGAACAAGGGGCCCCACCCTCTCCTTGGCCCGAGAGGGATTCGGTTTATAGATTGGACCTTAAACGAATTGTTCATTAGAGGATCAGTAGAACTTAAGGAACCAGATGTAGTCTTGGGGGTAAAACGGTTTTTATGACTCAGCCGAGATTACGAACAACCTGTGAAGGATTAACTTACTAATCATGGTTATATCAAATGGACACAAATATATCTATAGTGAGGGGAGTGCAACTACGGGACTATAGTGGAACGACCAGTTAGTTAACGAATGTTGACTAACTCCGTCAAAAAAGTTTAGCCAGCTAATCTCAGATCGTTGGAGCCCATGATCTATAGGTTCATTAGGTTCCCCTACTAGCTCATATGGAATAAACTTAGAACAGTATAATAGAATGATTCGAATTGTTCGAATTAGGTGAAGAGAAAGAAACCGACAAGTATATGTGATATAGTGGTCGGATTTTTCAGTTTAGAGATACAGCTTTCATATTTAAATGTGATTTAAATATCAAGAATATGAATACGTTCATATTCGGAAGCTCAGAAATAATGGAAATGGTCAAAGATGTAAAAAGTCAAAGAGTAGACTTTTGACTTTGAAAAGTCAAACTTTGACCGACCTTATATTCAAATGTGATTTGAATTTCGAGAAAATGAATGCGGATTCATGCTCAGGAGGTCAAAATTAGTCAACACGAAAAAAATCATAAAAAGTCAAAATGTTGACTTTTTTGTCAAAATTTGACTTTGACCAAATGACTATTTTGCCCTTTGACTAAAGTTAGTGGAAAAATCCAAACTTTTGTTGAATAATTCTATTAACAAAATAGTGGGCTAGGTGTTGGCTTATAGTGGAGACATTAAGCCCACTAAGATAATGGATTATAGGTGTTGGGTTTCTATGGATTTGGTTCATGCAATTGTTGTATGGTTTTTTCTATAAATTGGGCTTTTGAATTTGGATTTAAAACTCTTGCAATTATGTCAAATTTAGATTTTCAAAATTGGGCTAAAAAACAAAGGGAAAAACCCAAAACCAAAATTCCATCTTATTTTTTCATCTCTTTCTCTCTCTCAATTTTCTTCATCCACCGGGTCCCACAACTCGGTTCTGAGTCCAGAGGATAGTAGGTCAACTCTAGTGGTGGTCCGAAAGAGTTCGGGTCGAAATTCAGCGAGGAAAAGCGATGTTCGGAAGCTACAAAAGTTGTTTGCTATCCACTTTTATTTACTGTTTTTTCCCTCCATTTGTATGCTTATTTCCTTTAAATTAGAAGCAATTAGAGTGTAATTAGATCCTAATTCCACTGCGTATGTCTCGTGTTTCATCAGAGATATCATCGGGCGGGAAGGATGCAGCTCGTTCGTCTGGGTTGTTGGTATTTGTGCCAAAGAGCCTCGTATTTAATTAGTTTATTAATTTAATTATAAATGATGCAATATTAATTTATCCCTTAACTAGGAAAATCCAAGATGATTACATGTAGTCTTGAACAGGTGGATATGTTCAAAAAATAACCTAAAAGTCTATAGTATATGGATAAGGTTAGGTGTCTTATCCTAGTGACACTACGGATATGACCCACTTTGTAATAGTTACAAATGGTTTGATCCATACCATAGAGACATCTGAGTAGGGGTATCCTCTATAAATAGTTTGTATAAGACCGGACTGCAAAATATTTAATCTCTCTTTGTAAATTCAGTAATTGATGAGATTAATATTTCATAGGATGATCATTTGTGACTCGATCTTAATCCTGAGTGATTTATGAACTTTTGTTTGTAAGGTCAGTCTTTTGATTTGCATGGGTGAGAGTAGCCCAATTTGCCAACTCAATAAACTTAAGCCTACCATTGACTAAATGGGGAGTTGGAAACATTACTTAACAAGATGGAATTCACTCTTTACTGCATAGGATAAGTAGATGAGTAGTTCTCTTAAGTGTTGATTTCGAATCTTGAACAAGGGGTCTCACCCTCTCACTAGTTCGAGGGGGACTTAGTTTATGTTGGACCATGAACAACTTGTTCATTAGAAGAATCAATGGTACTCAAGTAAAAGATGTAACTACATCAGTAAAACGAAAATTTTGATCCAGCTATAATTATGAATCATTCATGAAGGATCGACTTATTTATACTGATTATATCCATGGACACAACTTGTCCTACAATGCATAAAAGTTCAACTACGAGTCTATACTGGTTTTCCCTGTAGTTAATGAATGAAACTTAATTTAATTAAAGAGTTTAATTAATTAATCTTGAATTATTGGAGCTTATAATATGTAGGTCCATAAGGTCCTCTTGATAGCTTACCACAGACCAACAAGGATCAAATATATTGAAAGAAAAATTTGAAATATTTGAATTTATGAGGGAAAATATTAATTGTATTGGTTACAATTAATACATATTTTATTATGAAGTTTATTTGGATGAGATTCAAATTATAACTTTAATATGGAGAATGGATATATTTGAATATGATTCAAATAATTAATTATTTATTTGAGATCCATATAAATAAATAAATTATTTAATTTGAATAAAATTCGAATTTAAATAAATCATGGGAGAATTAATTTATTTGAATATGGTTTAAATAATTAATGAATTAATTTGAAAAGATTCAAACTAAAGAGAATCTATAGAAGATGAATATTTAAATATGATTTAAATATTTTAAACCTTCTAATATGAGATATTAAATGGGAATATATATTTTTATTAGATATTATTGAATTTTAATTTAAATAGGGCCCTAGGGAGCCCTCATGGAAATCACTTTTACACTTCTATGATATAATCTTTATAGTCATTCCATTTTGTAAAGAATTCTCTCCCAAGAAAATTCTCCCAATTTCAGACGAGTGTTCTCTAAAAATTCTTCTTCCCTATTCCCTCTCATCTTTCGAGAGCGTTTCCACAAATCGGATCCTTGCCAGAGTCATAGCAAGAAAGATCTTGTGGAAAAGGAAGACCTCAAAGAGAAGACTATCGGTTCGAGAGAAGATTTTGCTGCAATTGTGGATTGGAAAAGGTATGGTGCTTAACCTCTTTATTGATTATTTGTATCTTTAATGCATTCAAGAAATCAAAGAATGTGATCACATGCTTCTGCCGGGATTCAATTCCCTTCATGGGTTTCATTTGTTGGACCCGAAGATCGAGGTATCCTCTTATCTATGCAATATATGGTTCAAACACTTGAACTCTCGTAACCAACATTGTTTTTTTTTTTTTTTCCATTTATGCAGCATGTGGAATTCAATGATGACGTCATTCTTTTGTTCAACCTTATCGTAGCTCAAACAAAAAACGCTCTGAGGAATAGGCGGGCCCTGTGGAAGCTACATAGTTCGAAGGTGAGAGGAAGAAGTGAAAGATTAGGTCATATAACTATGTCCGAGATCTTGGTCAAATTCGAAAGATAGTCCACATCTTTCATTGATACACCAGAGACCATTATTCAGACTCGAAGAATAGTCCAATCCATGCAGAGGAAGCCATGGTTCGAGAGTTTGCTAAAGCCAAACATGTTTGTGGACAACGATGTAAGCACTTCACATTTATCTAAATATGTAGTCTCAATTTGTAATTAACGTACATTTATTTCACACATCAACATGTTTGGTTTGCATACGCTTGATATCTTATTCCTATTTGTCCGTAAGAAGATCTTAGACAATGCGCATCTTATCCACGTTAAGAAAAGCTTCACAATGGTTGATAGGGTTAGTCCCAATTAGTATTTCGTTATTATATCTTAATATTATTCATTCTTACTATTTACTGGCTATCTACTTTGTCATCTATAGAATTTCTTTCAGAATAGTCTCAATTTGTATGATGAGATTAAATGGGAGATTAGTCTGTTGGAGGTTGAGTATATTCTGCTGAAGGACACAAATTTACTGAGATATGTTGAAGGTCAGCAACCAAATTACACTACCCACTGGAAGATTGTTGACTACATTTATGTGTCATATGATATTGAGGGGTGTCATCGAATAATGTTCTTGGTCGACATGGTCATTGGACAGCTACTCATATGGGACTCATTGATTGCCCTTACATTCGATGCCAAGTTGGCGAAGGAGTTGGACAACATGCAGACAGTACTTCCAGCACTATTAAAGAAATTCGGTGTCCTAATAGTGAGGCCAAATCTGTCTGTCATGCCATGGAGGGTATTTTGGGTTAACACATGCACCACAGTAGATTGGTGGAGTGATAGCTCTCAAAAAGAGCTATGATTCCTAGCTTAATTCAAGCTCGTTAGTGGATTGTACGTATTTATTTCTCTATTTTGTAGGTAACGAGTAACCAACAGGTGGAATCAAGAATTTGAAGCTGATCGGGACTAATTTGAAGCAATTTAGAGAAGATTTGAAGTGTCTAAACTTCAAAGGACGTGAAAAGACCAAAATACCCCCAGCATCAGCGTCACAACGTTGTGCAACGCTTTAGCCCAACGCTGTAAGACAGTAGCATAGCGTTGCAACGCTACGACATTTGACAGACGGATGAGAAGCGCGCACGCGAGTGAATGTTGCAACGTTGCCCTAAAATTTTCTATAAATATTTCCTTTTGTTGGTAAAAAATATGCTAAATTGTATAGAAAGGCCTTAAAAACGCCAAACTCTTCATGGATGCCGAGGAGAGACCTTGATTTTCTCTTTTTCCTCTATGTATTCAGTATCATAGGTTAGATTTATTTTTTTCCAGATTATGGCTTTGTATCGGATTGTATCCCATTGCTTTGTCTATGAATCAATGAAGTAATTTTCGATTAGTTCTTGGACTAAGTGTTCTTTGTAAATTAATGAGTTATGTGTTCAATTTTGCGCTTGAATTAAGAATTGTGTTTTTCTTTAATCTCATATGAATTAGACTTGCTTTTATGTGTTGGACTGACGACCCTATCATGATTGCAAGTCTTTGCTAATTAAGTTTAAGCTCGCACGTATCCCTGTAATCGTCCATGCTTTGAATTTACCCCTGTAGCACATATTAGATGATCATGTTTAGGTCTATAGGTTAACCTTGAATCTTTGCATCATACATTTAATCTAGATTTAAAGAAATACTTTGATTATTTGAACGTGGCTTTCCTTACACTTAATTAACATAGTTGAATCCTTGATTCTCATGCATGTGTTTCTAGTTCTTTATGGTCGCTAAGGACACAATTGCATCTAGAAGCATGTAGGCTAGTTAGGGCACGGTCTTTCCAGCCTCAACTACAGATTAGGACGCTCAATTTAGTTTGTATTAATTGACTTTTGGCCTTTGTAGAGATTAATTAGTTCTTATCAAATTAAGTAGCTATGCGTGCATAATTCGAACATTAGTTATTTGGCATATAACAATGACTTTGTTGCGAATGATGCCCTAAACTCTCGTGTCCTGTAGTTTGTAAACACAATTTCGAACGAGCGCTTGTGATGTATAATATATGATATTTTCTTCACTTATTGTCTTTAAACATTGGATGTTTTATTTGCTTTACCACAAATCAATAAACTAAAATCCCTGGTTGTCATTATGTAACTTAATCATGTATGTGGAGACATACAAGTGGATCAGTCTTAAGTGATAACCAAAATGGTCTGTAGTATATGGATATAGGAGGGAAATCTTATCTTGGTAACGCTATGGATACGGCTCGCTTTGTAGAATAGTTGCAAGTGTTGTGACTTACTACAGATGGTCTAATCCTGATAATTCATGTGGGGACATGTGAGCGGGGGCGTCCTATACAAAGAGTTTGTATAAGACCTGACCACAAAGTGTTAAAGTCTCGTTATATAACGTTGTTCATGACAGAGACTTCACTTCACTAGGATGACCATAGGTAACATGACCTCAATCTTGACTGAGTTTGGAACTCCTGCCTTTAAGGATGGTCCTTTAATTTGCATGAGTGCGAGTGGCCTGATCGTCGACCCAAACCTACCACTTTGGGGATTGGTCTAATCTGGGAGTTGGGAACTCAGCTACACAAGATGAAATTCACTCCTTCCCTAAAGTAGGGGTAAGTAGATAAATTGCTCCCTTAAGAGTTGATCCCAGGGCTTGAACGATGTGGTGTCATACACTTTCTCATGGCCCAAGAGGTGTCCACACATAGTAGGACTATGTTGTATTGTTCATTAAAGGGATCAGTGGTACTTAAGAAGTTAGAAGTAACTATAGGGGCAAAACGGTAAATTAGCTCAGCTGTACTTACGAGCATCTGTGAAGGGTTATCGTACTATTGATTGGTTATATCCGATGGACACAAAAATATATCTATGGTAAGAAGAGTTCAGTTGTTGGTCTTTAGTGGAATGCCTGGCAGTTAACGAATGGTGGATCTTGTGGCTAAAGAGTTTAGTCAGCTATTCACGTACTGTTGGAGCTTCGAGCCATAGGTTCATAAGGTCCCCTTGGTAGCTCAATGAATTCAAGTTGAGAATTAGTTTTTGGGTCAGTTTGAAATGTTCAAATTGACAAGAGAGAGTTCGATTATATATGATATGATTGAACTGGTTAATTATATATGATATGATTGACTTTATGTATGAGATACATTATTGGAGGAAAATGGATATAAATATGATTTATATCTAGTGGAGGAGAAAACACTATAGTTTATATCTGATATTAAACTATAGGTTAATGAATATAATATGATTATATTCATTATTTTTAATTGGACAATTATAGGATAATTGTGTCGCGTTTTCTCCATGACCGTGTGTTAGTGGGAGGTTTCGTTCAGTTTTTTTGTAACTGAAGAATAAAATGAAAATCGTTTTCATTTTGCAAAGAGATCGATCATTCGCTCAAGAAAACTGTATATTGTCTATTGCTTAGCTAACCGAGAGACTATACGATATCTCAAAGTTGTTTCAAGATTGTATACACGCGTGCCACTTTCTAAACAATCGCTTAAGTTTTTCTAAACGACCGTCTAGCGCCCGAGTGATTACTAAACGACGATCATGGCCTATTTACTACATGATCATGTACTTCCTTCTAAACAATCAAGCATTGCCTATACGATAGACCCTGCCTTCTCCCACTTGCTTGGTCGTTGTATACGATCTTCCTCTCCTCCTGCCCTCTATCAAATTCCTGAGCCCACTCTTTGGATTCTCACACCGAGAATATCAAGGGTTCTAAGTGGTGGTGTCGTCCCCATTGTTTCTGTTCGTGTGGAGGCCGTTTGTGAGTAGACGACCGGAGTTTTGGTGAACGATTGCTTAGACGTTCCAGCAAGAGTGAGAGAAGCAGTCCCTTTGGAGAGAGCGAGTTTTCAGTGAAGAAAGGTTCTTCAACTGGTACGTATTTCTTGTTCTCTTGTTTTAGTTTGAAAGCATGCCGCTAGTTTGTAGTATATTGCATATTTTCTCTGTTAGATAGTAAATGTGGAAATTCTGTCACAATGTATTTAGAACGATCCGCTTCCGCTCAGAGGTACTCTTGTATAAGAATTCCTTCAGACTTAACTTACATCGCGTTAGCACTTGATCTAAGAACTAACGAGTCCTTTACTATTCCATATATCCCTTGCAATTTTCTTTTCTTGCATCTTTATAAATCAAAACAAAAAACCCATTTTTACTGTTTTTTCCACAGTCAAATCTAACACAAAAAGAAATTAATTCCTCACTTCCTTGTGGTTCGACCCTGCACTTACCACTGTTGCTACGTTTTAGTAGTAATAGGAGTATTTTGGTGTATTTACAAATTTTTCTTTTTCTTCGCGGTCCTTTCTGGGAATTAAAACGACACTGAATCGGGACCGAACAAAAAATGGCGTCGTTGCCAATTAATGTCTTTTAGTTAAAATTGACTTTGTTCTTTTATGGCAGCCAATTAATGTCTTTTAGTTAAAATTGACTATTAGACTTTTAAGGTATATATATATATACACATACACATATTTTTCCATTTTCGTGTCCATTTGTGGATGGTTTTCCTTATGCGGAGCAATGGGAATCACCATAGGTAAGAGAGATTCATGGCCCTAGAGATCAAATTTCTCAACTAACCTCTGTTTGCGAGTTTTGGCTAATATGCAGGTTCAAAATTCGCATGGACCTGAGTTCGAATATTATTTTCCTTGGGGGTTGGCTAGCCCAACACCGTTGCCAATGCCATATCAGCCTACCCAAGCAGGTATTTCTTTAGAAGATATAGTTAAGGAACTTTCTAATCGCTCTAGTTGTTGGCTTTTTGGCCCTTAATCTCAAATTAATTAATTTTAATTAATTAATTAATCAATATTTTTATGATAACAAACTCAATTTTTAATTACTGAAAATCTTAGTGTTTTAATATGTCCATAGTATAGAGCTCAGAACAACGATTCCAACACCTCTTGAATCACTCAAATCGGAGCTAAAACGAAAACGATATGACCGAAACAAGTTTATAGAGAAAATATCGTGGTGGATGATGTGGCATAACCAGACCATTTGCATGTAGACATGTGGCAGCATATGGCAGCATATTGGTTGAATGGTGGATCTAAGAGATTAACATATGATGGACTTTTGATTTTTGGATTGATTTAAAATAAAAAATTGAAATGAAAAGAAATTTAAAAGGAAAATAAATTTAATATTATTTTATGTTTGTGTCTAACGGCTAGTTTTTTACACGTGGTATGTTTTTTATTTTTGAATTGACTTTAAAAAGAATGAATTTAAAAAGAAAATGAATTAAAGGGAAAATAAATTTAATATTATTTTATGTTTGTGTCTAACGACTAGTTTTTGACACATGATATGTTTTTTTATTTTTTGGATTAATTTTAAAAAGAAAAGGAATTTCAAAAGAAAAGGAATTTAATATTATATTTTGTTTGTATCTAACGACTAGTTTAGTTTAAAATCTCCACCATTGATTTTTTTTTTCCAAAATCCAATGGTCTAAATTAATTGTGGTTTCTAAAAATTTTTCCATCTCTATATAAACCAAGAGGCGCTTGGGGAGTGGAGCACATCGAGTTTGATCGAACCATTATAAAAATTATGATGTCTTCTTCTCTAACTCTTTCCTTTTTATTTTTGCAATTAATTTAAGCAATTTATTGTATGTTTTAGTTTGTTCTTATTTATTTGCTAAAATTTGATAGAATTAAATTATCACATTTTTGTCATCTTATTTGTTGCATAAATTGAATTTTTCTTATTATTTATAAAAAAAATGTATTAATTAGTTTAATTGGGTTAATTTAGGAAAAAAAAAGTTTAATTAAACCCTATTCACCCCCTCTAGGGTTGTCATATCGATCCAACACTAGTGAGTTTGTGCAGGAATGCCCCTACTATTATCAAGAACCCATCAATTTCTAGCACAACGACCTCTGTTTCGAACGTGAGGTCAAAGTTGAAATTCAAAATTTGAGTGACCAAATCGCTCAAATTGTTGAATCAGTTAGGAAATTGGAGGAGTCTTGTGAATCACCCTCTAAGGATGCCGAGGTGAGCAGCGGAGATATGAGCATAGATGATCCCGCAGAACCAATAGTCCTTCAAATTTTAGAGCAAAGTAAGGCGTTAGATTATTTAAAGTGTGAACATACTAATGATTTTTCTAAGTGCACAGGAAATCATTTAGAGCTATCTTGCGTCTGTGGCACTGAGCTCGACCTTGTGATGGAATATGCATGGACCGATTCGGATGATGATGTTTATCTTCTGCCACGAACAAATTAGTGAGGTTAAGTATGAGTATGGGCTTAATTTGAAAGAATTTCAGGTAAAAGAGTCAGAGGCTCCCAAGCCTCGCCCTGTTCTTTGTACCGGTATTCCACTTATTTTTTAATTTTGCTCGCCTTCACCTTACGAGTCAGTAGAGTCAGAGTCTTTCTTTTCAATCGAGTCAGTCCTAGAGTCTTTTACTTTACTTTCGCTTTTAAAAATTAAAAATAAAAAATTTGACCTGTCTGGTTCTTTTCAAAAGATGGGAGCCTTTATAGCCTTGCTAGGCTATATCAACTCATCCAAGAGAGGACCGAAGAAATATGAGAATTTCTTTGTACCTTGACAGAGGGCGGGTCACATCGAGCAACCGACGTTAAAAATTTGTGCTTCCTGAAGGCAGCCAGATTTCAAAAATATTTTTTTTCCTTTTTTTTTTTATTAGGATAGATTTTTTTAGGGTAAATTTTATTTTATTTTTATTTTCGAAAAAAAATAATAGGGCACGGCGTCGCGACGTTGCAATCGCAGCGTTGCAATGCTGTGAGACAGAACAGTGTTATAACGCTACTTCTGCCGAGAGACCCTTTCATCTTTTTCATTTTTTCCTCTCATCTCAAGACTTCTCTCCCATTTTTCTCTCAAATATCTTCACAATCTTTCATCCTTTTCACGTTTCTCACCAGATTTCGTCCATCTCTCCACGCTTTTCCCTTGAATCTATTGTGGGTTTTGTGGGCTTTTCATTCATTTGAAGTTTAGCAGATCTTGTGCGATTTTTTTTCTTCAGATTTCTCTCTTCAAGGGTAAGATCTTTCTTGCTTATTATTTCATATATCTTTGGATGGTTGTGAGTAATCCATTTGTTGCATGATTTTCTCTTAATTCTTGAATGGGTTTGAAGATTTGGATGTTGTTTACGTTGAATATCATTTGAAATTGTTGGGTTTTTCTACGTGCGGGTAAACTTTGGTGTGATTTCTTGAAAGTTAGGGATAGGTTTCGTGAGTTAGAGTTAGAAAAAGAGTTGTAAGGATCCTAGGAATCCAAATTTTTGAGCTCTTTTTTCTCGAAAATTTATAATGGGTCCTAGAAGGATACGTAGAAATGAAGTTAGCACTAATAGGAAGACCCCACGCCAGAATTCGACCATCCTAGGTTTAGTTCTAGGGAATCCTTAAATAGATATAACTATGTTGTCTCTTCTAGGAGGTTAGTTCCCGAGAGAGCCCTAAGCCTAGAGACTAACTATTACCCTCACATTACTGAGCAGATCCATGAGCGAGGGTAGGAATCTTTAGCCGGCCGTCCTGGCGAGGCGGTTGTACCCGTAGTCAGGGAGTTTTATGCCAATATGGACGAGACTAGGGATAACTCGTTAGTTAGAGGCATTAGGGTCCCTTTTCATCATCACGCATCAACGAAGTCTACGGTTTACGTGACTTCAATGATGAGTAGGATAGGTTTTGCTCTAGAAAATTCTCGGAATAGGAGGCTATTCAGACCTTGTGTGGGCTAGGAGTTCAGTGGGCTAGGTCACAAAGGGTCGCTGTGAGGTTCAGGAGCACAGATATGTCCATCTCTGGTCAGATCTGGCATGCCTTTGTGTGTTCTAGATTGATGCCAGTGTTGCGCCTCACAGACATCACAAAGAACCAGGCCAAACTCTTTTATTGCCTTGTTCAGGGGATGATAACGTCAGTCGTGTCATTAGGGTGTTGATCCGTCATTATGGGCGGTGTTCCACCACCAGTAGCTTAGGTCACCTGAGCCTGATTACCGGGTTGTACCGAAGGTTTGGGTTAGAAATCTTCGATGACAAGGAAAAAATGGGGGTCGTGCACCTATCAGTAGGTCTACAGTCTCGACCTTCTGATGGAGAGGAGTGGACCAGCCTGATGATGATGATGACGAGGAGGACGGAGAGGAGAAGTAGGCTCCAGCGATAGAGGCATCCCCCTATGCTGGTCCCCAGGATCAGACCGACATTCCTATTGGAGGGGAATCCTATGCAGAGCAGGCGTACAAGATGTCAGCTGAGGCACTCCAGGTAGCGACCGAGTCACTACGTGTGAGTCAGGAGACTGCCCGTTGAGCACGACGCATGGAGAGAACGATGAACTTCATTGCTGAAGAGAACTGTCTCTACTACGCCAATATCGGTTTCCAGAGTGGCCTTTAGAAAGACCCAGACTCTCCCGATTCCGTTTGAGACTTGTTTCTTTCTTCCTACTCTATTTTATTTCTTTTTGTATGCCCTCAGTTGTTTCTTTTCTTTCCCTTTCCTTTTATTATTTTAGTTTTGCTAATTTCTTTGTTTTGTAGATTTTCTTTTGTATGTTTTTTTTACTGTGTTCCCTTTCTGGAGGCCTCTCTAGAGCCTTATCTGTTTCTTAGCAGAAGAAGAGCCCAGCATCACTACCACCGCTGATGCGAGGCATTGTTATCAGGGGAGATTTTCTGTTCCCTTGTTTTCATTCTTCTTGAGCTTTACTTAAAATATATTGGATACAATGTATGTTTTTAAGTTAAAGGTGAGGTACTCGTTGGGTAATTTTTCTATATATATTAACTTGGGGTCCTTGAGCGTTGTGCTCAGACTATGCTGTGTGTTTTAATGCCTTGCTAGCATGTTTGCCCTGTTGTTATCATGATAGTCTACGGTATACTCCTCCTGTAATGAAATTTGCATGAAGGAACGTTAGGATTGCATGATCATGATTTTTAGCCCATTTTTAAAAATCTTCCTGTTCACGAGGGGTTGTCCTTTGATTTGCATGGGTAACGGTGACTAGAGCGCCGACCCAATATGCCTACCATTTTAGGGACAAGACCGAGTGGAGAGCTGGAAACATGATAATACAAGATGGAATTCACTCCTTCCCTCCTTGAGGGTAAGTAGATGATTGTTCTCTTAAGTGATGTCTCCGAAATTTGAACAAAGAGTCCTACCCTCTCATTGGCCTGAGAAGGGTTTTTGTTTATTGGTTGGACCATAAACAGGTAATTCATTAGAGGAGCATTAGTACTTAAGAAGCCAGAGGTAATCCAAAGGTAAAACGGTAATTTGACCTAGTTGGAGTTACGAACACTCGTGAAGGATTAACTTGTTGTTATTGGTCTATATCCATGGACACATAAATATATCTGTAGTGAGAAGAGTGCAGTTGTGGGTCTTTAGTGGAGTGTACTCACGGTTAACGAATATTGATGAACTTGGTTGATGAGTTTAACCAATTAACCTCATATGGTTGGAGCTTTTAATCTACAGGTCCACCAGGTCCCCTCGTTAGCTCACTAGATGATAGTTTAAAGGGATAATTTGAATTGTACAAATTAATTTGAGGGAACTATATATTAATGTGATTAATATATAACTAATTATGGATATGATCTATAATTAAATTGGATAAGTAATATTTGAATAATATTCAAGTTAATTAATTCAAATAAATTAGATTCACAATGAGTTAATAGAGAGGTTTTGCACATATACATGAGATGTATATGATAATTAAATATATACGTTAAATGAGTTTAATGTATAAATAGTTATTTAATTATTGTGTAAATTAAAAATTAAATAAATGTTATTTAATTGGGCTAGTTAATTAAATAGGCTAATTAATTAAATAAATGTTATTTAATTAATTATAGAAAAGGAAAATATATTGGGAAAGATTCTTGACTCTTCCCTATATAAAGACCTCCGCATGGCCTGTTGGGAATGTACATTCCTACACACTTTGGTTGCAGAGAAACTCTGACAATACAAAACTTCTTAGTGTTATTGTGCAGGATTTTCTCTAGGCCAAATCCTCTAAATTCTCCAAAACACTTTTCTCCTCTCCCTTTCCCAATAGTTGGATACCACCTATCCCTCTATTGGAATCCCAAAGAATAACGAGATAACTCTCGTAGTAGTGTTCGAGATTGCTCAAGGAGTTGTTCGTGATCAAGACCATTTGGAGATCCGTTCGTTGGAACTTTGGAGAAGCTTGTTTGTGGCGCTAGAGAATCTACAAAGGTAAGAACCGCTCTAACCCTTTTTCCTAGAAACATGCTAGTTTACGTGTTTATCTATTCCGTCTAGTACAACGATTTTGTTTATTGTAAAAATCGAATCGTGGAATGCAGGGCATTCTAAGAAACGCTTCCGCTACGAAACTAGATCCCATCAAAGTAAAAGGTCATAGGTATATAAGTGAGGGACAATATTTCCATTGATACGAGGGGCTAAAACTAAAAGAAAAAACAAGGTTAAAATTAAATGTCTTAAAAGAATAGGGATGTACTAAAAAAAAAGTTATGAATATTTAAGAACAATATATAAATATTATCAATTTTTATATTACAAATTAAGTTTATTTGCCAATTGATATCAATTTCTTTCGAGTCCTGATTTCTTAGAAAGAAAAAAAAAATCTTTCTAATTGAAGTACATATGATATTTTTGTTAAAAAAAAAATGACCAATGGCAAAAATCACTCATAAAGTATGGTGGTAGTTGTAATTATACCCTCTTTATTTTAGGGTATAGTGTATGTTCTAGTTTATTTTCATTGTGTACTTTACTGTATTGTACTTTGTATTGCACACCCCACCAGCTTTAGGACAAGTGGGAGATTTTTGGGGTTTATGTCTTAAATCTCGTGCTTCTTTTAGTTTGTAAATTGTATATACGAATTATTTATTTAATAAAATAAGAAGCTATTTTATGTGACATTTAGATTGCATTAACTTAATCTAATAAACTAAGACCCAAGGTTATTTTATTTGACTTGAATAGTATGTAGTAGATATACAGGTGGATCATGTTCAAGTAATAACCTAAATGGTCTATAATATATAGATAAGGTTGGGTGTCTTGTCCTTGTGACACTACGTATACAGTCTACTTTATAAATGTTACAAATGTTGTAAGTGTTACAAAAGATGTGATCCAAATCGTCCATGTGGAGACATTTGAGTAGGGGTGTCCTATATAAAGAGTTTGTATAAAACCAGACCGCGAAATGACCGTTAATTGGAGAGATTAGCATTTCATATGATGATCATAAGTAGCTCAACCTCAATCCTAAGTGAGTTATGAACTTCTTTCTATGAGGGCAGTCCTTTGATTTGTATGTGAGAGTGACCCGTGTCAACGATTCAATAAGCCTACCATCTTCAGAACTTGTCCAAGTAGAGAACTGAGAACATAGCTACACAAGATGAAGTTCGCTTCTTCTCGCTTTTAGGGTGAGTAGATGAATTGTTGTTCTCTTAAGTATTGTCTCCGAATCTTGAACAAGGGGCCCTCCCTCTCATTGGCCCGAGAGAAATTTGTTTATGATAGGATCATATTGTTCATTAGAGCATTAGTGAGACTTAAGAAGTAAGAGATAATTACAGGGATAAAATTGTAATTTTATCCAATTGTAATTATGAGCAATTTGTGAAGGGTTGACTTACGGATAATGGTTATATCCATGGACACAGAAATATTCTATAGTGTGAAGAGTGCAATTGTGGATCTTTAGTGGAATGACCTATAGTTAATGAATGTTGATTAATTTAATTAAAGAGTTTAATTAATTTAATCTTGTATCATTTGAGCTTCTAATCTGTAGGTCCATTAGATTCTCTTGCTAGCTCACTAAGGATAAAACAAGGATCAATTACTTTTAGAATAATTTGAATCGTTCAAATTACATAAGAGAATGTAGATTAATTGTATAAGATGTAATTAATATAATGTATATGGATATATTATAATATAAAGTTAATTTTGAATGATATTCAAAATAAAACTCTCTCTCTCTCTCTATATATATATATATTTGAATAAGATTCCATATTAATTATATGAATGAGATTCATATAAAAATTATAGGTTAAAATTAATATAAATAAGATTCATATTAAAGTTATAAGTTATATGAGAGATGTTTATTTGCATATGATTCAAATAAGAGTTCACTTAAATATGAGATATTTAAATATATATTTAATTATTTATTTAATTAAATAATTAGTTTTTCTTAATTAAATTAAATGAGATTTAATTTATTTTTAATTTGATTTTTTTGAAAATTCGATTAACTCCCCATTACAGGGGAGTTATTTTTTTAATGTGGGTGGGGAGTTATTGTAATCCCCTCCTCATCTTTCTTTCACTTAAAAATGCAAAAGTGTTTTGCATTTGGAGTAAACACCGTTAATTTTTCAACGAGATCTCTCATTCTCTCAAGAAAAGAAAAAAAAAAATCTCTCTACAATATTTTTCTATTTGACCCTTGTTCCCAGAAGACTTTGGATCTCACAATCCAAATCCTTACTTAAGAATAGCAAGATAGCCAAGTGGTGGTATTCATTATTCTGTTCGTTGGAGTTCATGCAAGTCAAATATTGGTGTCCAAGTCAATGGAAGCATTGTTGTTCGTGTATCTTCTCTGTTTTTCTAGATATCCTAAAGTATAACCAATGGTAATTGAATTCGTACACTTCCACACGGGATTTGATCCCTTCACTCTGGAGGATCCAAATTTTAACATTAAAAGTTTGAGGATGTAATTACAATTACATTATACTTTAAGGATTTTTGCTATTTGCCAAAATAAAAATTCATATGATATTTACTATACCCTTTGCCTTTGAATAGGAATGTGTGATTGGAATGTCTCACCAAATATGAATATAATCTTAACTACTAACTCCACTTTCTTTTATCATTGTCAAATTGATGTAATTAAATTTTATGTGGAAAAGCACAATCAAATCATTTTAGGTGAACCTAAAAAATAAAATTTAATTAATAATATAAGATTGGGTGTGTTAGATTCAACCTAAATGTATTTAAGGTAATCGATCCATAGTTTAGGGAAAATGTCAATTTATATCCTTAAATTTTGGATTGTATCAAACTAAACATTTGAAGGATAATTGTATCAATTCAAATCTTGAACTTTTCCAAATATATTTGTCTACACCATCTTCTTCCGATTTCATTTGAAAAAAAAAAGTATGAGACTTATAATTATAATTTTAATTGAACTCTCAAATTATCATAACCGAATCAATAATTCTTTTAGTTTGAAAATTTTCAATGTATCAATTCATATGTATGTGTATGCTTATTCAAATGTTCGATTAGAAAATGGATGTTTAGAATTGATACATGTTTGTTTTGATATGATTTCATTACCATGTTTTTATCTTTCTTAACTAGAAACTTGAATTCTTAGCCAAATAATTTTTAAAAAACTACTATTTTTTAGTTTCAAATGTGGTTCGGTTTTTTAACATATCTAAAAGTAAATAAGAAATAAAGAAAAACTATTTAAAAAAAGGTTTAATTTTCAAAAATAAAAATCACAACTAAATGATTATCAGATGAGGCCTAAATTTTTAGATTTTGTATTTAATAAGTTATTAAATTTTGAGAAGTATTTTTATAGGTCCATGAACCTTCAATTCTTAGTTAAATAACTTTTTTTAAAAAAAAAACTACCACACTTATTATAGTCTCATAGACATATATAAAATGTAATTTTGTGTTTAGTAGTTCCATGAAGTTTTTAAATTACTGAATACGTCGAGAACCTATTTGACACAAAATTAAAGCTTCAAAACTGTCTTAACAATTTTCGAAATGTTCATGAATATATTAATACATAATTGAAAACTTAAGTATATATTAAACACTTTTTAAGGTTCAAAAAGTGATTAGATGTCAAAGCAAAGGTCTATAGTTTGAGTCTCTATCTCTATTATACTAAAAAAGTTTCGACTTTTTTTTAAGAAAAAAATTTGGAAAATTCTTTAATTTGAGAACAGGAGGGAAGAAATTATTCCATTAGGCCACTATAGCATGGTTGCCTCATATTAATGGTCAGATGTGGACCAAAAAAAACTTTCCGAATAATCATTTAATATAAATTCAAAATATCTTTGTAATTTCTTTCAAAATACTTTTGTAATTTCTCTCTCATACATCTAATAATGTAATATAAACAGTTACATATGTAACTTTTTTTCAAAAAAAAAAAAAAAAAGAAAAGAAAAGAAAAGAACAAATATCAATTTACACTCCTGAACTTTGGTGGTTGTATCAATTTAGATCTTTAAACTAATAATTTTATCAATTTAAATCCTGAGCTTTCATAAATATATCAATTTAAATCACAGACTAATAATTGTATTAATTTAAATTCTAAACTTCCGTAAGTGTATCAATTTAAACATTGAATTTTTACACGTATATCAATTTAAACTATATTTTATTTGGATACACTTATGAAAGTTCAAAATTTAAATTGATATGCGTACGAAAGTTTAGGGTTTAAATTAGTAACATTATTAGTTTGAGGTTTATATTGATATTACTCTAAAAGTTCAGAGTTTAAATTGATACAGTTCCCAAAGTTCAGGAGTATAAATTAATAGTTGCCTAAAAAGAATTTAAGAGGTCGTATCAAGTTTTTTAAATATTAATGTCTATGAAAATGTTGATGTCTCAATTTTATAAAAATATTTACAAATGATGAAAATATTGATATAATGTAGATGTTGATAGGTATTTTGAAAAAATTATAAATATAAAAAGAACATAAAAATTATTTTATTATTATTATTATTATTATTACTGGTTCAACATTAATGATATTTTTTCCTTTTGAAAAACAAAAACATTAATGATATATTTTTTTAATATTTTAAATTATATTTTGTTATTTCTATATTGTTGGCACAGACATCTCATCAAGGTCTTTCTCGCATCTCCGACACTCTCTTCTCGTCTGGACACGTGTTATTAGAGCAAACCTAAAAAAGTACTTACATCAGTGTAATGCTGAATTAAGTGCACTCTAATATTTAAGTTAATACACAAAGTATTCAATTCGACTAAGCACAAAAAAAAATTGTTTGCCCTATTGAGGTTAATGAGGGCTATTTATAAGGCTCATTCTCTGACACCCTCTTAGAAAATGTGCAATATTTACACCATCAGAATTAGTGTGACCCTCGAGATTGTAAGGTACCAACCACATTTTTCTTTTGATAAAATGGATTGAAGTCAATTGGTTGATATGAGACTTGAGAGAATTTAACTTTTTCTTTTGGGCACGTAGACTCCCTGGTAGGTTTTAGAACGTGCCTCCAGACTTAGATTCGGTTGTTGATTTGAATCTTACTTTGAACAACCTTCGACATATATGATATTAATGAAATTGTCGATTTATTTTTTTTTCTTTTTTATATTGGACAAAAATTAACAATAAATATATCACCTATACCACCAATGAAAAAGAGTTTAAAAATCGACTTTTTGACATGTATAGCGTCGGTGACGTTGCGGAAAAGAGGCTGGAAAAAAAAAACAACGCGTTCTCCCTAGATTAGTGCAATGGGAGTGTTAGCTGTCAGTCACCACCACTATAATCCTCTCTCTGACGGTTACTCTCTCTGACAAAACCCATGCGAAAACCATACGACGTCGTTGACCTTTCCCAACCAATCCCCCTCATTGGAATGTGACCCACCATCTACGTGGTTTTATCATATCTCTCCTAACCCTCCAGTCTTTTGCGGCGGCGGCACCACCACCAGATTCTCTTCCCTGGCATTTCCGTAATTTTTGCATCTGGTCAATGAAATTTCGACACGTGGACATCTGTTTCACCATTCGCTATACACTCCTTTTGTACGGTCAAAAGTACCCTTTTGCCACTTCCCTACTTTTATTCTAAATTAATTCAAATTATAATAAACTAAACTAAAATATATTTTTTTTAAAAATGGTTTTTGCATGGGGATTGGATGGCACGTGTGACAGTTGTATCTCCCTCAGAGTTCGGTGGTAAATGAGAAATATTCCATTAATGAAATTTTCATTTATTTGTTTTTTAAAAAATTAAATTTTCATTCATTAATAGTAAAAATTAAATTTAGTTTTTAATTTGTTCCCTCCTATCAATTTAAATGATAAATTTTTAATTTCATCCAATTAGAATATAAACTTAAATAAATATTATTACTTTTACTCTACGTTCAATTATTATGACTTCACCCACTAATTATAGTTCATAACAATGTAAAAATTTTCTAATTTCAATCAAATAAAGTTTTGCATAAAAATAATTTAATCAAAATTCATAGATTGAAAAAAAAACCTCAAATGTCGTTTTTCCCTAACTTTTTTTTTTAATCAATTTTGTATCGTATTTAGATTTTATAATTCATTAGCAAGTTTAGATAATTTTTTTTTCTCTAAATAATAATATAAGTTTGACTTTTTGAAAAGAAAAAGTTTTATTTATGTACTAAATCGTGTAGATTCCATTATGTAAAAAAGTGTTGGGATAATTTATTTTGTGGATCTTTGACCATCTTGTGGTTACTAAGTTAGGTGAAGTTAGGATTTGAAAATTTTACAGTTTTATAAATTAAATATATATATATATAAATAAGAATTTATTATAGTAGTAGAAGTTTCTATTTCTTAAAGATGTAAGATTATATTTAATTAGTACAATATTGTATTGATTTGTCAAAATTGTGGTACAAGAAAAAAATAGTTGTTGGAGTTTTAATGCATATAAAATATTTCTATTTTGTTGAATATATTGAAAATATTATATTTTTATGACCTACTAAGTATCTAGGTAAGAAATGACTATTTAATCCACTTCTTATTAAACAAAAAAATAAATTATGAAAATATCAAATATTAAAATCCTTGATTATTATATACCCACTTCATACAATAAGCTACTAATTGCATCTTGTACTAAATTAATTATACAATAATTTATACTCCATATGTACTTATTAGTTAGCGATGTGTAATAATTAATATAGTCATTGAAATTAACAAAGCACTTGAAGGAACTAAGTATTTTTTAAAATGTGTTAGGCCCTTAGATCGTAACAAAAACAATGTTTGAATTATTCAAACATTTTAAAGCAAAAATCAGTATTTCAAACCGGTTAAAAATAAGCCTAGTTGAACTAAAAAGTGATATATTATGGACAAGTTAAATAATCGATTTTCACACTCATATATTATTATTATTTTTTTAATATCTATGAGTATCTGGATCAGCTTACATGCACTCGACTAATCTCACAGGACAACCTGTCTGATCTTACAACATTTTTTTATCAAGAAAACACAGGACAACCTGTCTGATCTTACAACATTTTTTTATCAAGAAAACACGTACGATATTAAATCCTAGGTAGGTGGCCATCATGGATTGAATCAATGACCCCTTGGCCCTTCGATACTCATATATTATTAAAAAAAATAATACGTAGATTCATAAATATTTAATTGTACTTAGTTGTCAAAATGAGCATATTTTTGCAATAATTAACATGTACT
Organism: Benincasa hispida; assembly: GCF_027475165.1. Classification (NCBI taxonomy): domain Eukaryota; kingdom Viridiplantae; phylum Streptophyta; class Magnoliopsida; order Cucurbitales; family Cucurbitaceae; genus Benincasa; species Benincasa hispida. The sequence goes on from NC_143479.1 coordinate 45,636,011, forward strand.
ATCCTATTTAAAATTGAAGATTCAAATTTTCATACTTACATTTGTTGTAAATACTTCATCTTTAATCTGTTATGGCACGTATATTTTTTTTTACTTAATTATACTATCTCTCACTAATTAAATCTCATTTTTCTCTCTAATCTTTCTCTCCACACATATTTTCTTAATTACTATTATTATTTTCAACATACATTTCTCTTACTACCTTTTATATACACATTCATTAAGTTAATATTGTCTTCATTTTGGTGATAAATGTCTACCACATCAAAACTGATTAGAACAATCCTATATTGTTTAAAGAGCAACTTTAATTGTATTAGAGACTCTAATTATTTTTTGTTATAATTATTCTCTATGAATAAAGCTCTATATTTTGCTCAGGAAGAAGAGAATATTTTCACAATTTGTGAAAGATTATAGCATGGTATTAGATTATTTTGACTAGTGTCATGATCATGTTCACACTTCTTGCCAACTCTCCCTTTACATGCTAGTCTATTCATGTGCCTACTCAGATTGACCTTTCTTGTCAAAGCACTGCTGCATGACTGATTCAACAACTCGAGATCTCATTCTCCAATATTTTTTAAGATGCATGTAAGTGAGGACAAAACATGTTGAAAGGGCTAATGTTAATTTGTGGGAATAGTCTTCAGTTTTTGAAGCATAAGAGGATAATGTGATAGGTTGCAGGAGATACAGTAGAATGTCAGGGCAAATAAGGTATCAAATCCGAATTATGAATCCTGGACCTAGAACGTTACATTTTCTCTCTAATATTTCCAATGTTGTCTCCATTAGACTCGATTCTTCTAATTTTGTCATCGATTCTTAAAAGGGCACAATCTTTTTGGCTTCATCGGTGAATCTTGCTCTAAATCGAAGCAATCTACTACGGTTTCTTCCTCTTATTCATCTTCTTTAACAATAAGAGCTTAGGTCAACAAAAATTAAGAGACATATCATATAAAAATCTTATTAATGATGGTAAAAGAATGAAGTAAATAATCAAAAGTTGCCTTATACAATCTATCTCTCCACGTCACATTACTTTAATTCAAATAAAATAATTATAATATGTGATAATGTTATTATTATTAATATTAATTGTTGTTTGAGAATATATCGAACTTTATAGTATATGAAAAGGCAAGAACGACAGCAAGAGAAAGTTGTGATATTTATTGTACGTAGTACGAAAACAAAACAAAAAGGCATGCCTTCATTATCGAGCTGTGTTTGACTTTTAGGTCTTTTTTTCTCCTTTTACACATGTGTGATCACAAACAATAATAGCATTAGAAAGGACTAAAAAAAAAGTAGCTTCAAAAACAATTTTTAAGTTCAAAATCTCAAAACCCCACCTCACTTTTTAATGCATTAAACTAATTCCAAACTTTACCAACTTTCCATTTTCCAACACCGGGGGAAAGAGACATTATTCGATGTGATTGAAACAATATGTGGAACGATTAATTTACACCGTCAACATGAACATATATAGCTCTACTGATATTAATTATTACTATTAATCTCGAAACTAGAAGTTTGATTCATCATCTTACATATTATCATAAAAGGAAACTATTTTATGCGATAAAGAATTTGTTTTTAGATTGGAACAAGGAGTGAAGTTGTTTAGTCTTTTATGAACTTTTAGATTTATGACTAGTAGATATCTACATTGTGTCTTAATAAGTTCATAAACATTTATTGTTGTGATTAATATGCTAGTTAACCTAAAAAGTGCCTAATAACTACTTATGGACGTTTGGAATAAAGAGTGAAGTGTTTTAATTCGAAGAATGGAGTTTATAAAAAGTTAATAAGACATGAAATTTATATTTTTAAGTCATAGGAACACAAGGGCCAGTAAAACTTTTGATTACAACTTATGAGATGTGTTTTACGGTACAAAAACTTGCATATCTAAAACTAAAGATTTCGAGACTTATTGCGCACTTCTTAAGTTTAGATATGAACATATTTGATGCATCATTAAAAGTTTAAATTCAATTCGACACTTTTTTAAAGTTCGAAGATTTATAAGATGTCGAACTTATAAAAAATTATAATTTCAACCAACATTATAATGTTCTATTGTCAACTTAACACGATTCAACTAGTTAAAATATTATTTTGGTATTTATATTTGAAGTTAAAATATTATTTTAGTCATTATACTTTAAAATTTGTTCAATTTTAATCTTTATATTTTCAAAAAATCTAATTTCAATTTTTGTATTTTTAATAAGTCTTAAACATAGTTCCTATATTGGTTTACAATTATTGATTTCTTTTTCAAAAACAAGTATTTTTGCTATAAATTTCGAAAGCATATTCATATATTATTTCAAATAATTGTTTTAAATGATAAAACTGCTGAAAAGATTTTCAAATATAGCAAAATATAACTGTTTATCAATGATAAATCGTAATAGACCATTATCATCACTCAGACAATGCCATTATTTCTTATATGAAAATTAATATTAATATTTAACTAATTTGATATAAATTAACTATAATTGAACAAACCTCAAATTACATTAAAATATATTTTAACTGCCGAGGTAAGACCGACTAGGTTGACATATTCAAAATTTCACCTATTATATCTATTTGAATTAGAAATAGAAAGGAAAAAAAAGACTTCGAGGGGCAAAATTGTCCACAAGAATTATAAACATCTGACATCTCCCAACAAAAACCACACGCTCTTACACACGCTACAGATCATCAAACACAGTTTTCTTTTCTTTTAATTTTTCTTTTTTGATTTTCCATAAATATGTGTGAACACAATTTTTTTTTTTTTATATATATATTTACTATTTTTATTTCGCTTTTTTCTTTTTTCTTTTTTCCTTCAATTTTTGGTATAAATAGTTTTATAATGCATGGTTCATGTGGGTTGAGTTGCACATTTGTCTACTTTCCGACAAATTAAAATTATATATAATTTTGCTTTTATCTTTCGGTTACACTAATTAATACAAATTTTTTTCATTAATTATTTGGTTTTAATTATTTTTCTTAAGAAAAATTCTATAGTTTTTTTTTTATTATTATTTTGAAGACATTAAGCCTGCTTTGAGAGTGACATCTTTTTAATTTTTTAGTATATCAACAAAATCATAGAGTAATTTTTAAATAGAGGTTATGTTATTTTTAAATAAAAATAATAGTACTATTTTCATTTTTAAAGTACATTATCAAGTTTGATTTTTTTAAATAAAAAATAATCATCACCAAAATAAATTGATAATGCACCACTATTTTTTAAAAAATATTTAGGCTTGGCTTTTAATAGTTGGTTAAATAACAAATTTGGTCTCAGAACTTGGTCCTTATGATTTGATGAAATCTTACAAACGATTCTCTGGTTTGATGAAATCCTAAAAATCAGTCCCTACCATAAAAATTATTTATATAGATTTTATCAAACTACATGAACTAAATTATAATTATAAACAATATGGACTAAATCCTAACATTCTTCGAATCACAGGGATTGGATTTACAATTTAACCTTAAAAGTTATACGATTTTCAATTTGTTTGAAAAATGTGATATGCCAAGATGAATATAGTTCAATTAGGATAAAATCTTTTACTCGATTTCGAATTTAGAGATTTGATTCCCTAGATCACAGTTATAAAAAAAATAAATGGTAGTTTAGTAAATTTAGGAAACTTTAGATTTTATATATCTTTGTTGTTAAGATCTTTAACCCCACCAAATTAACAAGAATAATAAAGACTTTGACTATTTTTTTAGTGGTATAATATTTAGAATCAAAACTTTATGACTACGTTTCCTTATTCTTTGACCAAGGGGAGAGTTCAAGAAGAAGAAAAAGGGGAAAACTGATGCCTTAGTTTATTTATATATATAACATAAATTTCTACTATCAATTATGAAATCTAATATTCAATTCTTTGCTCATATATGGTCATTACAAACTTTTCATCTACTTTTATCTCTGTAAATCATTTGGAATCAAAAGATTATAGATTAAAATGTTATGATGTAAGATTTTATACTTTTTTTGACTATATTGTAGTGACATCACTTTTTTTATTTTCTTTCAATTATATGTAATAATGTACAAAATGTTAATATTTTAATTTTTATATATGTCTGTGAACTACTCATAATTATTTATATTTATTAAGCAATGCTCATATATTATATTATTGAGAATTAAATTTAGAAACTACTAAAAATTCAATGAACAAAAGTAGTGAAATTTTAAACCATAAAAATCAAAGTGGAAATTAAATGTCGTAAACTAGATGTCAAATTATAAATTAGAATAAGGTTTACTGACCAAAAATATCAAATATCTGATTCTTCAAGTGAAAGGATTAAATGACCTAGATTGAACCGTCCCCACAGCACCCCACCAATCCCAGCTGACTCTCCTTCTCCCTATCATCGACAGTCGACCAGCTCCTCCCTCAGCCACTGCCCTCCAATGCCCACCCGAAGCTGTCAGTCACTGTCGAGCCCAGCCATTTGCGTGACCAGACGCCGCTACTCGCGCCTTAGCCACCGTGACGCTGCTGCACACCATTTGGAGTCGCCCAACCTCGCGCCAGACTCCGTTTGTCGTATAGCCGCACTACCCTTGTTCTAGATCTGGTCAATCATTCACCGAATCCACTGTTTTCATCCTCAACCGTTATTGTTCCTTGGGATTTTCGTCGAATCGTGGAGTTGGATGAAATTTTGGGTAAGTTGTGTTCCTCTTAGTGAGGTTAGTGGGTTCTTGTTATTTTGTGATTCAAGTGGATCTCTACTCAAACGGGCATTATGATTCAAGTGGTTCTATTTTGTGGTCTCTTTATCTTTGTCTTAATTTTCTGGTTAATGGTGAGGAATTGACGATATGTGAAGTGAATCCTATTATTAGACAAAGATGGTAACATGTCGTAGTTTCATTGTTTTCTTTGGAAAAAATGGTTGTTGTGTCTACTGCCAGATTTCCTCGTGCATGACTTTTTGTCATTTACATTTTTCCTTGTGCGTGACTTTTTGTCACCGTTGTATCTTAACACTTATTTCTATATTTTGAAATTTGATGTTATCGCCATTTATTCTATTTTGTAGGTTGACTTGCTTAAACATGGCTTGCCTGACCCTTAGTTCTCGATCTTTAGACTTCGAAGCTCAATGTATAGATTAAATAATGTACTTTGTTGAGAGGTTACTTATTAAACATTTTGTCACTTTTGTGTTTGTTGAAAGTTGAGTTTTGTATGCAAAAGCAATTTATATGGCCAATTTTTGTTTCCACAATTGTCTGAATTTTTCAATTTTTCAAATTGATTTCCAGTTATCCAAATAGATTTTCATAATTAAGTAAGATTGGGAAATTTATAGAATCTCGATGCATGAGATTTCATCGAGAATTTCCAAATATATAGAATCTTAGTGTTGATCCTATCCAAGGTTTCACCGCTAGAGCCCGAAATCTTCAATAGAATGAAAAAAGATAATATTTTTTTTTCTAAATCTTAGTTGTTGATCTTGGCCGACATGGACGGAGAAAACTATTGCAATGAATTTTCTAAAAGAGTAATGGTATAGCATCCTTTCTGAGTGAGCATCTGCGATATTGATAACTTGTAGAAATACAAGTTATTGTATCTATTTCTTTAGAATAATTAGAAAATTTTGAAGAAAAATGTGTTTAGTTAAATATGATATTCATGAAAAATTATCTTACTATGCGTTCATGTATTACAAAACTCATAATTTTGGAAATTATAAAACTGATCATTGTTGAACGTAGGTTTTGAAGAAAAATGAAGAAATTGGCTAAGGAAACAAAAGTTGCGCCCTTGAACGCATGGAAGAGATAAGCTCGATGCCCAACTTTGCAACACAAAAAACTATATGATGAGATGAAACATGAAGAGAGAAAATGACAAAGGCGTAGATGGTGAACATCAAATCAAGATGCAACTTGGTAGCTGATTTGAGACATTCGCACCAGAGCCCATGAATATGTGATGTGAGTAGTCAGTTGTAACGACCGGATCCTTACATATTATGGTTCGACCGCTACGACATGCATACTTAGACATTTCTATCATGAGATGAGTTTTGGCAAAAATCTCAAAAGAACATATATAAAATTTTATTAATTAGGTAGAAAACTATATAAAAAGTTTATTTTACAAAACACCAGGATCCATAAAACATTAGCGTAGTGATACAAAAATGCATATGCCTATAATAGTGAGTTTGATGGTTGGCCATTTGAGCGACGTCCAGTTCTGCCACCTACGCTGTGTCTTTACCTATAAAGTCTGTAAAAATAGGATGAGTATACAATATACCCAGTAAGTAGTTCTCACATAGGGTAGTGACCAAATGCACAATCACATGCAACATATCCTGAAAACATATGATTGAGACCGAAAACATATTATAACATGTGGTGGTCGGTTATGCTTCTAACGTAAATTTCTCTGCCCTGATAGGAAGATGAGAACTTAGGTGGAAACTAACCCATCTGATGATTAGCGGGTCATGCAGTCAGTAGGGCTAGAGTCGCATCCAACATCAACCATTAACATAAACGTAAGATTGGACTAGAGGGTGCAACCATACATACCCTGTTAGTCCCTAGCATAATCTTGACACAGGATTGGGTCTAGAGGGGTGCAACCATATATGCCCTGCTAGCCCTAGAAGCATAACCTTTATCTAATTAAAATTTAATCTTATGAACAAACATAATGCATGGGGTCCCTTGTCGATAAACATATTTTAAACATGTAATGCAACATAACAATAACATAATTATGCAACATATTAAAGGTACACTACCATGAAACACTTAAAAAGAGGGTGAGATAACTATTTACCTTAACTACGATCCTAGTTATTCCTTATTATTCCCTATGGTTTAATCAGTAGAGTTTTTCCTCTTAAATCAAAAGGAAATTTTAGGCAGCACTTCCCTTGCGTTTCCTCCTTCTAACTAATAGAATTACTTCACCCTTTTCACACGATTTTTTCTACTGAGTTTTGTTTGAGAATCCGTTTAACTTCCAGCCAAAAGCCTCTTATTATAGCCATTTCCAGCTCTTCTCTATGTGACAACTCATCCTACACATGACTTCTTTAAAATTACTTAGGTTTAAGAATTTCTCTTAATAAGACACCTAATTTTGGCTAACGTTTGCCCTTACGTCATCCACCTTTGTTTGTATTTCATTTTAGGGTTTTCCATGTATAATCTATAAGATCGTGGCCAAATTCAACGCATAATCCACGCTTCTGTCCAAATCTCGCTCTTTCTGTTCTCAGAATCTCGCTTTCTCCAGCTTTCTCACTGTGTTTGGCTCTTGTGACTCTCGCTTTCGCTGGTTTGGCTCTCGTGGATCTCGCTCTCGCTCTCGTGGCTCCCACTCTCTCCCACTGTCTAGCTGAGAATCTCGCTCTCACCACTCTCACTCTCTCCAATTTTCTCTCCAATCTCGCTCTTCAATCTCGCTCTCCCCAATTTTCTCTCAAATCTCGCTAGTTTTCACGCGTGGGTTGCCTTCACTGCTTGTGGTTCCACTTTCCCTTTTTAACTCTTTCAAATTTTAAGAGTATATGGGCAATTAATTCACCTCCAATTCTTCCAATGAGCAGTGCCCAAACAAAAAGTTATCTACTGCCCTTTGTCTTCTGAATTAGCTAGCATCCAACTTCTAATTAATCCTCCCTGATTCTGCCCCCTTATTCATTATTTTTGGATAATTTTTTCCAATTCTAAATTTCCACCCGATTTTCCTATTAAGTTTATATATTTTCCATTCTTAATTATATATTTTATTTGTTTTCCTGTTTTCTAAATTAGGGTTAGGGTATTACATTTACCACCCCTTTAAATAAAATTTCGTCCTGCTTAACATTTGACATTTAATTTTCTGTAGTGTATGCGTACAAATTTGGGTTGTTACATTCTTCCCCCCTTAAGAACTTTCGTCCTCAAAAGTTTCTTGGTTCTTAAACAGATAAGGGTATTTGACTTTCATCTCTTCTTCTCGTTCCCATGTAGATTCTTCTACTTGCTGATTTCTCCAGAGAACCTTCACTAAACTCATTTCCCGATTACGAAGTGACTTCTTTTCTCTTGCTAGGATGCAAACTGGAGTCTCTTCATATTCCAAGTTTTCACTTATTTGTAGAGGTTCATAATTTACTATATGTGATGGGTCAAACACGTATTTTTGAAGCATCGATACATGAAAGACATTATGTATTGTAGAAAGGGTAGGTGGTAATGCTAATCGATATGCTACTTGGCCAATACGTTCTAATATTTCAAAGGGTCCAATAAAGTGGGGGCTAAGTTTGCCTTTTCGTCCGAAACGCGTAATGTCTTTCATTGGTGCTACCTTTAGAAATACGTGATCTTCTACTTTGAATTCCAACTCTTTTCGATAGTTATCAGCATAATTCTTCTGTCTGCTTTGAGCTGTTCGCATTCTTTCCCGAATTAGCTTAATTGACTCTAATGTTTGCTGCACCAATTCAGGTCCTAGTAGTGTTCGCTCCCCGACTTCATCCCAGTGTACAGGGGATCTGCATTTCTTTCCGTATAAGGCTTTGAAGGGAGGCATACCAATTGCCGCCTGATAACTATTATTATAAGAAAATTCTATAAGATGTATCTGCGAATTCCATGCTCCAGTAAAATCCAAAGCACATGCCCTCAACATGTCTTCTAGGATTTGATTAACTCGTTCTGTTTGGCCATCAGTTTATAGATGGAAGGTTGTGCTGAAATTTAACTGTGTGCCCATTGCTTTCTGCAAACTTTTCCAGAACTTGGAGACGAAATGAGGGTCTCGATCTGAAACAATTGATACTGGGATTCCATGTAACCGGATGACCTATTTTAAGTACATTCGAGCTAGTGCTTCCGTAGTGTGAGTAGTCTTGCATGGTAGGAAGTGGGCCGATTTGGTGAGTCGATCTACAATCACCCAAATCATGTTGTGGCCTTTAACAGTTCTCGGGAGTCCTGAGATGAAGTCCATAGAAATATGCTTCCATTTCCATTCTGGAACATTTAGAGGTTGGAGGAGTCTTTGTGGTCGTTGTCGTAGAGCTTTCACCTGTTGACAAACCAAACATTTACTTACATAGTCGGCTATATCCTTTTTCATGTTACACCACCAGTAATGTGCTTTCAAGTCTCGATACATTTTGGTACTCCCAGGATGTATTGAAAAGCATGATTCATGAGCTTCCTTCAATAGTTCTTTCTTGATTTCTTCATCATCTAGTACACATAGACGTCCATGATAGAGGAGTGCAGAGTTTGGGGCTGTAGAGAATTGACTGGTTTCTCAATTCTCTGATTGTAGTTATTTGTTTAGGTATTTATCTATTTGCTGTGCATTAATTATCCTTTGCCTTAATGCAGGTCTTGCAATTAACTATGCTATTTGAGTTGTGAAGTTTTCTGGTATTAGTGAGATCTCAGCTCTTTCAAGGTCATCCATTATGTATTTGGAGATGGTACTTAGGGCTGCTATATGAGCCGACTTTCTGCTAAGAGCATCAGCAACAATGTTAGCTTTTCCTGGATGATAGAGGATCTCACAGTCATAATCTTTGACTAATTCTAACCATCTTCGTTGCCTCATATTTAACTCTTTCTGGGTAAAGAAGTACTTAAGGCTTTCATGATCTGTATAAATTTGGATATTTTCCCTATATAAGTAATGTCTTCATATCTTTAAGGCAAGACTACGGCAGCTAACTCCAAGTCATGAACGGGATAATTTTGTTCATAAGGTTTCAGTTGTCTTGAAGCATATGGTATTACCTTTCCGTGTTGCATCAATACATAACTAAACCCCTTCTTTCGATACGTCACTGTACACAATTAAACCCTCTGATCCGTCAGGTATAGTGAGAATAGGGGCTGTGGTCAACCTTTCTTTTAGTTCTTGGAAGCTTTGCTCACATGCTTGGTTCCAGACAAAAGGATTATTCTTCTCGGTGAGGTTAGTTAAGGGTAATGCTATACTTGAGAAATTCTTCACAAATCGTCTATAATATCCTGCTAATCCAAGGAAGCTTCGCACTTCGCTGACTGTTGTTGGGCGAGGCCACTTGCTAACTGTTTCAATCTTAGCAGGATCCACTGAAATTCCTTCTTGCTTTACAATATACCCTAGGTAGGCAACTTGTCGCATCCAAAACTCACATTTGGAGAATTTGGCATATAACTTTTCATTTCTTAATATGGAAAGGACGTCCCTAAGATGTTTTTCATGTTCTGCCTCAGACTTGGAATAGACCAAAATATCATCTATAAATACGATCATGAAGTTATCAAGATAGTCCTTAAAAATTCTATTCATCAAGTCCATGAAGGCTGCTGGGGCATTCGTTAATCCAAAGGGCATCACAACGAATTCATAATGCCCATATCTTGTTTGGAAAGCAGTCTTGGATATATCAGACTCCTTGATTCGTAGTTGATGATATCTAGATCGTAAATCTATTTTGGAGAATACTGAGGCTCCTTGTAATTGGTCAAATAGGTCATCAATGCGTGGAAGTGGGTACTTATTCTTTATTGTCAACTTATTCAACTCTCGATAATCTATACATAAACGCATTGATCCATCCTTTTTCTTAACAAATAAGACAGGTGCTCCCCATGGAGATACGCTAGGGCGTATAAATCCCTTATCTAACAATTCTTGTAATTGTATTTTGAGTTCTTTTAATTCCGTAGGTGCCATTCTATATGGTGCTTTAGATATTGGTTCAGCTCCGGGAATTAGATCTATACAAAATTCTATTTCTCGACTAGGTGGTAAACCTGGTAGCTCTTCTGGGAATACATCTTCAAATTCTCTTATTACAGGAATGACCTTAATTTCATCCTTTTGGTTTCGTAAATCCACTACACTTGCTAAATATGCCCAATCCCCATGGTTGAGCAAATGTTTAGTTTTTAAGGCTGAAATTATTCTTAGGGCTGATGGTATATTAGAACTCTTAAACTTAAACTTGATTCTTGTTGGAAAGGTGAATATGACTTCTTTATTATGGCAATCTATGCTTGCATAGTTTGCTACCAACCAGTCCATACCTAGTATTATGTCGAAATCACTTATGTCTAGGATGATAAGGGTCACCCCTAGTTTATGTCCTGATACTGACAATTCACAGTTTTCTACTAATGAGTTGGCCAACCTAGATACTCCGACAAGAGTAGCTATGGATAGAATGTAGCCTAAGGGCTTTGATGTTAATTGAGCATGTTGTGCAAATGTTGTAGAGATGAATGAATGACTTGAGCCCGAATCAAATAAAGTGAAGGCATAATACCCGAGGATGGGTAATGTACCTGTAACAACTGCATCTTGATCCTCTTCCACTTGACGTGTAATAGCAAACACTCGTCCTTTCTGTTGTTGCGTAACCTTGTTACTAGTAGGCTAGGTGGTCTGGGCAGTTGATACTTGGTTGATGAGCTTTGGGCAAGCCTTTGCATAGTGACCCGTCTGGCCGTAGTTGAAACACACCCCTAAGTTTCGTAGACCAACCCCTGATGGTGTTTTCCATAATTTCTGCACTTAGGATATGTGAATGTTTTACGCCCTAAGTGCTTTGGGAAATTTTTGCTTGCCGTTGTGAACGTTGGAAGCCTTGTTGGGTGAATTTCCTTTTTTGATTTGGCATGAATCCTTTTTTAGAAGTTGAGGTTTTGACAGCAAGATCTACTTCCATGAGTATAGCCGACTTGAGGGTAAGGGCATACTCTTTGTGTCGGAAAGCAGTAACAATGCCTCGAATGCCTTCTCTTAATCCCCAAATAAACCTTTCCACCTTTTTCTCTTCTGTGTCCACTAGTCGAGGGACAAAGTGGAACAAGCGATCAAATTTCTGTTCATACTCTGCCACTGACATGTTCTCTTGACGAAGATTAAGAAATTCCACTTCCTTTTGATATCTCTCTGTCAAAGGGAAATACTTGTTGTAAAAAGCCTGGTTGAATTGCTACCATGAGACTGAACCTTTGATTGTTCTTTGTGTGGATTCCCACCAGAATTTTGCATTGCCTCTTAACATAAAGGTGGCACAATTTACTTTCTGTTCTTCTAGGATGTTCATATGGCGGAAAATAGTTTCTATTTTTGTTATCCAATTCTCTGTTATAATTGGATCCACAGATGATCCATCAAATGTTGAAGGATTGAACTTCCTAAATTCTCGAATGATCTTCGAGTCATTTGTATCGTTGATTATTGGTGTGGTGGACGAGGTTGTGTTTCCATTACTCATATTATGTATTAGTATTCGTAACGCTTCAGGTGTAAGTAACACGTAAGGCGTTTGTCCATGTCTTTGATTTTGATCCCTTGTCGATTCGCTTCGAGGTCTGCCTCGTCATGTGGGAACCCTTTGTGGTGGCATCTTGTACACATATTTTATTTTCATAATAAGGAAGCAATCTAATTTTAATTATTTTTTTTAACTCATACCTTATGTTTACTAAATTATTTACTAAATTACTTGTTTGAAAATTCCACTTACCAGCGTATTTGACATAACTGTGGGCATCACTTAACAAGCCGAACCATCAAACACCACGACTCTTCTAATTAGTAGAGCCTAATTGGCTCAAATGCTCTGATACCAAACTGTAATGACCGGATCCTTACATATTATGGTCCGACCGCTACGACATGCATACTTAGACATTTCTATCATGAGATGAGTTTTGGCAAAAATCTCAAAAGAACATATCTAAGATTTTATTAATTAGGTAGAAAACTATATAAAAAGTTTATTTTACAAAACACCAGGATCCATAAAACATTAGCGTAGTGATACAAAAATGCATATGCCTATAATAGTGAGTTTGATGGTTGGCCATTTGAGCGACGTCCAGTTCTGCCACCTACGCTGTGTCCTTACCTACAAAGTCTGTAAAAATAGGATGAGTATACAATATACCCAGTAAGTACTTCTCACATAGGGTAGTGACCAAATGCACAATCACATGCAACATATCCTGAAAACATGTGATTGGGACCGAAAACATATAATAACATGTAGTGGTCGGTTATGCTTCTAACGTAAATTTCTCTGCCCTGATAGGAAGATGAGAACTTAGGTGGAAACTAACCCATCTGATGATTAGCGTGTCATGCAGTCAGTAGGGCTAGAGTCGCATCCAACATCAACCATTAACATAAACGTAAGATTGGACTAGAGGGGTGCAACCATACATACCCTATTAGTCCCTAGCATAATCTTGATATAGAATTAGGTCTAGAGGGGTGCAACCATATATGCCCTGCTAGCCCTGGAAGCATAACCTTTATCTAATTAAAATTTAATCTTACAAACAAACATAATGCATGGGGTCCCTTGTCGATAAACATATTTTAAACATGTAATGCAACATAACAATAACATAATTATGCAACATATTAAAGGTACACTACCATGAAACACTTAAAAAGAAGGTGAGATAACTACTTACCTTGACTGCGATCCTAGTTATTCCTTATTATTCCCTATGGTTTAATCAGTAGAGCTTTCCCTCTTAAATCAAAAGGAAATTTTAGGCAACACTTCCCTTTTTATGCCTATTAATGCCCCATTGAAGATTTGACTAAAGCCCATTGAAGATTTGTCTACGTGTGAGTGGATATATCATACCAAGAAATTGGTCGAAGCCCTATTCATTCACCACCTGAAACCTGCCATTGCCACCACCCTTTCAAGCTTTTCTTTGGAGAATTTTGAGTGAAAACTCAGTTTTATTCTCTGAAAAAGGAGAAGAGAGTTCACTACCATCATGCAACCACATCGAAGCAACACCATAGAACCAAAGGGAACAAGAAATTGTGATATGCGATTTGACATTTTTATTTCTTACTTTTCATTATATTTTTCTCAACATTTTTATTTTTGTATTAAGTTGTAGAGATTGAAAAACTCTTTAGTTTTAATATGAATACAATGTCTTCCATAGTCTATCCATCCATATCTCTTTTCGTAAGCATGGGCGATTAAATTCTTAATGGGTTGAGAAAGATAAGCTAGCATTTTTACTAAGTTGTGCATAAGTAGGCATCCATCTTCTTTATTGCATATATAGTGAGTAGCTGAGATCAAATCGAGAGATTGGTCTAGGTAGAAAACAATCAATTACTTGAGAGAGAATGTAATTGTGGAACTCGTTAAACAAGGATAGAAGTGGCTTTAGAGATAGAGTTAACTTGTTGCAATCAAAACTCATTGTATGCATTCTAGAGATAAGACATTATGGCTAAAAAAACTAAGAGGGAAAGTTCATTACTTTATGAGTTTATGGCATGAACGCATGATTTATGTACCGCTTAGGAAAATGTTAGTGGACCTTTCTCAAACCCTATCTAGTTATTGATATTTTTCCCATTTTCAACGCACACTGCTTTATATAGTGATTGTAACTGTCATCAGACATTCATCATCCTTCAACGTATCACCATTCACACACTCGCTATCATTCACTCCATCATATTTGTAAGTAATTCATTAGTTAGGAAATAACATTTTCAACGCATATTTGAAAACAACCCACTGCGTTAAGATCAAACAATCATTTTGCCACACTTTAGTCATATATCCCTGAGTTCGACCTCGGACCTCATCGAGATTACTCTGTTTAGACTTGCACTTGGGCCTAAATAGAAAAACATTGCGTTTAAAGTAAATTATTCATCTCATTTAGGATTCAAAGCACACATAGGCTATCATATCATTGCATCATTTAAGAGTGCAACAAATCTCCTGTAAACTGAAAGATGGAAACTTTTGGGAGATAATTCTTACAATTTTCCTAGCTTATGCTAGTTAAGCTATGCTCATGTTGATAAGTTTAATTTACATTTGGTCTCTAGGTTTAAAAAGATTATATTTTACCCTTGCATTTCGAGTTTTATTTATGTTTGGTTTTTAGGTCTCAAAATTTACTCTTTTTCCTTTGATTTTTCACTAAATACTCATCGATCCTTGGTGTTAATATATATTAATTAATTTTAAATAATTAAATTAATTTTCAATAATTTTCCATCATGACTTAAATTAATTAAAATTTTTCACATCCTAATTGTTTCGAATTAATTAACTAAATGTTAACACCAATTAAAGAGAAAAATTAAACATTATTAAGAATTCATAGGTGAAGTACAAAATATTAAAATTTAGAGATAAAATAAAAACTAACCCAAAATTTAAGAGTAAAATGTAACGTTTTGAAATCTAAAAACCAAATAAAAATTCGAACCTAAAATTTAGAGAAGAAAATGTAATTTTAAGATTTAAAGATGAATACTTTTGAATAGAAAGAAGATCTAGAAACTAAGCTCACACTATTTTTTCCAATTAGTCTATAATAACATTAGGGGAAAAAATCAAATTGATGCAATAAATTATCTGACACATACACAATAATAGCAATGAGCACACAATTGATAATTTAGGAGACCAATTTAGATTTGTCCAAGAATATAATAATTCAAAAAATAGTTGGTTGGCATATGTGACACCAATGGGGGGACAGAGTACAGGTCACTCCACAGACAAATATAGAGAGAGAAACAACTTTATCTTCTTCAGCATCAAAATTGGTTGTGCCAAAAAAAAAAAAAAAGGTCTTTTGAAAGATCAATTCAAATATATAGCTTTACTAATTTACTTATATATTTTCAAAAATAAATAAATAAATAAATAAAATCCTTTTTCTATGTTATATAAAAATAATAATAAATGTATACTTTTTCTCTTCTCTTTTCTTGTCCCATCTATTGATTACAACAATACTTTGTAATTTGTATCCACCTTTGAAGGGTTCTTGAGTTTATTGGATTTTTACACTGTCAAAGCTTCATTTAAATACATTATAAAAATAGTTCAAAGTTTTCTGTATGTTTTATTATTATTATTTTTAAAATTACAAACTATGAAAAGAAAATCCAATGTGAATTAGTTAAAATATTATCCATATGTTTTTTTCTATCAATATAAATATAATTCAATTGGAATAAAATTTGTACTATCGACTACGAGATTAGAAGTTCGATTCCTCCACCCTATATCTCGTAAAAAAAAGAGTTCAGATTCCTATTTTCACATTATTGAATTCACAAAAAAGAAAAAAAAATAGTGGTATTTTTATAATAGAAAATCTTTAGGAAACCTTTAGTGTCGAAAATTTATACCAAATATGATCGTTCCCTTTCCTAATCAATGTGGGATTTTGTTCGCACTCCTAACATTTGGATTATGAGTTAAACTTTTATAATACTCAATGTTAAAAAAGTTGAGGCACGGTTTGTAAATGTCATAAATTAGATTAATTTAGGTTCACTCATGAAACCTGATTATTTTTTCTATACTACATATATGTCCATAATCTAAAAATATGTAATGCCCGAGTTTAGAAGGAGTATATATGAACTGAGATCACATCCGAATGGGAGATATTCTAAGGGTACGAAAGTCAATTTGGTTAAGAAAGATTTAAAAGAATTGATAACTACTACCTATATCAACAATGTACACCTTCCTTTTCGACGACTCATTCATCAAACTCTAAAATTAAGCATGCTTAGTGAAGATAAAACATATTAAAAAAATTATTGTTGATTTGTGGGGATAGTCTAATTTACATATTTCATCTATAAACTAACTCATTAAATTTGCGAACATCTTTAAATGCATTATAAAGAAAGTTCAGGGTTTCACTAACTGGAATTTGTGTAACAACATGAATATCTATACATAGCTTGCAAAATTGACAGATTCATAATAACTCGAGAGATGATAAACAAGCTTCCTTATCCATCGATACATGAACTCGACCTTGTTTTTAATCTTGAATTAGAGAAGCCTACCACTATAAATGTACACATTTAATGGTAGATTAACAAAGTTGGATCAAGTCAGTAAAGCATATTAACTTGGAAAAAAAAGGGCACAATTGACACCAACTTGTCAATATAAGAATTTAAAAGCTTTAGACTTTATTGACTACTCTCGGCCTTTTGTAGTTTCAATTACTCATCTCTCAAAAGCCTTCAACTGCCCTTTGTTTTTGGTTTTCAGTCAACTTGTGGGCCGTACGACAACACCACTCAGGAATCTTCTTATCAACTTCCTAATTTCTTTCACAAATAATCTCCTTAATTTCTTTATAAAAAAAACCCTAATTAATTATTGTTTAAACCAAATATGTTATACTAATATTCGTTTTACTCATTATTGATAATATCTTTTTCTAGAAGGCGTGTATGTCTCATCTCTGACTAGTATTTCAAATGGAAACAAATCGACAAGTAAAGAATAAAGAACAAGAAGAAGAACGACAAATAGATTTGTGTGATATTCACGATATGTTAGCTATGTCTACAGGTAAAGGAAGAAACAACTATATATATTATCTTGAGGAGAACAAAGTACAAAATATATAGATAACATACATACAGGTAGGTTTAAGACGGTTTGTATATGACATGACACTCCTCTAAAAAATCCTAAATAGAATAAGGCCAAAATAAAGGTCCAGAATAGAAATAGCACAAATCTCAATATAAATTAGATTATTCAGAGTCTTAGATAATAAATACAAGATATCTCAATAGTAAATTTGGATGTGACTCAATGATAATATGATTATGATGATCTAGCTATTCGAATCTTAATATTATTAAACCTAGGAATAAAATGCCCGTTTGGTTATCTTAAACAATATTATCACACAAAATTTGGATTTTTTTTTTTTTCCTTTAAGGTCTATGAATATTCAAGAGTTTCAATTTTGTAAGTTTTTTTTTTTTTTCTCAAGACCTTGTGATTCAAGTTACAATGACTATGAACCAGTCAACTGTGGATGTTTCCTTTTGATGAGTGACATTTGAAATGTCCATCTCTCCATCCAATAAAGAGGTAACAAGAAAATTTGTCTTGAAAAATTAATGGGAAAAATAACTTATATATAAAGTCAATTTTAATTTCCCAAAACTATATATATATATAAATATAAATATAAATATATATTAAATTCTGCATTGTTAAATGATAATTGACATATACTTTTTCTTTCGATACCTCACTTATTATATTAAAAAGATTCGATATATTTTAATGAAAAATGAGATTAACGGTATGAAATTGAATTTTTACCAAATTGTAATAAATTATTACACAGAAACTAATAAAATTTATAATATTAGATAGTAATAAACGTTTTTTATTTTGAATTTTCTAGAACAATTTTCAGTATTATTATTATCGTTGTTATTATTATTATTAATCTCATATTTGGACTATATAACAAGATAGCAAACTTTTCAAATTTTATTCTGTTCACTTTAGTTGAAAAAAAAAAAATAAAAATTTAAGACACTAAATAAGAGTAAGAAAAGAAAACTGTTTAATATATATAATTTAAAAAAGAAATGTCCCTATCGCAAAAACTATATATTTAATTCTTTAAATAAAATAAGCTGCTTTAAAGAATTGAGAAAAATAGAAAGATAGAATTGAAATATCATTATTCCACGACGAATATTTAACGTAAATCTGTCTAATATATCACAATTTTCAGTTATAGTTTAAAATATTTATACATTAAGCATAACCAATTGATATACAGATGTATTAGTAACAAAAAAGTTTGTAGCTTGAATCTACTTAATCCTATTATATTAAAAAAAAATTATAAATTACTTCATAAAAAGAATATATATATATTATAAAATTTCTAAAATTAACAAAGTTTAGCATTTGGATTTTAATCAAATAAAGCTTCATCTATCTAGGGACAACCTTGGTTTAAAAGTACTATGCATTTTGGGTTCAAAATTTTCCATATTGAGTTACCTTTATATATATGTAAAATAGAAATTTAAAGACTCCTTTGTTCTTTGAACATTGATAGAAATCCAATAAAAATCTTTTTTCAAATGTTTATTTACCTAATTATTAGTAAATAATTACATCAACAATTCTAAAGTGAGTGTCAAAATGTATTTTAATTGACATGCACTTTCCCTTTTGAGGTCGGAGATCCGATCATTCATCCCACAATTGTTGTACTGTAATACAAAAGTTTATTGGCTAGTATTTTTAGTAAATATAATAGAGTTTTAAAACATAATTATTTTTATAAAATAAAGTAATTGTTGAAAATTAATTTCTAAGAAATGAAATAGTTTTTAAATGAATTTTAGAGACTAAAACGCAACAAAAATTTGTGGAATCAAAATACAATATTTAAAAATTTGATGTCCGTTTGATAATGTTCTTATATATATATATGTTTTGTTTCAATTTTTTTTTAGAAATATAAGCGTTTTATACTATTGTTATTTCTTATTTTCAAGAAAATATCCAAAATTATATATAATTTTTTAAAACAAAGAAAATCATGTTTCCTTTTGTTTTTCTATTTCTTCCCCCAAACATAAATAAAAGTATTATTTTATCATTTTTTACTTCTAAAGTATCTTATACTAATCTAAAAATAAATATAACATAAAAATTGTTAACATTTAATTTAAAACATCTACTTTCATTTGACCTTTTACCTTTTAAATTCAAAATTTAAGAGAAAAAAGAGATACAAAATTATCATCCAAACATGTTTTTATTCATAAGATAAAAAGAACAAGAAAAAACATAAACAATCACCAAACAAATTTTCATTTTTCTCTTTATTAAAAAAATAGAAGCAAGAAACATAAACATTAACAAACAGATCTTTAAAACTAATATGAAACAAATATTGGAACTCCAACAATACTCAACAGGTAAGACATCAGTAACTTTACTTACAAGTTATAACTATAACGTAGTATTTTAACAAAAAGGAAAAGTTGATTATTATCATTATTCTAAGTTCACAAATGAGTCGAGAACTCGAACAACTAATTCTTAGGATAAATATATCGTATCTCGACAAATTAAGCTATGTTCTATGTTCTAGTTGAGTTGGCATAAAAAGAAAAAGGTTTAAGAGAGAGAATAGAAAAGAAATATTCAAAAAAGGGAAAAACCAAGATACCAATTGACTTTATTCCCAAGAATTCGAGTATTTAAAATATGGTTTTGCTGAGAGTACCATTTGGTTGGAAAGTCGCGTCCTGGCCGTCCTCTCTTTTCTACTCTGCCCCGGTGGAAAAGTCCCTTTCATTCTCTGTTCCGCTTTCTCTTCAATCCCTTTATAAATCCAAACTCATCCCTCTTCTCATATCCTCCTAACATTTCCCTTTCCAAACCTTACTCATTCTTTCATTTTCTTCACGAATCCATTACCAAAACCCCCAAAACTTCTCACTGATTGAGGTAAATCCACCATTACAGCTTTCTTTTTCCACCCCCATCTGGGTTTTTCTTGCCATTTTTGTGATTTTATGATGAATGAGTGCTTCCCTTTTTCTGTTTTTCACTGATCTTTAGTTCCATTGCAATGTACTACTAGTTTGTTTAGATTTTGATATGTGGAAATGGGTTTGTGCATATTGCTCTTCATCTGTTTGTTTTTTTGTTCTTGAATGGTAGTTGTTTATTTTGTTTGGTTGTTGGTTGGTTCATTAAGAATCTGGGTTTTCTTAATGAAATGGGCCCTTTTTTCTCTTCCCGACTTGTTCTACAGATCTATGATTCTAGGCTGCACTCTGTACTGGTTTTTATGGAAAATATGTTTGTTTGCTTGATGTTATTGTAATATTATTGTTTGGGCTTGAAAATGAAGAGAAAATACCCCTGGACTTCAGCTTTAGCATTTGTATCTTTGCAAGTCTTTGTTTTCTTTTAAAATATGTATGGGATTTGATTGTGTATGTGTTTGGGGGGGAGAGTCTTTTTTTAAGCATTAATTCTACTTGTGTGTTAAGAGATTGACTTTGTCTATTTTTCTTGAGAGATGTCACTTTATTTTTCTATGTATGTTAGATTTTTCATTCTCATTTATGGATGGCTTCTTCTTGTTACAGTAATAATATACTGAACTTTGCTAAAATGGGGGCTTTCTTTTCCTGCCCTTTGGCAAAATACATTGATGTGGAAAATGGAATGGAATCCATCACTGTGAAATCCATCAGTTTTGGTGATGATGTAGTAAAAACTCCGGTGCGATCTGTTAGTTTCAATAGTAGAGATTTGGAACCTATGATAATGAAATCGATTGGTTCGGGGAGGATGAAACTAGAAACATCTGTTAGCTTCAAAGGAAGAGAGTTGGAGAAGATGGTTTCAATGGAAGCTGCAGCTGTTCCACTAGAGGAAAAATTGCATGTTGTAGCTGATAGTGCAAAGAGCAAAGAGATGGAGAATCAATCTCCTAGATCAGAGAGTCATGATCATGATGAGATCAAAATGACGATGGATCTCAATCCGACAAATCCGAAGCACATGGCAGCAATGAAATTGCAGAAAGTTTATAAAAGTTTCAGAACCAGGAGAAAGCTTGCAGATTGCGCAGTTCTTGTAGAGCAGAGTTGGTATGAGTTCTAGCTTGTGTCTTTGTTCTGAATCTAAATGGATCTATTTGGAGCTTGTTCACAGTTGTTGTCTTTGTTGCAGGTGGAAACTCTTGGATTTTGCTGAGCTCAAGAGGAGCTCCATATCATTTTTTGACATTGAGAAACACGAAACTGCCATTTCACGGTGGGCTCGAGCAAGAACCAGAGCTGCCAAGGTAAATCTTTTGACATGTTTTTACCAGCTCTTGTCATGAACCTATTAACCACTACAAAAGTTTCTAACCACATGTTTTCAAACATCTTTACAGGTTGGAAAGGGTTTATCCAAAAATGACAAAGGTCAAAAGCTTGCTTTACAGCACTGGCTTGAGGCTGTAAGTATACTAAACTTGAGAAATAAGTTGTTCCATAGTTCCTGTTTTCAGTCACCCTAATTGTTGTTTATTTTTCTTTTGCCAGATCGATCCACGGCATCGATATGGTCACAACCTGCAGTTCTATTATGCTAAATGGCTCCATTGTCAGAGTGGACAACCCTTTTTCTATTGGTAAACATTCTTTGACAAAAATTCTGAAGCATCATTACTAAAATTCAGGCTTTAGATACTAAAAGTTTTGAGTAAAACAGGCTGGATATAGGAGAAGGAAAGGAAGTAAATCTTGTTGAACAGTGCCCTAGATCGAAACTTCAACAGCAGTGTATCAAGTACTTGGGTCCGGTGAGTCTCTCAAACCTGCATCGAATCATTCTTTGTTCACATATTTGTGTTATGTATTGAATGTTGAATCATCCCCATGTTTTTCTTTCAGCTGGAAAGAGTAGCATATGAAGTTGTTGTGGAGGATGGGAAGTTCATGTACAAGCTATCCAGGGAACTCCTCCACACAACCGGAGTCGATAAGCATGTGAAGTGGATATTTGTTCTCAGCACCTCTAAAGCCTTATATGTTGGCAAGAAACAGAAGGGTACATTTCAGCATTCAAGTTTCTTGGCTGGAGGAGCCACATCGGCTGCTGGAAGATTGGTTGTCGAAAACGGGATCCTAAAGGTACAAGTCACAGAACTTGTAGAATTTTCATTCTTGTTTTCCCTCTTGAGTTCTTACTATTTAAATGACCTTGAAAATTTCATTTAATGACGATTCATCGTGTTTTAACAGGCAGTTTGGCCTCATAGTGGTCATTACCGACCCACGGAAGAAAACTTTCAGGAATTTATCTCTTTCCTTACAGAAAACAATGTCAACCTCACTGATGTAAAGGTGAGAATTGGAAAGCAAATTTCTAACTTGTTCTTTTCTGGTGAAATCTGTGCGTAGTTTGACATGTTTCTTTTTTATTAAATTCAGATGAGTCCAGATGATGATGAAGAGAATGGATTACAAATACAAAAGAGCAGTCTCCATGTTAGATTTGGCTCGACCGAGGAGGATTGGGCTCAAAAGTTCAGTGGCGATCCAGATGATGGCATTCCAGAGATCATTGCTGAAGAAATGACTGGCAAGACATCAGATTTGCCAGATCAAGAAACATCGTCGACTGCCAAACTGTTCGAACCAAAGAGGTCAATCAACCTGAGTAGAAAATTAACCATTCTTCACATACCAGATAGGGGTAACCTGATCGAGAAACTCGAGATGGAAAACCAAGAAATGAGATCTGAAATGTTTGTTTTGGAGTTGGATACTGAAGGTCCAAAGAAAAACTATTTAGAAGAGGAAACTGGAAGTTGTGAAGTAGAGATCATCCCTGATGAATCAATACTGAAAAGAATAAATTCACACAAAGAAACAAAATCATATCAACTGGGAAGGCAGCTATCTTGCAAATGGACAACTGGTGCAGGCCCCCGAATCGGGTGTGTTCGCGACTATCCAGTCGAACTTCAGCTCCGAGCCTTGGAGCAGGTGAGCTTGTCACCAAGAAAGGTGAAGGTGACTGCTCAGTCCGAATTTCAATGCTCACCTCGGATTGCCAGTATGTTGAGCCCAAGGGTGTCCAGGCCAATTGATTTGATTCACCAAAGTAATACACAAACTTCTTCTCCTTTGTTCAAGGGAACATCAGCAGTAGACATTGGTAATGACAGTTGATTCCTAATTATTCTATTCATTTATTATTTGTGGATAGAAGAAAATATGATACGAATATTTGTTATTCTTTTCTTCTTAAGTGTACATAAATATTTTTACTGATGATGATCAATGTTTCTTTTGAGAAACGAGGAGTTATATGTTATACATGAAATTATATCTAGAAGAGCAGATAGATACACAATCATATGGCTATAACTGGCCATTGATTTTACAATATGTATTGTTTCTTGAATTATATTATAATTTTGCGTATCTCTTTGCCTTTTCTGCATTAGTTTTTTTTAAGCTCCTTATTAAATCAAGGAGTGGGAAAGAAAACATTAAAACCAAAAGAACAAACAAACATGTTCAAAAAGAAATTTTGGATCAATCACGAATTGCCATGTCATTTCTCAAATTAATGGCGAAATTACAAATTAAATTTAGAACTAATTAAAAAGGGACGTGTGTCCTAAATTAAAATTGAAAACATAAATTGACAAACCTCGAAGATGTCACATATTTTCATTGTGTCTGCCTGATCAAATTAATTATTTTGGTTTAATTAAATATTAAGATTTGAGCCAAAATTCAATTGAGCCCAACAATAGGCTTAATTTGGCCCAGAGGCCAATTAAGGCCTAAACTCAATTTGTTGGACCCAAGAGCTAGGTCCATGAACCACAAGGACTAAGTCCATGAACCAACTAAGCTCAAGCTCATAAAGCCCATTTGAGTTCTTCATTTGAAGGAGTTAGAAGTTTTGCATTTTAAAGAGTCTAGAGAGAATTCTCCCAATAATTAAAAGAGACTCCCAAACTCTTAAAGACTGAACCACTCTTTGAAGCTTAAGTCCTAAAGATACAAACATTTTTCCAAGATTCCAACTTCAAGAGCATCATGTGTTCGACTTCCTCAAATCAAGCATACGTATTTAGTTGAGAGAGAATCAGAGCATCAAATACTAGAGATTAAACCACATCCACATCAAATCTACATCAACCTGAGTTCCACTCCATGAAATATGTTTCTTCGAAAACCTTATGCGAACACAACCCACAAATTAAAATGGTTTACCAATTTTGTATAACTCAATTAACTAGAACATTATAATTTTGATCAATAGATTACAAATTCAAATTTCCATCCTCAAATGTTTAAATTTATATCTCAATTTGTTGTTGGACATAAAAAACTTAAAAGTGCCTAGTTAGTATTTGGTATAAAGGTTTCGAGGAAGGATAAGAGATTGATTTTCTCTTGTTTGAAGCAAGTTTCATGGGGTAAAAGTATGAGATTAAGTTATTTCTTTGTATCTTTATACCAAATAACTCTTTTACTCCCTCCCAAATTAGTGAGGATAAGTGATTCCTAAATATAATATCTTATTCTTAGATATCTTTTATACATTGACATCAAATCATATAATACTTAGAGAATGTTTGGTTGGAAGTTTTGTTCGATAAAAATATAGCAAGCTAAGCACATGTTTGTATACAGTTTTCAATATCTTACCTAGGAATAAATTATTCTTAAACATCATATTTTCCTCTCGACAAGGAATTCCAAAGTGTGAGGTTTTTTTTTTTTTTTTTTTTTTTTTTTTTTTTTTTAAGAATTATTAGTTATAATAGATTTTTGTTATTTCTGTTAATATTTTCTTATTGGTTGTTGCTTTCCTCTTTCTCATTGGATGTATATATATAATGTATTTTCTACCCACTGTGATAATAAGAGAGAGATTATATTTACATTTTCTCTTTTCCACTTTTAATATGGTATCAGAGAGAGAAAAACCTTTAAATCCCTAATTTCCCCCCCTTCCCCTTCTCACGTGAAGTCAAAATGCCCTTTCCCGATACACCTCTTCCTCCTCCAGTTGATCCGTCTTCCTCAACCAACTTTCTGGCTACCGGGCTTCACCTCTCTCATCAAGATCAGTACACTCCCTACACACTTCATCACAGTGATACTTCCAATCTTGTTCTTGTTTCCGAACTTCTCACCGACGACAACTATGTTTCTTGGAGCAGATCGATGGTTCTCGCCCTTTCCATCCGAAACAAACTTGGTTTCATTGATGGTTCTCTTCCTCGACCCACATGTGACCTTCTCCCTTTGTGGATTTGCAACAATAATGTTGTTGTTGCCTGGATTCTCAACTCTGTTTCTAGGAGTATTTCTTCAAGCATTCTTTTCACCGAGTCGACTTGAGCAATATGGCTTGATCTTCAAGATCGTTTCCAAAAACACAATGGACCTCGTATTTTTCATCTCAAACGTGAGTTATCCAACCTCAAGCAAGATCAAGACTTCGTCACTATGTATTTTACAAAAATGAAGAGTTTATGGGATGAATACATTTCCTATCGCCCTGGTTGTACTTGTGGGAAGTGTACTTGCGGCGACATCAAATCCATGGAATATTTTCTTCAATTCGAGTATCTCCTCTGTTTTCTGATGGGGCTCAATGACAGTTTCAACCACACTTGTTCTCAAATTCTTCTTATGGACCCGCCCCCACCTATTAACAAGGGTTTTTCCTTTGTTGTTCAACAAGAACAACATCATTCTCTTGCTAATCCCCCTTCTCCTGCTGTTACATTAGCTGTGCAGAAAAATGATAACCTTTTGCAACAGAGTAATCATCAGCCCTCTTCAAAGCAGAACAAAGGTCGTCCTATTTGTACCTACTGCAACATCACCGATCACACTGCTGATAAATGCTACAAGCTCCATGGGTATCCACCGGGTTATAAACATAATGAACGGTCCAATCAGGTTCATAAGCAAAGTTCTTCATCCAGTTCTTCTGCTAATCCTGTTGATTCTACTTCTTCATCATCTACTGCTCCATTTGGAAATGTGATTACTAATGACACTCTTCAGCAACTCCTCACTATGCTGCAGTCCAAGCTTAATATGGCAAAGATCGATACTGATTCAGTCACACATGTAGCAGGTATTTGTTCTCAAATTATCTCTAATCATGAATGGATCATTGATTCTAGGGCTTCTACACATATATGTTTCCAAAAGAATTTATTTCATGAGCTACAGCCGACTAGTACTACTGTTGTTCTGCCTGATAACACAAGAATTTCAGTCTCTTTTCTTGACAGTGTCACTCTTTTTGGGTCTCTTCATCTTCATCATGTTCTATATGTTCCCGAATTTCAGTACAACTTACTTTCTAGCAGTGCTTTAACATCTGATGGTAATGTATCTGTCCACTTCTCCACTGATTCTTGTGATATTCAGGCAAAGTCCCCTTTGAAGACGATTGGCAAGGGTAGGTTGCGTGATGGTTTGTATATTGTTGAGCAACCTCACATCAGTATAGTGTCTTCTCACGTTGTTAATGCTGCTTCTTCCACTAATTCTTCCTTATGGTATGCCAGGCTTGGACATCCATCCCTATCTTGATTATCTGCTTTGAAACATATTTTACATATTGATTTTGTTTCTCTGAATAGCATACATCCCTGTGACATTTGTCCTTTGGCAAAATAAAAGAAACCGTCTTTTGAATCAAATAATAATAGATCATCTGCTGTTTTTTATTTGATTCATGCTGATATTTGGGGTCCGTTTTCTACACCTACTCGCTGGACATAAATTTTTCCTTACTATAGTAGATGATCATAGTCGATTCACTTGGGTCTTCATGTTAAAATCCAATCTAATGTTTTGAAAATCATACCTCAGTTTTTTTCTTATGTTGAGACTCAGTATGACAAGAAAATCAAAGTGTTTCGTTCTGATAATGCTTATGAGCTTTCTTTTGTTGAGTTTTTCTTACAAAGAGGGGTTTTACATTAATATTCTTGTGTGGGTAGACCAGAACAAAATTCAGTAGTTGAACGTAAGCATCAACATTTGTTAAATGTTTTCAGAGCATTGTTCTTTCAATCCAGAGTTCCTCTCAAATTTTGGAATGAATGTGTCTTGACTGCAGCATATCTTATTAATAGGACATCTTCACCTATTCTTGGTTGGAAAACACCTTATGAGTTGATGCAGGGTACTTAGGCTGACTATTCTATTATCAGAACTTTTGGGTGTCTATGTTTTGCATACACTTTATCTCATGGTTGTTCCAAGTTTGCTCCAAGGGTTTCCCTCCTATTTTTATTGGTTATCCATCAGGTATGAAGGCTTACAAACTTTTTGATATCAATAGTAACAAGTTTTTTGTTTCCCGAGATGTTGTTTTCCATGAACATCTATTCCCTTTTCATAAAGTGACCTTGGAGATTGAGCAGCCAGACCCTTTTCAGCATATTGTCCTTCCTATAGCCCTTGATATCGACCTTTTAGCCCACCCTCCCACTGCACCTACCTTACCTCCCATTCATATTGAACCTCTTTCTTCTGACAATCTTTCCCCATCAATTCCTTGTTCGGTACCTCCTATAACTACCCCTTTCAGTTTCTTTACTTGTCACATCCCTCTCACTTTCCACTGATTTTTCATCTCAGCAGCCTTCTTCATCATCCAACCTAAATACTCAACCTTTTGTTCCATTTCGAAGGACATCCAGACCACTCAAACCCCCATCCTACCTTAAAGACTATCACTACAGCCTCACAACCCAAACTTCTCTTCCCAGTTTTTCCACTCGATATCCCATACACTTATCTCTTTCTTATGATCACCTCTCCCCTTTTTTTCGCACCTTTTCCATTGCCATTTCCTCTCATTATGAACCACAATTTTATCATCAAGCCATACCTTATGACCATTGGAAGACAACAATGAAGCTTGAACTTCAAGCCATGGAAGACAGCGATACTTGGGAGGTTATTCCTTTGCCTCCATCCAAACATAGCATTGCTTGCAAGTAGGTCTATAAAGTCAAACACTGTGCAGATGGCTCTATTGAGAGATACAAAGCTCGACTTGTTGCTAAAGGATATACTCAACAGGAGGGCTTGGATTTTCTTGAAACGTTTTCTCCTGTGGCAAAATTATTCACTGTTCGAGTTCTTCTTGTTTTAGCTATCACCTATCAATGGCCTATGGTTCAACTAGATGTGAACAATGCTTTTCTTTATGGAGATTTTTTTGAAGAAGTATATATGGACCTTCCACTTGGTTATACACCTAAGGTTTCTCATAAAGGAAAGCTTGTTTGTCGATTATAGAAGTCCATATATGGTCTCAAGCAGGCTTCAAGGCAGTGGTTTGCAAAATTTTCTGATGTTTTGGTTTCTCTTAGATTTCAACAGTCTAAAGCTGATTACTCTTTGTTTGTTCGTGATTCTAGTTCCAGTTTTATTGCTTTATTGGTGTATGTTGATGACATTATCATTATTGGTGCAGATTGTCAAGCTTATTGATGAACTTAAACAGGTTTTACATGTTGCATTTAAGCTCAAAGACCTTGGGTCACTGAAGTATTTTCTGGGCCTTGAGCTTACTCCTTCATCTCAAGGTATTTCTATTTCACAACGACATTATACACTCCAAATCCTAGAGGGTGCTGGTATTTTTAATGCTATGCCAGTCAATCTTCCCATGGATCTGACTGTTAAGCTTCGACACTCTGATCAGAAAGTCATTGATGATCCTTCTCTCTATAGAAGACTGATTGGTCGACTTCTCTACTTGACTATTTCTCGGCCGGACATTGTGTTTGCAGTTAATAAACTTAGTCAATTTGTAGCCAAACCGTGTAAAGCTCATTTATCTGCAGCTCATCATCTCTTGCGCTACTTGAAGTTAGCTCCCGGCCAAGGTGTTTTGATCTCCTCTGCTGATTCATTTCAGCTTTGTGCTTTTGCTGATTCCGATTGGGCCTCTTGCCCTGATACACGGAAGTCTACAACAGGTTATTGCATCTTTTTGAGCAGCTCTCTTGTTTCTTGGAAGTCTAAAAAGCAAAATGTGGTTTCAAGATCTTCTACAGAGGCTGAATATCGAGCTCTTGCTTCCACAACATGTGAACTTGTTTAGCTCCAATCTCTTCTTCATGATCTTCTTATTCTTATTCATCAACCTTCTTTGCTTTATTTTGATAATCAAGCTGCTATTCATCTTGCCACCAACCCTACTTTTCATGAGAAGACTAAACATATCGAGCTTGACTGTCATTTTGTTCGAGATAAGGTTGCTGATGGTTCTGTTAAGTTGCTGCCTATTCGGTCTATGCATCAACTTGCTGATAGCTTCACTAAAGCTTTTCATTTTCCACTGTTTTCTGATATAAGATCCCAGTTGGGTTTGTCTAATATTTTCAGTCCAACTTTGGGGGGGATATTAGTTGTAACAGATTTTTGTTATTTCTGTTAATATTTTCTTATTGGTTGTTGCTTTCCTCTTTCTCATTGGATGTATATATATAATGTATTTTCTGCCCACTGTGATAATAAGAGAGAAAGATTATATTTACATTTTCTCTTTTCAACTTTTAATAAGAATAAATATATATTGAAAACTGACTAGAGTTAGAATTACACCCCTCCTCACAAATGGCAAAGGAGAACCAATCATGAAAACCAAAAGAATTCCTATTACCTTCATCAGAGAAGGAAGGAGAGAGACTTACAAAACTAATCCTAAAATTACCAATGGACACTGCCACACGAGCAAGACGATGCACCTGGTAACTACCACATGAGCAAGACGATGCACCACTCCATTTGCCAACATTGAACTCTAGGCAAAAGACACAACCTCAGCAACCTCAACCAAGGAGACAATTTATTCTACTAGACAACTAAACTCAGAAAAATCACAACCCTCATGATTCAAGGCATAGTCAGTGTAGTCTAATTCCACGATCAAAGGGAAGAAGAACAATCAATGATCCGAAGCAAAAGATCAGATAGACCCTTGACTACTGCTAAGGCCTCAAGATTCTTAATAGCCCATCACATCACCACCTTTTCACAACCTACGCGGACAAGGGACCTAATGCAATCACATAAGGTCTAACTGATCTCACCCACCATAACATGATCACATTAGGATGCAACAACATTCAACTTCCAAACTCTTTCCTTAGTCAGGGACCACAACCCTTAACTCAACTAACTCACCAGCCTAAGTGGGGGCACTGGCACACCAACACCAACCCCGAACTCCTCAGCATGTAGATGAATTTCATGAGGAAGAGAACCAACGTCAGAGATAGAGCCATTAGCTTTGATAAAGTTTTGATGATTCCACATTCCATAGTAGGATGGCCACGACCTCCCTATCTGAACCTTGAAGGAGACCCATCCCACTAGCCCAACAATCGGCAAAGCTCCAAAACTCCCTGAAAGACTCCCAAAAGCCAGATAAGTTAGGAAAGAGGGAAAGCCAAATTCCTTTATTAAATTTTCATCCTAAAAAAACGTGCCTAGTCGACTCTATGAACTTCTTGCACAAAAACCAAAGGGGATTGGTAGTAATTATTTTTTAATGATGTTACTAAGGGTGGGGAGGATACTAGTGATAACTTTCCACAAATTAAGCCTCACCCTTGGGACTACATTAAGCTTCCAAACCATCTTCCGCATAGGCCTGAATTTGAGAAGATCAAAGGTTGAAGCTTTCGAAGCTAGTTATAGTTAATAACAAGCTTATAGATGCTCTTGACTACGAAACACCCCTTCGAGTCCAAACCTTGAATGATTTCATCCACTCCCCTGCAACCCTTCATGAGAATACTGAGAATCACATCAACGTCATTGGGTAGGAAGCTATTTTTAATCAGCCTGACATTCCACAACCCATCTGCATCCATGCTGTTCTAAACTCTTTTGAGTTCAAGGCTACTATTTAAGTACATTGGGATTTTTGATTTGTCGCTATCCAACCAAGGAGCCTTGTAAATGTATATGCTCCCCCGTTTTCGACTTTCTATCTAAACCCTTTCTTAAAGAGCTCCCTTCGAAATAAGATGCTTCTTCAAATAAGAGAGGGAATATTCCCAAGAGGAATCAAGAAGTCCCCAATTATAGAAACACATCCATTTGATAAATAGATCAAAATTTTCTATCGCTATATTCTATTAATCGTTATATTAATTATTATGTTCTATAATAGAACATAATTATTAATATTTATTTGAAATGAAATTAGATTCTATATTCATATTAATTAGGAATAGCTAAGATCCCAATAATTTAAACAATGAGGAGATTCTTTAACCAGAAAGAATTCAGTTCAAATGTGGGATACCTATCCAGAAGTTTTCGCAACTCAATCATGTATGATGGAATCATCAAAGATTTGACATTTTCGAACTCTGTCTGTAACTCACTATAGGCTCAAGAAACAAAGAGAAGATGTGTACGAACGAGATATAAAGCAACAAGAATGATCCGCTCAAACTCGTTGAATGTCTCCTCTAGAAAACTTGAACTAACAAATTGTTGGGATTTCTCAAAATCCTCTAGCTTTGTTTTAGCCAGCATGGCTTGGTTAAACAACTTATGTTGCAGAAGTCGAACCCTCTAGCATCTTTGTTAATAGATAAATTCTTCTAATTCATCCAATAAGCTTCTTACTTGTCAACAAAAGAACCCCACCAAGAACGGGCATATGCCCTATCCTTGTCTTCACAAAACCCTTTCTAACCCTAAAGCAGCTCGTGGTATAAATCGAAATTGCTTGCATGATCGTTGAATGAACATCTCTTTTCCACTAAGGGAGAACATGCTCTCTTTCCATCCCCCAACTCTATCCAAACTCTACCGTGCAACCTATCAAATACTTTGGACTTGTTCCTCCCATTGTTTCCTGACATTCCAAGATAGACATCCGAGTAAATCTGTCTTTTTAACCCCTAGAATGCTCCTGATATCATGCGCAAGAGAGGGCCCAACGTTCCTACTAACCATGCATTCAAACTTGTTAAGATTAATCTCTTGCCCCAAAGCCTTCTCATAAGTTTTAAGTACAGAATGGAATCTCCTACATTCAACAATAAAATCCTTGGATTAAATTAAACTATTGTTAGCTAAAAATAAATGTGAAATGGCAAGACAATATTAATTAATACGGAGACCATGGATGAGAAAGAAAGACTCTTACCTTCTAAGCAGAGCAGACATGCCTTCAATGAAAATGGAAAACAGATAGGGGGAGAGACGATCCCTTTGATGGAGGCCTCTCTGAGGCACGAACTCATGCTTCAAGATACCGATGATGAACATCGAAAAATAGACCATCTTGATTCAGTTAATCACGTTCCTAACCCAGCTCACATTGAACCTCATCGATGTGAGCATTACATGAAGAAAGAGTGTTTGACCCTGTTGTAGGCTTTGCTCATATCAAGCTTAAAAGCCATCTAGCCTTTTTTTTTTTTTTTCTTTTTCCTTACTGTTGATTGCATGGATGCACTTGAACCCAAAAATGGTATTGTCAGTAATCAGCCTCCTTGATTCAAAGGTGCTATGCGCATTGGATATGATTGTATTCAAGACTCTCTTAAGTCTGTTAGCTAAGGCTTTTGCAATCGTCTTATAAAGCACGTTGCATAAGTTGATAGGGTGGAACTCAGACATTTGTTTAAGCTTGGGAACCTTAGGGATCAGAGTAATGAAAGTTTTGTTAAGAGGCTCTCAATATCTTTTCTCTCATTGAGAACTCTCAAGCATATGTTGACTATATCATTCCTCATGTCCAAAAACTTTTGATAGAACATTGCGTGGAACCCATTAGGATCTAGGGCTTTATCGCGGCCCATACCTTTTAAGGCAACCTCGATTTCCTCTTTGAAAAACAGTCTGCTCATTGCTATCCGCAATGAAAGCTTCTCAGCCAAATAGTTTGTGATACTCAATGATGCATCCCCTCCCAAAGAGGAACACTGAAGCAGATCACAAAAGAATTTAATCACCACCAATCCCACTTTTCCTTCCCCTTTAACCCATTCACCATTTTCATCTATAATGCCATCAATAGTATTTTTTTTCTTTTCTTGTAGGAATTCTTAGAGTGAAACCACTTCATATTTCTGTCACCCTACTTCAACCAATCTTCCTTAGATCTGTCTTTTCAGTACTACTCTTCCTCCTCTAGTAACTTTTCAAGCTCCCCTTTCACTCTAAAAACAAGGCCCCACTCCCTACTCTATGGCTTCACGAGGTCTCTAACCTCGTCTTCATTCCTTAATAGCATTTTTTAGCAACTCGTTCAACCTATTTTTGTTTCAACTAACAAGATTATTCAAACATATCTTAATTTTCCTAGGGAAGGAAACCACCTTTTCCTGCTATTGTCTCTCCAGCACTTAGCCACAATCTCCTTCCAATCATCAAACTGGGCCTAACTCCCCCTCAAACCTAATCGGTTTAACACCCCTTCTTTTTAGCCTCATACTCTATATAACACCAAAATTAGCCACAATAGGTCAATTATCAGAACAATGAAAGTTCAAATGACTAACCTATTGAGTTAAATCTTGCCAATATCTCATTCTTCACCAAAATGATTCAGCCTCTCTTTGATGTATCGTCCATGTTAATATTTTCTTTTCCAGGTGAATATATCGCCGCTCCATCCTTAGACACTGAGGTTGCACGTATCAATAACTTCGGGAAAACAGTTCATCTGGATTTGGCTTCGATATGTACCCTTCACCTTTTCACTTGCTTCCAAAATTTCGTTAAAATCACCACCTAAGATTCATGACAACCTTAACGCCTCATGTAGTCTAGTAAAAAGCTTCCGCGTATCAACCCTCTTTTCCTTCACCGGATTTTCTACACTTTCGTGAACCTCGAGCAAGCTACCTCCTCCTCCTTAACAATGGCATCAATATGGCCCAAAGATAAAAACGATATCACGAGATTGGTATTCTAATTCCACAAGATGATTAGCCTACAACTGGTACCTCTCGACACCATGAAACAATTATCAAACCTCAACTTCCTTTTAAATTTCTCTATGCTTTCACAACCATACTTTAATTTAGAAATAAACATAATTTGGGGATTCACCCTTCTAATTTCGAGTTGAAGGGCTTGGAGCTTTTGAGTATTTTACAAACCTCAAATGTTCCAGACATAAGATATTCATGGTGTCTAGTGGGACTAACTAACAGCCTTCGTCGGTATCCCTCTATTCACCCTGGAGTAATTTAACCGCCTTTGCTTTTTCCAGCTTTCCACCTTCAATACAAGACAACTCATGCTTAGATCCTACAAATTTTCCCTTTATGCTTACTTCCCGACTTTGATCATTTTCATTTACGACAAGTCTCCTCCCCTTTCTCACATTACTTTTCTTTTTTTTTATTTTTTAATTTATTATCATTGGTGACCAATTTTGAAACAAGCCCAACAATTTTATTGAACAAAATCGGAACTAAGATTTCCATAAACAGCGGAACAAGATTATTCCAAATTGCAATCATGAATGAACATATATTTACAGTCGACTTCAAACAAGCGGTTATACAATTCATTCCAGAAATTACAGCATGAATAAACTCAAATGTATAAAGAGAACTCTACGCACAATGGCAGAAGAGTTTCCAAGCTCCGTTGCGCACGAACGCTCGAACAACAGTAGCCTCGAACGCCCGATCTACACAACCGCAACACAGCAACAAATACAGCACGAACACTTCGCGCTCATCCTCAACGATCTCCTCGGTCACGAACTCCTCTGCAACACGAACGACCTCCACAGCACCAGGAACGGTCTTCGAAAAACCTCGACGGTGTCGAGTTGAGTCTGACACCACCAACAAGGCGACCTTGATATTCTTGGTGTGAGAATCTAGAGGTGAGCTTTGTTCGGACTTGGTATGAGGCAAACGAAGGAGGAAACAATGATCGCGTACACGACTGAGCAAGTGGGAGATGGCGGAGACCTATCGTATAGGTCGATGCCCAATCGTTTAGATGAAGCTATGCAATTGTCTAGCAAGAGCTATGCGATCGTTTAGTCTATCATTTAGCTCAGTCTGTCGCCTATAGACACTACATGATTGTTTACCTTGGGCCAACGATCGTCTAGCAAAGCTATGCGATCATTTAGTAAATACTGCACGATCGTTTAGCTCGCTCAGCCGTTGTTTAGTAAATTCGAATTTACTTGACAACTACGTGAGTTTCTTTTTCGCGAGAGAAAACTCAAAAACCTTTTCCAATGTTTGTAAAAAAAAAAAAAAAACTTATTTTCAAAATAAGAAACCACTTTCTTTTTAAACTTACGGTTACCATGATCCAATAACCACCAATTACTTTGGTTATTTAAAAGAAAAAGAATTAATTATCCAATAATTAATATTATTATAAATATAAATGATAACCAACTTATCATACTATATTTATAATCTATAGTTTTAATATTTCATCTCATGAAACATATAAACCATAGTTCTTAATGTAAATCTCATTTACATCAATCCTCCACTAGATGTATCTTATACATCATACCGATTATATCATATATAATCAAAATACCTCTTGTCAATTTGAACATTTCAAATCAACAACAAGAACTGATCCTCAACTGAATCCAAGCTACCAAGGGGACCTCATGGACCTGTAGCTCGAAGCTCCAACGGTACGTGAATAACTGACTAAACTCTTTAGTCACGGGATCCACCATCCGTTAACTGTCAGGCACTTCACTAAAGACCGACAACTGAACTCTCCTTACCACATATATATTATGTGTCCATCTTAACCAATCAACAGTGCGACAACCCTTCACAGATCGCTCGTAAGTACAGCTGGGCCAATAACCGTTATGCCCCTATAGTTACATTTGTCTCCTTAAGTATCACTGATCCCTCTAATGAATATAAATCATAGTCCTACTATGACTGAGTCTTCTCTTCCAAAGAGAAGTTGTGGCCACTATGCTCAAGCCCTGGAATCAGCCCTTAAGGAAGCAATCTCTCTACTTATCCCTGCTTCGGGAAAGGAGTGAATTCCATATTGTGGATTGAGTTCCCAGCTCCCAGATCAGACAAGCCCCAAAAAGATAGGCATGTTGAGTTGGTAATCTGACCACTCTCACCCATACTAATCAAAAGACCACCCTCAAAGGCAGAAGTTCCTAAAACACTCAAGATTGAGGTCGTGTCACCTATGGTCGTTTAGGTGAGATGCAAGTCTCTAGTATCAATGACATTATATACAGAATCTAGTCATCTCGTGGTCCAGGTCTTATACAAACTCTTTGTAGAGGACACCCTCACTTCACTCTCCACACGAATGGTCAGGATCTACCATCTGTAGTAGTTTACAACACTTGCAACCCTCTACAAAGCAGGCCGTATCCGTAGTGTCACAAGGATCAGGTATCCCACCTTAATCCTTATACTACAGACCTATTTAGGTTATCACTTAAGGCATGATCCACTTGTATATCATATATACATGTTTAAGTTCACATAAGATAACCAAGGAGCTTTGTTTATTGGATATGAGTAAATGCCAGAATTAAATAACACTTATTTTATTCATTAAACAATGTGTATCTTTACAAAACAACGAGACTCTGGGAGAATTAGGACACCAATCCCAATACTTATCCTTATCTGAATTTGGTTCATTCTACATCAACTCCCTTCCCTTATCCTTCAAAGCCCTATCTATTTTCCTTTGAGCCTAAAAAACCGACCCACTAGCTTTTACCCATTTTTCAATGATACACTATATTAACTCAATCCCTGTTAGATCCATCACCAACTCCTTCGTGCACTTCAAGCTACTTGGCTCTTCATCAACGACCTAATGTCTGACTTCATCATCGAGATTTACATTAAAATTGTTAAGATTGATACCCTGAATCTCGTAGGGTTCTGTAGTTTGTAAACACATGTATGAACAAACATTTGTGATGTAATAATATGAGATATTTTATTTACTACTGTCTATGAAATATGAGATATTTTAGTTGCATTAACCACAAACCAATAAACTAAGATCTCTGGTTATCTTTGTAACTTAAGCATGTATGTGGAGACATACAAATAGATCGTGCTTTAAGTGATAACCTAAATGGTCTATAGTATATGAATAAAGGAGGAAAACCTTATCCTAGTGACACTATGGATACGACCCACTTTGTAGATGTTACAAGTGTTGTAAAGTGCTACAAATGACCTGATCCTTGTCATTCATGTGGAGACATGCGAGTAGGGGTATCTTATATAAAGGAGTTTGTATAAGATCAGACCACGAAATGTTTAGTCTCATTATGTAACGCCATTCATGACAGAGACTTTCATTTCACTAGGATGACCATAGGTAACATGACCTTAATCCTGAGTGAGTTGTGAACACTTACCTATGAGGGCGGTCCTTTGATTTTCATGGGTGTAAGTGGCCAAATCACCGACTCAAACCTACCACTTTGGGGATTCATCTGATTGGGGAGTTGGGAACTCAGCTACACAAGATGGAATTTACTCCTTCCCCGAAGCAAAGGTAAGTAGATAAATTGCTCCTTTAAGGGCTCATTCCAGGGCTTGAATAATGTGGTGCTACACCTTCTCATGGCCCGAGAAGTGTTCACTCATAGTGGGACTATGATGCATTGTTCATTAGAGGAATCAGTGGTACTTAATGAGTTAGATGTAATTATAGGGGCAAAATGGTAAATTGGTCCAGTTGTATTTATGAGCGATTTGTGAAGGGTCATTGTACTGTTGATTAGTTATATGCGATGGATACAGAAATATATCTGTAGTGCGAAGAGTGCAATTTTCAGTCTTCAGTGGAATGTACGGCAGTTAACGGATGGTGGATATCGTGATCAAAGAGTTTAGTCAGTTATTCACGTACCGTTGGAGCTTCAAGTTACAGGTCCATAAGGTCCCCTTGATAGCTCAATGAATTCATGTTGAGAATCATTTTTTGGGTTAGTTTGAAGTGTTCAAATTAACAAGAGGGAATTTGATTATATATGATATAATTAAATTAATTAAATTATATGTGATATAATTGATTTGATGTATTTGATACATTAATTGGAGGAATTAATATAAATATGATTTATATTAAATGCAATAAAGGAGAAAAAGAACTATGGTTTAAATATTACATATGATGTGATATTAAAACTATAGGTTATAAATATAATATGATAAATTAGTTATTATATTTATTTATAATAAAACAATTATGAGATAATTTTTGTTGTGGTTAATTTCTCCTTTAACCGTTTAGAGTGGGAAGTAATTATCAGTTTTTAATAACTGAAGGATAAAAGTGAAAATGGTTTTCATTTTTTAATTAATGCAAGACATTCGATCGGGTAAAGAAAAGCTATACGATAGCCTTTGAGAGAGTAAATGATCAAGCTCCTCGTTACTAGACGATAGCTCCTCGTTTGCTATATGATCGAGTACCCAACTCTATACGATAGAAGTTTCTCATTCTCCCACTTACTCAATCGTTGAGTTCCTCCTTCTCTCTACCAAATTCACACAGAGCCCACACCTCCTTGATTCTCACACCGAGAATACCAAGATAATCTCTTGGTAGCATCGAGTTCTCTGCTAGAGGGTCGAGGATCGAGTCTTACTCG
This sequence comes from Benincasa hispida, assembly GCF_027475165.1. NCBI lineage: Eukaryota > Viridiplantae > Streptophyta > Magnoliopsida > Cucurbitales > Cucurbitaceae > Benincasa > Benincasa hispida. Next base: position 45,675,101 of record NC_143479.1, read on the forward strand.
TTTGTGTTCGAGGTTCTGACTATTCATGATTTGCACTGGTTGTTCGTTGCGTTCATGCACTTGATCGAGTTTGCTTGGACGCTTGACTAGTGTTGATCGAGAGAATACTCGAAGAAGAGTTCTTCAAAGGTATATCACTTGATTCCCTATGTATTTAACTTAAAAGCATGTTGTAATTTGCTCGATGATGCATAACTGTTGTTTGTTTGTAAATGCTTTGTTCCTTCACAATGGGTTTGGAAGATCTGCTTTCACTCAATGGTTCGCTTGTTTAAGAGTTCCTTCAATTGGTATCAGAGACAAGTTCTTCTGATATTCCAAATTCTATTGATGTATTGAAATGCATTTACAGTTTTGGTGGGGTTTAAGCATATCTACATTGTGTTTAAGTGTTAGATGTAGTTGTGGATGTGTATTAATGGATGTTCCAGATGATTTCCTCTGTTTATTGCTTTCTTTTACATTTCAAATTTAATTTGTAAGGGCCCCTGTGTTTTTGGGCATTATTAATTCGCTATCGAGTCTGTATTCAAAGTGTTTGAGTCTGTAAGAGTCGTTCGTGATGAAGCTTCAAGGCATGCAGATGCAATTCATATTGAGGAAGAAGACCAAGGGTTGGCCAGATTGTGTAGCCCAGGCTAAATGATCGTTTAGATTTGGCTAGGCGATCGTATAGAAAAGTTCTACTCAATCGTGTAGCCTTTTCTAAACAATCGCATGGTTGATGCTACGCGATTGAGTAAAGAGTTTACTCGATCGTGTTGTGTTGGCTACTCGATCATGTAAACAATGGGGGTAAACGATCGCTGAGTATGGGATACTCGTTGCATGGTAGGCGCACCCACTAAACGATCGAGTAGGCTAACATGCTCATCGCATAGTCACTGGCTACTCGATCACTCGGTATGTGATACTTGACGCTTGCTCCTCAATCGTATAGACGATCATGCTTCATCGCATAGTTATCATCTACTCGATCGTTTAGGCATGCATTATACTCGGTGCGGTGTACGATCGAGTGGCCTTCATGCTTCATCGCATAGTCAAAGGCACTTGATCCATGCTACACGATCGTGGTTACTCGACCAACGTTACTCGACAATCACAAGGAAACGCTACACGATCAAAGGAACGAGACTTTGCCTGGCCGGTTCAAGACTCGGTTCACCTGTTTGAACCGGTTGACTCAATGGTTTATGTAATAAATAGTTTTAATTTTTGGTTTTTTAAGCTAATCATCCTGGTCCATTAATTTTGTTGAATGTACAAATGAGGTATGTTTAAATTATTGTCATAAAGTATGCCATATAGTTTTAAAACTCACCATAGGTTATGCATTTATTCATGCATCATCTTTATATTATATTGCATGATTAAATTACTATAAAGCATGCTCATACATCATATAATATAAGAGTTATAATATATGCATGCATTAAAGCATATCCATGAATCATCTTTACATTATAAGTGTAATAGTATAAGAGTGTATGAAAGCATGTATGCTTGGTTCATTACAAGTTATATAAGAGTTATATATAGTAATGAATGAACATTGCATGAAGCATGACACTTAGGTTAATTTATAAAAGTTATAAATACCTAGTCTAGCTTAACAATGTGGATGATTTTAGTTGTTTCTTTTTATAAGAGATAATAAAAATTAGAATTAAAATCAATAAGAATGGCATGCATGCAAACTTAGGCTTATATCATGTTTTAAAAGAGTTTTAAAATTTGATTGAGATAAACCTAAGATCACGGTTCTAATGAGATTAGAAACGTAAGTTTAATCATTTAATCAATTTAATAGGATTAATTTGACTAATAAAAGATTAAATATGTACCAAATCTATCTATAAGGGACCTTTTGTCTAAGGCGGGTTTTGTCTAGGCCGGGGTATTTAAGCTGACGGAAATAGAACACCCCTACTTGGGAACCTACCTGGAAAGGTGAATTAGATAGATTTGCTGCATGCATGCAAATTTGATGATAATCTGTTAAAGTGTTTAATAAGACTTGATTCGAACTTGTTTAATTATCAAAAGCAAGAGTTGCTTTTTAGCAAATTAAACTCTCACTTAGATAAAATCAATAGTCGGATTGTCTAAGTTAATGAATCCCAAGGTAGAACATTCAATGGGAGGTACTTGGGGTATATGATACTTCACTTAAACTGAAGGAACTCTTAAACAAGAGTACCTCTGAGTGGAAATGGATCTTTCCAATTCATTGTGACAGAATTTCCACATATACATTCACACAAACAAATATGCATTCAACAACTAAATTACTGGTATGTTTAGAGATAAATAAACAAGAGAACGAGGAACTTACCATTTGAAGACACTCTTCACAGAAAAACTCGCTCTCACACGAACGGACTCTTTGCTCTCTCGCTAGAATAGCAAGTGATCGTTCAACAGCACCCTGGTCATCTACCACGAACAGCTTCACACGAACAGCAGGAAATGGGGACGACACCACCACTTGGAGCCCTTAGTATTCTTGGAGTGAGAATCCAAAGTGTGGGCTCTGTTCGGATTAGGTAAAGGTGAGGAGGAAAAGAAATCGTGTACAACGATCAAGCAAGTAGGAGAAGGCAACGACTATCGTATAGTCAAGATGCTTGATCATTTAGGTGAGGTACACGATCGTGTAGGAAAAGCTAGGCGATCGTCTATACAATCGTTTAGTAAAGCTCGGGTGCTAAGCAATCATCTATACGATTGTTTAGTAAAGCTTGGGCGTTAAGTGATCCTTTAGAGAAGCACGTGCGCGGGTGAGCGGTCGTTTAACTAACGTGAGCTTATGGTATATGCTCTCAATTACTAAGAGATGGAATCCAAACACCTCGTGAGAAATTTTAGCGTGTTCTTTACAAAATGAAAACAATTTTCATTTTATTCTTCAGATACAAAAACCGAATTGAACTCCCACTAACGCATGGTTACGAAGAAAATGTCGGGCAATTATCCCATAACTGTCCAATTAATGAAATAATAAATATAATCATATTATATTCATAACCAATAGTTTGATATCATATATCAACCATAGTGTTTTCTCCTCTACTTGATATAAATCATATTTATATCCAATTTCCTCCAAATTAATGTATCTCATACATTTAGTCAATCATATCATATATAATTAACCAGTTCAATTATATCATATATAATCAAACTCCTTCTTGTCAATTTGAACATTTCAAATTGACCAAAAAACTGATTCCCAATTTGAATCCAAGCTACCAAGGGGACCTTATAGACCTATGGCTCGAAGCTCCAATGGTACGTGAATAGCTGACTAAACTCTTTAGCCACGAGATCCACCATCCGTTAACTTCCAAGCATTCCACTAAAGACCGATAGCTAAAATCTCCTTACCACAGATATATTTCTGTGTCCATTGGATATAACCAATCATCAAGACGATAACCATTCATAGATGCTCGTAAATACATCTGGGTCAATTTACCGTTTTACCCCTGTAGTTACATCTTACTCCTTAAGTACCATTGATCCCTTTAATGAACAATAAAACATAGTCTTACTATGTGTGAATACCTCTCAGGCCATGAGAAGGTGTATGGCACCACATCGTTCAAGCCCCGGGATCAGCTATTAAGGGAGTAATCTATCTACTTGCCCCTACTTTGGGGAAGGAGTGAATTCCATCTTGTGTAGCTGAGTTCCCAGCTCCCAAATCAGACGAATCCCCAAAGTGGTAGGTTTGAGTCGGCGACTTGGCCACTCGCACCCATGCAAATCAAAGGACTGCCCTCAATGACAGGAGTTCCCAACTCACTCAGGATTGAGGTTATGTTACCTATGGTCATTCTAGTGAAGTGAATTCTCTGTCATATAATGAGACATTAACACTTCGTGGTCAGACCTTATACAAACTCTTTATATAGGACACCCCTGCTCACATGTCCCCACACGAATGATCAGGATAAGACCATCTATTGCAAGTCACAACACTTGTAACTATTCCACAAAGCGAGCCGCATCTCTAGCATTACCAGGATAAGGTTTCCCTCCTATATCCATATACTACAGACCATTTTGGTTATCACTTAAGACATGATCCACTTGTATGTCACCACATACATGCTTAAGTTACATAATGACATCCAGGGATTTAGATTATTGGTTTTTGGTAAAGCAAATAAAACATCCAATGTGCAAAGTCAAGAAGTGAAGTAAATATCATATATTATACATCACAATCGTTCGTACAAACTGTTTACAAATTACAGGACTCGAGACTTTAGGGCATCATCCCCAACAATCTCCCACTTGTCCTAAAGCGAGTGGGGTGTACAAACACTAGTACAAAACAATAAACTAGAGCACTATGGTCCAGTACAATAAAATCTCCCACTTGCCCTAGTCCAGCTGCGGGCGGTCCTGTAGACCCATGCTCTGAAGATGACCCTCAAACACTGTAGCCGTGAGAGCCTTCATAAACGGGTCAATAACATTCTGCTCCAAAACGATATTGGTGACGATCACGTCCCCTCGATGCACTATCTCGCGGATCAGGTGATACTTGCGCTCTATGTATTTGCCACGCCTGTGACTCCTCGGCTCCTTGGAGTTCGCCACAGTACTACTATTGTCACAATAGAGGGTGATGGGCCTAGACATATCTGGAACAACTTCTAGTTCTGTCAGGAACTTTCTGAGCCAGACGACCTTCTTAGCAGCTTTGCAAGCCGCTACGTACTTGACCTCTATAGTGGAGTCGACGATGCACCCCTGTTTAGTGATTCGCCATACTACAGCTCCTCTGTTAAGTGATTCGCCACACCACACTAACCCTGAAGTGGACTTGCGAGAGTCCCTATTAGTCTGAAAGTTAGAATCTGTGTATCAAGTAAGGATCAAATCCCTAGATCCATATACACGAGTATGTAGTCCCTCGTTCTCTAAAGATACTTAAGGATGTTCTTCACTGCGGTTCAGTGACCCGGACCTAGGTTAGACCGATACCTACTGATTATTCCCACAACGTAGCAAATGTTTGGCCTAGTATAGTGCATCGCGTACATTAAACTACCAACGACAGATGCATATGGGACCCGTCTCATTTCCTCAACCTTTTGAGGCGTCTTATGACACATGTCCTTAGACAAAGTGACTCCATGCCTGAATGAAAATAGGCCTCTTTTAGAGTTTTGTATCGAGTACTTGAGCAACATCTTGTCAATGTACGATGCCTAAGATAGCACTAGCACTTTGTTCTTATGATCCCGAAAGATCTGTATACCTAGAAAAAACTGATCCTCTCCCAAATCTTTCATTTGGAATTGGGTCGCTAGCCAGTTATTAAATGTAGTCAGTAAACCTACATCATTCCTAATGAGTAGGATATCATCTGCATACAACACTAAGAAAACTACTGAACCATTAATGATCTTCTTGTAAGCACAAGGTTCATCAATGTTTTGGCCAAAGCCATACGATTTGATCGCAGTATCAAACTGAATGTTCCAAGATTGAGACACCTGTTTCAGCCCATAAATGGACCGATTCAGTTTGTAAACCTTTTGCTCTTGACCTTGGGCAATGAATCCCTCGGGTTGCACCATGTAAATGGTCTCCTCAAGATTGCCATTCAGAAAGGTCGTCTTGACATTCATTTGCCAAATCTAATAATTATAATTAGTGGCAATGGACAGGAGGATGCAGATAAACTTGAACATGGCAACAGGCGAGAAAGTCTCCTCATAGTCGACTCCCTCTACCTGGTTATAAACTCTTTACCACAAGTCGAGTCTTAAAGGTTTGCACCTTTCCATTAGCACCCCGTTTCCTCTTGTAGATCCATTTACAATCTATAGGTGTTACCCCATCAGGCTGATCTACAAGATCCCAAACTGAGTTGAAGTACATCGACTCTATCTCAAGATCCATTCATCCCGGTCTATATCCTCTATTGCCTTCTGATAAGACAACGGATCCTCAACTCGCCATCTGCTACCATAGCACGGATTTCTGTGAAACCTAGATTACGAATAAGCGAGTTTGCAACCCTCCCACTGCGTCGAGGTTCCTTAAACTCTTGAGGTGGAACCGACCTAATAGATGAAGTATCATTAACAACTTCTACTGATGAAGCAGGCCTTTGAACAACTCTTGTTGAAGTTTCAGTAGTTTTGTTGGAAAGCTCATGTAACACGACTTTACTACGTGGACTGTGCTCCCTAATATGATCCTCCTCTAGGAAAGTAGTGTTCATGGAAACAAACACCCTATTTTCCGATGGATCATAAAAATAACCCCCTCGTGTACCTTTGTGGTAGCGTACAAAGAGTCATAAACTCGACCGTGGTTCCAACTTCTTGGGATTTGCCTCAAGCACATGTGTAGGGCAACCCCAGATGCGGAAGTGACGTAAACTAGCTTTACGCCTATTCCACAAATCCAGAGGTGTTCTTGCAACACTCTTGGAAGGAACACAGTTGACTATGTAAACTGCAATCTCCACTGCAAAACCCCAAAACGAGTCCGATAAGGAAGCGTAACTCATCATCGAACGAACCATGTCCAACAAGGTTCTATTTCTCCCCTTCGCTACACCATGTTGCTGAGGTGCACTCGACACTGAGAGTTGGGAAACGATTCCATGTATTATCAAATAGTCCTAGAACCCAAAATCCAAAAACTCTCCACCTTGATCTGATCGAAGTGTTTTAATCTGTCTATCCAATGCATTTTCAACTTTAGCCTTGAACTTTTTGAACTTTTCAAAGGATTCAGACTTCCGTTGCATCAGATAAACATACCCATACCTAGAGTAATCATCAGTAAAACTGATAAAATACTCATAGCCATCCCGGGCACGTACATTCATAGAACTACAGAGGTCAAAATGTACTAACTCAAGAGGCTCTTTGGCTCGATAACTTTTTCCAGTAAAAGGTCTTTTAGTCATCTTACCCTCAAGGCAAGATTCGCACACTGGTAAAGAATTTTCTTCTAACTTACATAGAAGGCCATTCTTCACCAATTTCTCAATCTTATTGAGATTGATGTTTCCTAATCGAAGGTGCCAAAGTTGGGCATTTTCTTTTGGAGAAAATCATTGACGTTTAGATTGAGTTATGACAGATTTAAACATCTTTATGATATGGAGGGAACTTAAAGCTAACGATCTTAGCACATACAAGTTGTTTTCCAAATCTATCCTTCACTTAAACCTCTACACATTTCTCTCTAAAGTTCACACCGTGAGATCTATCCTTGGCCTTGAGACGCCCTGGGAGTGTCCCCCTAAAGGATGGTGTTTGGGTTGGTCAATACTAAGGTGAATGGAGAGAATGTTCATAGTAAGTGGGAGCAGGACGTGTGACAACATATCCCACGCTCTCTCTCATTAGGTTGGATAACATTTTGTGCATCGCCTCGAGGCACCCTGGGAGTATCCCTCTAAAGGATGGTAGTTTTGCACAACTCTTTATCAGATCTCAAGAAAAGGATAAGGTTGCTTTAGTCTCTTGTCCTAATCTACTTTTTCCCTATGGTGGGCACATTAAGGCTATATGATTGTATCAACAGCAGCGGAAGCACAAGGATCATCTAAGCACTCAAATTCACTAATTTTAGCATAATATAAAGCATGCTTCTGTAGAAAAATGGGTTTCAAGACATACCTCTTGTAGAACTTCTTCAAAGCTCCTTCTCCAGCTGCAATCTTCTCCAAATCTTGTTGTAAACCATCTCAAGATCTTTCCCACTATTCTCTTGGTGCTCTAGATTGAGTTGTGGGACTCAAAACAAGTTTGAATCAAGGGATGAAGGAGAAAAGCTCATTGTAATAACCTTGTTGAAGAACCATTCTTCAAACTAGTTTTTCTCTAAAAAACACTATAGATTGCATGCCCGATTTTCACTCCAATCTCTTTATTATATTGCAGATCAACATGCAAAGAGAAGAGCTGCATGAGTTGCAGCTCATGCTTGGAGAAGACAAGGCAAATATATTGCTTCATGTGTGAGCTACTTAGGTGATGGATAATGGAAAAACTCTTTTTTTCATTTTGTGTGTTTTTAGTGTTCCAATTTTTCAATTTTATCTAAAAATCAAAATTTGATTTTAAAAAATAAAAATTTAATTAATTTCATAAATTAATTATTAAATAAAACTTAATTAATTTAATATCAAATATTAAATTAATTTTAACACATATCCATCTTTATATATTTAAATCATATTTAAATATAAATTCTCCTATTCCGTTTAATTCTAAAATTAAACATAGAATTATATCTCATATAATTAATAATTCCCTTAATTATAATTTGAACGTTTAAAATTAACTTATCACACTATTCTAGAGCTAGTTCGTTACGAGCTAGTAGTGGGACCTCGCGGACCTACAGATCATGGGCTCCAACGATCCGAGATTAATTGGCTAAACTCATTAGACCAAATTAATCTTTATTCATTAACTCATGGGTCACTCCACTAAAGCCCATAGTTGCACTCCCCTCACTATAGATATATTATGTTCACATGATTTAACCATAATCAGCAAGTCGACCCTTCACAGGTTATTCGTAATAACGGCTGGGTCAAATATCTGTTTTACCCCCGAGATTATGTCTTATTCCTCAAGTCCCTACTGATTTTCTAATGATCAACTGCTTTGTGATCCAATCACCAAACCAAACTCTCTCAGCCCAGTGAGAGGGTGGGGCCCCTTGTTCAAGATCTGGATTCAGTACTTGAGAGAACAACCTTTCTCCTATCCCTAAATCGAGTAGGTGTGAACTTCTTCTTGCACCCTATGTCCCTAGCTATCTATCCGGTCTTACCCCTGAAATGGGAGTCTTATTGAGCCGACACTGTTGAGCCAACCCTCAACTATGCAAATCTAAGGGCAATCCCGAATAAAAAGGAGTTCACAGTTAGCTCAGGATTAAGATCGAGTTACCTAGGTCATCTAGGTGAAACAGTCAGTCTTAAACAGTAAACAACGTTATAAAGTAAGAGTGACTTATTTCTTGGTCCTGATCTTATGCAAACTCATTACATAGAACGCCCCCACTCCTCATGTCATAACATGTACGAATTAGGATTACATCATATGTAGCACTTTACAACTCTTTATAACAACAACAGAGTAGACCGCATCCAATGGTGTTACCAGAATAAGGTACCCAACCTCATTCATGTACCATAGATCATTTTGACTATTTACTTGAACCTGATCCACTCTTATGTCTCCACATAAAGTTCAAGTACTCATACAATAGTCATAGGTCTTAGTTTGTTGGATTTAGACGTTCTTATAATTTATGAGATCAATAACAAGTATATTGATAATAGAAAATGTTTATCATTTTACAAATTGCGAGTTTTTAGGACATAAAATCCAACAATACTCCCACTTGGACTAAATACTCTAGTGGATCAATATATACAAATATATTCAATGCTGAGTTTCCATGGAGAGAATAAAATGTACAAATACAATAAACTAGGGCATCACAATACCCATCAATTCTCCTACTTGCCCTAGTGATACAAAACTCGTAGACCTAGTCTTACGGTGAACCTCGAACACTTTAACTGAGAGAGCCTTCGTAAATGGATCAGCTAAGTTGTCTTGGGAAGCAATCTAAGTGACAATAGCATCTCCTCTGTGTATAATCTCTCTGATGAGATGATACTTCCGTTTGATATGCTTTCCCCTTTTATGGCTTCGTGGTTCCTTTGAATTTGCAACTACTCCATTGTTGTCACAATAGAGTGTGACTGGCAGGTGCATGTTAGGAACTACTTCGAGATCTTTCAGGAACTTTCTGAGCCATACTGCTTCTCTTGCTACTTTGCTTGCAGCTACATACTCAGCTTCCATTGTGGAATCCGCAATACAACTCTGCTTGATGCTTCTCCACACAACTGTTCCTCCGTTCAGAGTGAATACTGACTCTGAAGTTGATTTCCTTGAATCAATATCAGTCTGAAAGTCAGAATCAGCGTATCCAGTAAGGATCAGATCCTTAGGACCATACACAAGCATATAATCTCTCGTTCTCCAAAGATACTTGAGAATGTTTTTAACAGCAGTCCAATGGTCATGACCAAGATTGGACTGAAATTTGTTGACAATTCCTACAGCATAGCATATATCGGGACGAGTACACAACATTGCATACATCAAACTCCCGACTGCAGATGCATATGGAATTTGATTCATCTCCTACACTTCTTGAGGTGTCTTAGGACTCTGTTTCTTAGACAAGTGAATTCCATACCTGAAAGGTAAAAATCCTTTCTTGGAATTTTGCATTTTATACCTAGACAACATCTTGTCTATATAAGATGCTTGAGATGATGCCAATATTCTGTTCTTTCGATTTTGAACTATTTGGATTCCAAGAACATACTGTGCTTCTCCAAAATATTTCATTTGGAATTGTGAAGCCATCTATCTCTTAACATCAGCTAAATATTCTACCTCATTCCCAATGAGTAGAATATCATCAACATACAACACCAGAAAAGCGACAGTTTTGTTGATGATTTTCTTGTAGACACAGGGTTCGTCAATATTTTGTTCAAAGCCATAAGATTTGATTGCAGCGTCAAATCTCATATTCCAGGATCTAGAAGCTTGTTTTAATCCATAAATGAATCGATTAAGCTTGCAAACCTTTTGCTCTTTAAGTTCAAGGTTCTAATGGAATTAGCAACCTAAGTTTTAATCTTTTGAATCAGGTTAATAGGATTAAATTGATTGGCATAAAAGATTAAAATTTTATTAAATCTATCTATAAGGGACCTTTTGTCTAAGGCGGGTTCTGTCTAGGCTAAGGTACTTCAGCCGACAGAAACGAAACACCCTTACCTGGGAACCTACCTAGAAAGGTGTAGATAGATTTTCTGCAAGCATACAACAGTTGATCAAAGACTCCGTTAAAGAGTTTAATGGATGATGGTCAAAAGTTGTTAAACTATCCAAGGTAACAGTTACTCTTGAGCAAACCTAAAAAGTCACTTAGTTAAAATCCTTAGCCGTGTTTTTTCTAAGTAAACTAAACCCTAAGTTATAAAATACTCAGTAGGAGGAAGAGATATATATGATATGTCAATGATTCCACTCACCTTTCTCCCTGAATGTTCACGCCATGAGATTCATGCTTGGCCTCGTGGTGCCTTGGGAGCATCCCCCTTTGGATGGTGTTTGCATGAGTCAATATCAAGGTGGACGGAGAAAGTGTTTATAGTAAGTGGGTGAAGGGTGTGTGTCAACACATCTTGCGGTCTCCTTCATTGGTTCACACCATGAGATCATTCTTGCATTCCCTCGTGGCGCCCTGGGAGCATCCCTCTTTGGATAGGTTTTGTACAGTTGGTCAATATCAAGGTGAACTCCAGAAATGGATAGGGTCACTTTAGTTTTTGCCCCAATTTGATTTTTTCCCTTCGGATTGGCTGCTTGGGGCACAACTTTAGGGCCTAAAATGACGGGTCACACTTACGAGAAATTGTTAAGAAAGTTAATGATTTCTTGACCAAATCAATGATGGCTAGCTGTTCTGGTATTAATAATTGGTTGAGAATGTCTTAATTCAGAGAAGGGATAAATTGACCACCCTTCGGTGGCTTTGGTCCTAAACCTTTAGAGCGTCATTGGGAAACTAGATGTCATACGGGGTTTATGTTAGTTATGCTAAACCATATTAGATGTTGTATGCTTTTTAACGAGTATTTGCTTAAAACCTAATGTAGGCCAATGTGTTTTTTTTTTCCAGCAACATGTTTGATTTTCCGTTAAATGCCTCTAGTTTGATCGATTTCATCAAGTGGAAAAAGTCTTGTAAAACATATTTTGTAGTAAATGACCTCAAGTTTGTCATAGTTAAGGGGTGTCCTCAAGTCCCGACCCTTGATGCACCGTGAAGTATTCGTAATGCATATAAGGTGTGGATGAAGGCTAATTCATTAGCCCGACTTCACATATTGGCTAGCATACCTGATGCTTTGGCCAAAAGGGTTGAGAACATGGTCATTGCAAGTGAGATCAAGGACTCGTTGCAAGAATTGTTTGAACGTCAGTTCTTACTTTTTTAGCACAAAAGGATGGATGACAATACTAGTAGTGTCAGCTTCTAAGTTAATCTCTAGGAAGAGAAAGCAAGTGTTGCTGACTCTATTAAAGTTCATCGACGAGAAGTGTTCTCTAAAATGGATTGGAGCTTATTTGATCCCACTACTCTCCAAAAGAGGAAGAAATCTAAAGATAGTAAATATGATTTATTGGTCTTGGAGACGTGTTTGGTAGAGAATGATGATTTTGCCTAGATCCTTTATTCGGGTGCTACTAACCACGTCAGTTTCTCTTATGAAGGATTTAGTTCCTGGTAAACGTTGCCATAGGGAGGATGACTCTTCAAGTCTGTACTGGTGAGGTTGTTTCAACTGTTGCTGTAGGCAGACTGAAGTTATTTTTGGACAAAAAACGTTATCTTTTACTGGATAATGTTTTCATAGTTCCTCATATCAAGAGGAACTTAATCTCGGTTTCTTGTCTCATTGAACAAGCTTATACTGTCTCATTTTCTGAGAGTAAAGTATTTATTTTCAAGAATGGTATGAAGATTGATTTTGGTTCAATGGAAAATAACTTATATGTGTTAAGGTCGTTAGTCATAAAAGCCTTACTTAATATTGAAATGTTCAGTACGGCGACAACAGCTAAAAGACCAAAGGTTTCTCCTAAGGAAAATGCCCATTTTTGGCATCTAAAGTTAGGTCACATCAACCTCAATAGGATTTAGCAGTTGGTGAAGTGTGGACTTCTAAAGAGTTTAGAAGAAAACTCTTTGTCGGTGTGTGAATCATGCCTTGAAGGCAAGATGACCAAACGACCTTTTACTAGAAAAGGTTATGGAGCCAAGGAAACTTTGAAGCTTTTACATCCAGACCTCTGTGGTCTGATGAGTGTTAGGGCTTAAAATGGGTATGAATATTTCATCTCTTTCATAGATGATTATTCAAGGTATGGGTATCTCTACCTAATGCAACGTAAGTATGAAACTCTTGACAAGTTCAAAGAGTATAAGGCTGAAGTTGAAAACTTGTTAGGTAAGAAGATAAAAACACTACGATATGATCGTAGTGGAGAGTATATGGACCTCTAATTCCAGAACTATGTGATAGAACATGGAATTACGTCCCAGCTCTCAACCTTAGGTACACCTCAGCAGAATGGTGTATCAAAAAGGAGAAATAGAACCTTGTTGGACATGGTTCAGTCTATGATGAGTTATGCTCATCTTCCAGACTCGTTTTGGAGATTTGTAGTGGAGATTGCATGTTGCATTCTAAAGAACGTTCCCTTGAAAAATGTTTCTGAAACATTTTTTGAGCTGTAGAGAGGTCGTAAAGGTAGTTTACACCAATTCAGGATTTGAGGGTGTCTGGCCCACGTGCTTGTAACTAACCCGAAGAAGCTGGAACCGCGTTTGAAAGTTTGCCTCTTTGTAGGCTACCTCAGGGAAACGAGGGATGGATACTTCTATGATCCGAATGAGAATAAAATGTTTGTTTCAACAAATGTTATCTTCTCGGAAGAATACCACATCAGGGATCATAAACCACGAAGTAAGCTTGTTTTACATGAGACTTCTAGTGAGACTACTGAGGGTTCAACAAGAGTTATTGAACAGATTGACAGATCAACAAGAGTTGTTAAGGTCGATTCATCTAGTCAACCATCTCAAGAGTTAAGACTGCTTCGACATAGTGGGAGGGTTGTGAACCCACCGGATTGTTACATGGGTTTGACTGAAGCCTAAAACATAATTTCTAATTATGGGGTCGAGGATCCATTGTCTTATAAGCAAGCAATAGAGGATGTTGACAAAGATGAGTGAATTAAGGCCATGAACCAGAAAATGGAGTCTATGTACTTCAATAACGTCTAGGAACTTGTGGATCAGCCTGATGGGGTAAAACTTATAGGGTATAAGTGGATCTACAAGTGAAAACAAGGTGTAAATGGAAAGGTGCAAACCTTTAAGGCTAGACTCATGGCAAAGGTTTATAACCAGGTCGAGGGAGTGGACTATGGGGAAACTTTCTCACCTGTTGTAATGCTCAAGTCTATCAGGATACTCCTGTCCATAGCCACATTTTATGATTGTGAGATATGGAAAATAAATGTCAAGACTGCCTTTTTTAATGGGAATCTTAAGAAGACCATCTACATGCCTCAACCAGAGGGGTTCATTGTTCTAGATTAAGAGCAAAGAGTTTGCAAGCTTAATAGGTCCATTTATTGGCTGAAACAAGCGTCTAGATCATGAAACGTTAGATTTGACAGTGTGGTCAAATCGTTTGGCTTTGATCAGAATGTTGATGAGCCTTGTGTATACAAGAAGATCATCAATAGCTCAGTAGCTTTTCTGGTACTGTATGTGGATGATCCTACTCATTGGGAATGATTTAGGATTTTTGACTGACATTAAGAAATGGCTAGCCGCCCAATTCCAAATGAAATATTTGGGTGAGGCACAGTATATTCTAGGGATGCAGATTATTTGGGATCGTAAGAACAAGAGGTTAGCCTTGTCTCAAGCATCTACGTCAATAAAATATTGGTTAGGTATAGGATGCAGGATTCTAAGAGGGGTTTTTTACCATTCAGGCATGGAATCATTTTGTCTAAGGATCAATGTCCTAAGACACCTCAAAAGGAAGGAGATGAGACAGATTCCCTATGCTTCAGCTATTCAAAGCTTAATGTATGCAATGTTATATACCAAACCTGACATTTGCTATGCAATAGGGATTGTCAGTTTGTCACACCCCGCCCCCAGATCACCTTCTTAGCCTGGGAGAGGGATGTGACTGCAGTAGTTATCAACCCTTGAGCTGACACTTAATGCCTAATGATTCTTGCGGAATAACTCTGATACCATACTATAACTTATACATAGCGGAATGATTAAGTCAAGGAGATAAACTATAACGGATTAAGTAGGCCTATCTTTTATTACGGCAGTGATATAACGTTTATACAACTTAAGGACTTAACAACAAAGTTTACAACGACAACCGCAAAAACCCCCCAGAAGTGTAATTGGGGCACATGGCAGACCTTGACCTTAGAAGCACCCTGGAACTCCTCATCTTCCGCTACCTGAGGGGGGGACTAAGAAAACATTTTGCAGAGTGTGAGCTACTAAGCCCAGTGAGTGGTTCTTTTAAGACAGAAATCACTTTGAAAATCATCATTTTTGGGAAATCAATCACATAATAATAATCACAGTGTACCCATGCATGATCATGGATTATTCATGCAATGATTAACCTTTATTCCAAAATGCTACACGTGGTATGCATATCATATCATTAATCAATACAATCACCTATGGAAACCTTCCTATGACCCCAATTCCCGCCAATGTGCACATCGACCATTTTATTTATCTCGCTAGCAATGCTTAGGTACTTGACCATATTTCTCGCCGGTCGTCACCGATTATTATTTCCCGCCGACCGAAGCCGACCATTTTTCCCCGCCGACCGAAGCCGACCATTTTTCCCCGCCGACCGAAGTCGACCATTATTTCCCGCCAAGCACCTTTTGTTAAGCATGCTAACAATATCCCGGGCATAATCGCAGTTTCCATAGTCATTACACAAACAATATCATGGCAATCATCCTATCATCAAAAGCATGGATTTTACATTTACATATGCATATAATCCTATATCATAGTATAAAGCTAAGTAAATACTCATAATATGCATGTACATACTAAAGTTGTATAACATTCAGCATACGTATTAAAGTTATATAATACTCATAATATATCAAAGTTATATGACAATCACAGTACGTATTCAAGCTATAATAACACTCCTACTATGCATTTATTTATCAAAGCAACCTAACACTCACCTTAATTGCTTAGGAGCCTTTCTAATAGTTCCCTTTTCTACCTCGGGCTCCCTTTTTACCCCTAGAATCCAGATCCAACTTACAGCTTAGATTACTCATAGTTATAAACCCTATTTTGAGATACTTCCTTCTAAAAAACTATTCTAAAATGTCTCAAAAAGCTTACCATAAAATCTTAGCTCATAACTCTTCATGGTTTAGCCGTAATTATCCAAACATCAAGACTGGCCCAGCTTACCTGATAGCTCGACCCCTCTGTCTTTTTCTCATTCTCTAGCCAAATTCCTTAGAGATTCTTCTCCGGAAGTATCATTATGAAAACTAGACTCTCTTATCTTTAATATGGCTTTGGAATTACATCAAACGCTTGAGTAGATTGGGAGATCTTCTCATCTCAAGTTGATACATTCTCCTCCACCCTCACTGTCCAATGCACTCTACTCTCCCCCTCTTTTTACGAATTTTATGATTTGTGATTTGAAAATGAAATCCCAAAGGCTCTATTTATAGGCGTCAAACCCTCCTATGGTGTTGACACCACCTACTTGGCTGCATGGCTAAGTGGTTACTTCTCCCATCATCAACGCAAGCTTACCTCACTTTGGCTCAAGGTGTTCTTTCCATACGCATCCACCACAATTTCTTAGGGTTTAAGAATTTCTCTTAATAAGACACCTAATTTTGGTTGATGTTGGCCCTTGCGTCTTCAATCTTTGTTTGTATTCAATTTAGGGTTTTCCATGCATAATCTATAAGATCGTGGCCAAATTCAACGCATAAATGCCCGGCCGTTCGATGCACAGGCAGTTTCCTTCGATCGCGTGGGCGTGACGTTCGAATGAGGCGTTCAGGCTGCTCTCGCTCTTTCCCACTTTCTCGCTGGTCTTGCTCTTTCCACTCTCGCTCTCTCCCACTTTCTCGCTCACAATCTCGCTCTCTCCACTCTCGCTCTCTCCAACTTTCTCGCTCTCTCCACTCTCGCTAAAACTCTCGCTCTCCCCCACTTTCTCGCTCAAACTCTTGCTCAAACTGCTCTCTCCAATCTCATTCTTTCCAATCTTGCTCTCTCCCATTTCCTCTCCCATTTTCTCTCTAATCTCGCTCTATCCATTTTCTCTCCAACTTTCTCTCCAATCTCGTTAGCTACTGTGAATATAGTTTATCTTCGTGCAACTTCCACACGAATTTTCCTAAATAATTTTCTATATTTTCTTCAGTTCTTCAATCATTTCTTCACTATTCAGGATTTAAGTCTTCAAGGTTTTCTCTTCTTTTTATCCTTTTAGGGTCCTCTCTACTTGTACTCCAGGATCAAATATGGTTATCATAACTATAATACCTAACCATTATAGTTTACATTCACTCTTACTAATTGTTGATCCACAGAAGGTGAAATTATTACAGTTATTATGACAATTGTAAAATTATTAGATTATTTACATAACATAGGATTTAACTTTCTCCTAATTAACCCCTTAATCACTTACTTAAGTAGGAAAATGAAGATCCGGGTTTCACACAGTCGTTATCAGTCCAATCCAGGATTAGATCACTGGACGGTGGCCAAAATGATCCTCAAGCATCTTCGGAGAACAAGGGACTACATGCTCGTGTATGGACATAAGGATTTGATCTTTACAGAATACACAGACTCTGACTTTCAGACTAATAGAGATTCTCGTAAATCGACATCAGGGTCAGTGTTCACTCTGAATGGAGGGGTTGTAGTGTGACGAAGCATCAAGCAAGGATGCATCGCGATTCCACTATGGAAGCCAAATACGTAGCCGCTTGTGAAGCAGCTAAAGAGGCTGTTTGGTTGAGAAAATTCCTTACATATTTGGAAGTTGTTCCAAATATGAATTTGTTGATCACTCTTTATTGTGATAACAACGGGGCTATGGCAAATTCGAAGGAACCTCGAAGTCATCGTAGAGGCAAGCATATAAAATAGAAATATTATTTGATCAGGGAGATTGTGCATCGCGGTGATGTGACAGTCATGAAGATCGCATTGGAGCACAACATTGTTGATCCGTTTACAAAGGCTCTCACAGCTAAAGTGTCCGAGGGTCATTTGGATAGTCTGGGTCTATAGAACATGCGAAGTCTCATAGTTTGTAAACATTGTACACATTATAATGAATAAAATAAGAATTATTTTATTTTTGCATTTACTCATATCCAATAAACAAAGTTCCATGGTTATTGTATGAAAACTTAAGCATGTATATGAGATATACAAGTGGATCATGCCTTAAATGATAACTAAAAAGGTCTGTAGCATAAGGATTAAGGAGGAATACCTGATCCTGGTGACACTACAGATATAACCCACTTTGAAGAGGTTTGCAAGTGTTGTGAACTACTACAGATGGTTGATCCTGACCATTCATGTGAAGACATGTGAGCAGGGGTGTCCTATATAAAGAGTTTATATAAGACCGGACCACGAGATGACTAGTCTTTTTATATAACGTTGTTGATACTTGAGACTTACATCTCACCTAAACGACCATAGGTGACATGACCTTAATCCTGAGTGTTTTGGAAACTCCTACCTTTAAGGGCGGTCCTTGGATTAGTATGGGTGAGAGTGGCCAGATTACTAACTTAACAAGGCTACCTTTTTGGGGATTTATCTGATTGGGGAGTTGGGAACTCAGTTACACAAGATGGAATTCACTTCTTCTCTGAAGAGGGGGTAAGTAAATAGATTGTTCCCTTAAGGGCTGATTTTGGGTCTTGAACATAGTGGCTACAACCTCTCTTTAGAATATACTAGCATGCAACGGAAGCAAACAGAATCAATAAGCACTCTAATTACATTTATTTGAGTTCTAAAAGCATGCTTTCACAAGAGGGTTTGAAATAAACATACCTTTGATGAAATCTTCCAATTCCAAGCTGCTCTTCACTCCAAATCAGCCTCAAATCGACAATGAAGCACCAAGAGATCTTCTCTACTATTCTCAGCCTTAAAATTGAGTGGTGGAACTCAGATTTGAGTGAATTTGGTAAGTGTATTTTTGGGTTTGAAAAGGAAGAAGAAGATGAAGCAGAAACCAACTTTTCAGCTTCCAATTCTCAGTCCATTCTCCTTCTCTTAGCCAATTTTTTGAAGTGTTTTACTACTCAACTACATGCAGGTAACTTCAGTAATGAAATTGGCCAACAACTACTTCAATTGGAGAGTGGATTTGTGTGAAGATGCATGAGTTGTACCTCATGCTTCAAGATGAAAGTGGGGAAAACCCATTTTCATGTTTTTCCAATTTCCAATTTATTTTCCATTCAATTAATTCTACAATTAATCTAATTTTGGTTTAATTAGTTCTTAATTAATCAAATCTAAAATTAAAAATCCAATTTCTTAAATTAAATTTTAAAATTGAAAATTAATTTGATTTTTAATTAATTAACTAATTTAATATCATTAATTTAAAATATGAATCTAATTCATATAGTTAATATTTAAATCAACATTTAATTATTATACACTCTCCAATTTTGTTTAATTTCAATAAATTAAACTTTATTTATATCAAATATAATTATGCAAACCCCAATTTAAATTTGAACTAATTCAAACTCAAAAACCCTATTTTCAATTTGAACATTTTCAAATTGAAATTCAAATTGATATTGTTCCAAATTCACTCAATTTAATAATTCAAGGTGTTCATGTTTTACGAACTAGTAGAGGGACCTTATGGTCCTATAGATCATGAGCTCCAACGATTAAGATTAATTTGCTAAACTCTTTAGACCGAATTAATCAGTATTCGAACTATCGAATCACACCACTATAGCTCGAGAGTTGCACTCTCCTTATTGTAGATATATTTGTGTCCACACGATATAACTATAACTAGTAAGTCGACCCTTCACAGGTTGTTCGTAATACCAACTGGGTCAATATGCTGTTTTACTCTCGATATTATGTCTTGTTCCTTAAATTCCAACAGATCCTCTAATGAACAATTGGTTTATGATCCAATCATTAAACTGGATCCCTATTGAGCTAGTGAGAGGGTGGGACCCTTGTTCAAGACCTAGATTCAGTATTTAAGAGAACAACCTTTCTCCTATCTCTAAATCGGGTAGGCGTGAATTCTGTCTTGCACCCTGTGTCTCCAACTATCTACCTGGTCTTATCCCTAAAATGGGAGGCTTATTGAGTTAGCGCTATTAAGCCAACCCTCACCTATGCAAATCTAAGGATAATCCCGAATAAACATGAGTTCATAGTTAGCTCAAGATTAAGATCGAGTTACCTAGATCATCTAAACGAAATAGTCAGTCTTAAATATTAAACAACATTATAAAGTAAGAGTGACTTATTTCTTGGTCTGATCTTATGCAAACTCATTGCATAGGACTCCCCCACTTCTCATGTCATTACATGAACGAATCTGGATCACTTCGTTTGTAATATCTTTACAATAATTTGTAATAGCTACAGAGTAGGCCACATTAATAGTATTACCAAAATAAGGTACACAACCTTAATCATGTACTATAGACCGTTTTGGCTATTTACTCGAACTTGATCCATCTTTATGTTTCCACATAAAGTTCAAGTATTCATGTAATAGCCATGAATCTTAGTTTATTGGATTTGGACTCAATGCAATTAATAGATTTAGTACCTTTATTGAAGAAATGTTAAATAACATCTTTTATTGATAATAGAATATGTTAACTTTTACAAACTGCGAGTTTTAGGACATAAAATCTAACAATTAATGCATACAATGTTTGTTTTATTCCATTCCATTTTAATTATCTTAGAATCAAGCATATGGAAGTGTGTAATCTATGTACATAACTAGTTATTCCCATATAGTGATAACTAGTCAATCTTTTCGATAAAAATAAAAAACAATGTTATAAGTAAAACTATCACAATTTTACTTATAACATTATTTTACACATAACTTGAAAAAAAATCATTTCACACAGTTTTATAGGATCATGTTGTAACAAAACGATGTGAAAACGTTGATTAAATGATAAATACAATGTAATTAAAATTGAAAACATATAAAGAACAAAACAAATCTAACAATATATTGAAAAATTAAACTGTAATAAAACGACAAAGCTTATAAGTATTACAATAGATAAAAATCATCTATAAATGTTCACAACCAACGTTAGATTTATAGAATCAATCACAGAGAATAATATACAAATACAATATTATCTTTTACTCTGTAACTTAAATTGAAACCATTTAGAAAAAAAAAAGATTGAAATCAACAAGCATGACATAAAAAATTGTAAAAAACAACATTTTACACATAGTTATATAGGATTATTTTGCAGCAAAAGGATGTGAAAACGTTAATAAAATGATATATATTGTACTAAAATTGTAAACATATAAAGAATATAACAAATCTAACAATATATTGAAAAATAAACAGTAATAAAACAAGAAAGTTTATAAGTACTTGCCATAGATAAAAACCATCCATAATAAGACAATGTTAAAAACAATGTTAAAATGGATGATTTGGTTAGAATTAAGAGACAATATAATATAGATATAAAAAGTTAGTTAAGAAATAATTTGAAAAATTCAAAATAAAATTTTAAAATAAAAGATTGTTGAGATACAATTTCAAATTAAAATCATGTAATTTATGCCCAATTTTTTGGATGAAAAACAAACTTAGTTCAAAATAAAAATCTCAAAAGAAATCAATAGAGTCCACATTTCAACAAATTAGAGAAATTAATTATAGTGTAATTAAGATAGATGCACTATTAATTACATTGGAATTAAAATAGTTGGTTAGGAAATTTTCGGATTTCCAAGAAAAGAAACTCACGTGCGATACATGCCTTTTACTATAATTCAAAATGCTTCCGTGATTTGCTATTTTTCTAAAGAAAAGTCTAATTAGTACTATAGAACTGAATTTTCCTTTATGATTGGAAACTTGATTTGGCACCACAAAGATGGGTACAACCTAAGATGTACCCAAATATTTTTTTTAATTAAATTAGGTAGTGTAAGCATTCATCTTTAATAGTATTTATATATTTTTTTAAGGGATTAAAGTATTTATAATTAACTATTAAATTAAAATGATTATTTTATTATTAACTAATTGTTTTTATTGCTCAACTTAACTTTGATTTTTTATTAATTAATCTATTAATACTAGACGAGGTCATCATTACAAATTTCATAATACAAATACAAAAACAATTGATTTCCGTAAAATCTTGATAATATTTACATGTATAACCGGATACAATAATCTTTTATTCTCTACAATATATATTTGGGATATTTTTAAATATAGAAAAATAAATCAAAATATTTACAAAATATACCAAAATTTTAGAATGATCGTTTTAAAATTTTACTATATCTTGTAAATATTTTCAACAGTTCTACCATTTGAAATAATTTCTCATATTATTTCTAGGCATGTTATTTTTAAGTGAAGGGTGCATCGAGACAGAAACCCCTTACTGCAAGTACACAATGCTGACGAAGACCTCTTTTTCGGTTGCGGGTTTTGGTGCTAAATTAAAAGTAAGTAGAAAATAAATCAAAGTAAAAATACTAATGAGAATGAAAATTTCAAATATGTTTCAACCTTAGTAAAAAATGCATCCACCATGCGCTTGCAAAGTGCACAACTAAATGAGGCTCATTCTCGTCTTGTTACCCTTTGCATCTATATCTCACTCTTTCCAATTTCGTATGGTTCGAGCAAAAGATTGTTAAAATGAGCCTACAACATACTCTAATTAACACTTAAAATTGTAAGTGAAGTTCAACACTTATTCAACCCTTTCTAAGAGTTTTTACGGGACTAAGCAATTAAACACATATGTCCATACAACTTTAATGACTCTATGGGTTTTTATCCTATGTCTAAGTACAAAAAAAAAAAAAGTTTTTTTTTTAATGAAAATATGTGTTCAACTTAACTTTTTCAAGTTTTAGTCACATACAAGATATGATAACTTAAGTGATCATTTTAAGCTAACAATGAAACTCAAACTCAATAAAACAACCGGATAAAAGTAGTGAGCCATGGTGGAACTTACTTTCTGTTTAGGTATTTATATATATTTGAATCTGTTAGGAACCAAGGTAGTATGGAATGCCTTTGTCCCACATTGGTTAGAATGGAATGATTAATGTGGTACTTAAGTGGTTTGGTTGTCCCATCCCAAAAATAACACATTGAAGATAGTGTTATTAAAGTTCTTTAATGTCGGTTGCCGAATCCATTTTTTTGGTCAATAAGTTAAAAATGACATTATATGTCTCGTGTTGGGTCAGGAAATATCCGTCATTGTTTTATATTAAAAAATTTTACCTGGCAAGCCCATTAATATTTATCTTTCACCTATGAATTTATCCACAAACAAGAATTAATATTTCTAATCCATTACATATACTCATCAAAATATGAAATAAACACACTAATCACCAACATTTGCATAACAATACCAGACTTTCATAGAATACTTACACCAAGCCATCATTTCTCTCATTCACAAATATCAATTAGTACTAGTTCCATGAATACTTAACACCAAATACCCCATGAACACCAAAAAATATTATATATTAATCTTCCAATAATAAACAGATCATGGTTAGATAAAATAATTATTGTATGCAGCCTCAAATATACCAATTGTGTCATCAACATCAACATCATCCTCATCCTCATCAACTTCGTCTCTTTCACTAGTAGACACATTTTCATTGTTTCTCTTAATCAGTAATGATTTACCGTGAAAAATCAATGTCTGATAACTTTGATCTATACCATTAAAAAACAAGTGATATCTTATTTTGTTCACATTTAGAGTCTTTGCATTCACACACTTCAAACATGGATAACTTATGACATTCGGTATATTTGAATATTGTAGACCATTTTTAATAACCATCTCGAACCCTAAACCATACTCAACTGACATTCTATTCATTTTCATCCATGCCTTATCCATGATTGTAAAATATGCAACTTAATCTAAAAAAAAAAAAAAAAAAAAAAAAAAAAAAAAAAAAAAAAAAAAAAAAAAAAAAAAAAAAAAACAATAACAAGGAAAAATTTAAAAGCATAAAATTATGATTGTAAAATATGCAACATCAACAAATTTAGATCAAATAGAACAAATAGACTTTTTAGATAAGCATCTTATAAATATTACCTTGTACTTGTTATTAATGTTGTTATGTAGTCATTTTTGTGTTGGGTGCACCTTCTCCACTTGTCAACCTTCTTAAAACATGTCTAATGCAATCTTCCTATCTTCCTTCCAAATCCCTAAGAATCAAAATTTAGCCTTACACATCAAACTTGAACCTAACAAATGAAAATTTTCACTCAAAATCATTTCATTATTGCTCAAATGAGTTGGCTGAAAGATTCTAATTCAACTACTTTCCAAAAGAACCTTACTCTGAAATAATTTAATTCTTATCTCAATTTAACATATGCAAACAATGAATCAACAATCCTAAAAAGAAAGTCTAAAAATTTATACTATCATGTAATGTTTACCCAATAATGGAGGGCTTGAGAATTTGCTGTCATGAACCTGCATATAAGAATCCAGAACCTTTCTAAAGAAGAAAAATACCTTATTTTTTCACAGATTTATATATCATGATGGTATTTGTCAATAATTCACAAATTCAACAAACGGTCTCATGATATCTAAATATGCTATGCAAACATCCATCAAGGAAGAAAGACCTACATTAACCTTTTGGAGTTCAGAAAAAAAAAATCAATTACTCTGTTGTAAGTTAAAATCAGTTCATGTTTAAATGAATACCTCTTAGAAGACTAAGGACCCGTGTAAATATTATAATATCAACAGAGTATTTGATTTGTGGCAGAGACGAGCAATGGCAAACGGCAGAGACGACCCACTGGCAGAGACGACCCACGGTAGAGACGACCCACGGCTACAGATTTGAACACTGACGCGATGGAGACTGACGGTTGGAGACTGACGAACGGACGACAAACGTGATGGAGACTGACGGAGACCGACGGACGGACGGCGGACAACCACGGACGGACGAACGGAAACCCTGATTCGCATGACCAAGGAGAGATAGGGTTTGGGTAAGAGAGAAATGAAAGGGTTTGGGGTCGACGCGCGAGATCTGCTGAAATATAAAAAGGATTTTTTTATAAAGTAAGAAAAAAAAATTAGACCTTTAATGTCGGTTTAAAACCAACATTAAAGCCCATCTTCAATGTCAGTTTAAAACCGACATTAAAGATCCGTTTTTTTTAAACCGGCATTATACATCCAATTTCACTTTTTCCAACCGATATTAAAGCCCGAAATTTTTCTAGTGAAGGTGCTTAAGTACCCAACAATGGTATCAGAGCTGGTTGTCGACGTTTCGGAGTGGAACCGACGAAGGGTTCTGACTGGGTGTGGCTGAGTGAAATATTGTCAGAGTAACCGAGAAGTCGGCTTTCCAGGGATGGGGGTATTGTTAGGAATGGGATGACCAATGTGGTACTTAAGTGGCTTGGCTCTCCCATCCTAATCGCTAGCTTTTAGGGTGTGGTTCTCCAAGGTACTTAAGTACCTAACAGAATCCCAACGAGAAGCTTATCTCATGATTATTAAAGAAATAAAGCAAAATAAGTAGAGAAAACTTGGAGGAGAAGAAATTGAACTATGAAGTAAAAGAGAATAAGTACACTAGCGCATAGATGAAAAGAAAGTACTACAATTTAAATGAATAAAAACAACAATGAATACTAAGTATAAACCATAAGCTTGAGATGGAAAACAGTAAATGCATACACGAATGAAAAGTTGTAGAAATCTAGTTGTTTGGTTTTTTCTGTTTTCACTTCTCATTCTCTCTGATACACTGCTAGTTTCTTAAGTTGGGTCTGTGCTTGATGCTGTTTTTTCTGTCTATTTCTGAAGCCCCACTATTGTTGCTGGCTGGAATTTGTTTAATTAGACAAACATTTGAATTTTCAGTAGAAAGTACATAGTACACATAAAAAACAAAGAAATCAATTGATGAAATATTAAAAAACCAAACACCAAACACCAAATGGTTATTGAATGGTGGAGCTCAAGAATCTGGGTTTCTTGATGAAATTGGTCTTTTACTGTTCATGGCCTATCTCACAATTCTTTGGTTCTAGGCCATCCTCAGTTCTGCTTTTAATGAAAAGTATACTGCTCTTATTGCTGTTATTTCGTTATTGTGGGTTTGAAAGTTAAGGGAAACTCTCCTTGGACTTCAAGTTTAGCATTTATATCTTTCAATTCTTTGTTTTCTTGTGAAGTATCCTTGGTATTGATTGTGCACGAATCTTTTTTTGGGGGGGATAAATTCTACTTGTTTGTTAAGAGACTGACTCTGTCTATTCCTTGAAGATTTATCACTTCATTTGTTGTTGGATTTTTTGTTCTTATTTCTAGGAACTTCATGTTACAGGAATAGTGTTCATCTTGGCTTTGCTGAACCATTTTTGCTAAAATGGGGGCTTTCTTTTCGTGTCCTTTGGCCAAATACATTGATGCGAAAAATGGGGTAGAATCGGATTCTATTACTGTGAAATTCATCAATTTTGGCGATGATGAAGTAAAAGCTCTTGAGCGATCCTGCAGTTCCAATAGTGGAGATTTGAAGCCTACAATAATCAAATCGTTGGAGAAGATGAGTTCAATGGAGACAACAGATATTCCTCTACGGGAGGAAGAGTTGGATGTTCTTGCTAATAGTCCAAAGAGCAAAGACATGGTGAATCAGTCTCCTACACCCCAGAGTCATGATGGGATCCGAACAATGACGGATCTCGTTCCAACGAATCTGGAGGACACAGCAGCAATTGAATTACAGAAAGTTTATAAAAGCTTCAGAACCAGGAGAAGGCTGGCTGATTGTGCAGTTCTTGCAGAGAAGAGTTGGTATGTATGCTGGCGTGTGTCATTGTTCTGAATCAAAATGAATCTTTCTTGAGCTTGTTCTCAGTGCCTTGTCTATGTTTCAGGTGGAAACTGTTGAATTTTGCTGATCTCAGGAGGAGTTCTATATCATTTTTCGACATCGAGAAACAAAAAACCGCCATTTCGCGGTGGTCTCGAGCAAGAACCAGAGCTGCTAGAGTAGCTTCACTATTTTTTACTACATATTGTCATGAACCTAACAAACATCTCAAAAGTACCTAACCATATGTTTTCAAAAACATAACAGGTTGGAAAGGGTTTGTCTAAAAATGACAAAGCTCAAATGCTGGCTTTACAACACTGGCTTGAGGCTGTTAAGTCTATTGGATTTGAGAAATATAAAGTGTTACATAGTACCAGTTTTTGAATTTTAACTCACTGTTATCAATTGTAATTTCTTTTTCTGTTGCCAGATTGATCCACGACATCGTTATGGCCAGAACCTACAGTTTTATTATGATAAATGGCTTCATTCCCAGAGTGAACAACCCTTTTTCTATTGGTACATTCCTTGACCAAATTTTTTAAAGGTTCCAATACTAAAATTCAGGTTTTCTGGAAGCTAAAGGTTTAGAGTAAAACATGTTGGATACTAAGAAGCGTGGATATTGATTTAGATGAGAGTCAAGGCATGGATGGACACAATGGCACAACAACAATAAGTTTATTGGAATGTATATCAATTTTAATCCTAAAGAAAATTTGAGGTCAATAAGCTTAAAAAAACGAGGATGATATATTCCAGTCTCAAACCTTATTATTTTTTTCGGTCATATTTTACTATTTGTGCCCCTTCATTATACTTAGTTTTCTGTCCCTTTGTTATACTTAACTAATAACAATCGAGACCATTGAGAATTATAGAACCAAGAAAAAGGAAGAAGTGATTTTTAAAATCGGGTTTCTCACCATGTTGACTGGGATTTCTTGGATAGGGTGATGGAAAAGAAAGGCTTTAGGTATAAATGGAGGATGTGGATGTGGGGATGCATTAGAAATGTGAATTATTTGGTCCTTATCAATGGATCTCCGAAGGGTTCAATAAAGGGAGTGGATGGAGGACCCTTTATCTCGTTTCCTATTCCTATTGGTTGTGGATGTCTTAAGTTGTATCATTTACAAGGGGGTGGAAGGAGGCATTCTTGATCCCTTTAAGGTTGGTTGGTTCTAAGGAGGTGGCTCTATCTCACTTTCAGTTTGCTAATGACACGATGTTCTTCTGCTCTAGCAAAGAGGACTCATTCTTTATCCTCAATCACATTCTAGGGTTCTTTGAGGGGATGTTGGGGCTTAAAATTAACATAAGTATCAGATATTGGGTATAAATTGCAAGAAGGAATAACTTAATAGATGCACTAGATTGGTTGGTTGTGATGTTGGCTCCTTTCCTTCATCCTACCTCAGCCTCTTCTTTGGAGGGTAATTCGAGAGTTATCTTGTTTTGGGATTCCCCATAAAGAATATTAGGAAGAGATTAGCTTCATGAAAGAAAAGTTTCTTTTCCATAGCTGGGGATTGACGCTCATCAGATCGGTGTTGAGTGGAATCCCCATCTATTACTTTTCTCTCTTCAGTGTGTTTGTCTCAGTTTGCAAGAGCATTAAAAAGCTTATGAGAGGGAAGGGTGGAGGAAGGGAAAAGGCCTCATTTTGTTAGCTGGGATGTTGTGGGGAAACCTGCGAATCAAGAGAGGTTAGAGCTCGAAAATTTAAGATTGTGCAACAAAGCTCTATTACCTAAATGGCTTTAGCATTTTTCCTTTGAGCCTAAATCCTTGTGGTAGAAGATTATTGTGAGCAAGCACGGTCCAATCCCTGTGAGTGGGTGGCGAAAGGGGTTAAAGATACACACCAAAATCTGCGAAGAGATATTTCTTTTCATGTCCCTTCTTTTTCCCATTTTGTTTTTTGTGTTGTGGGAGATAGTAAGGAAACGTATATTAGGGAGATCATTGAGTGGGGGATAGACCTTTCTCTTCTACATTTCTTTGATTATATCATTTGTCCTCCTTGAAAAATCGTCGGGTGTCGAATTTTTTGGTTTGGTTGAGGATTTTGGTTTCTTTCTCCTTTGGTTTTAGTTGGGCCTTTGTCCAATAGGAAACGACGGAGATGGCTTCTCTTCTTTCCTTGATTGAGGGTTTTGACTCTAGGCTTCGGAGAAAGGATGCTCGTGTTTGTAGTCCTACCCCCACAGAGGACTTCTCTTGTATGTCTTTCCATAGGAATCTATTGGATCCCTCTCCTATTATTGAGTCGGTCTTTTGATGTTTTATGGAGGATTAAGATTCCAAAGAAAGTCAAATTATTTTCTTGGAAAGTTTTTCTTGGTCGCGTGAATACAACGGATAGGCTTTTGAGAAAGATGCCTTCGTTAATGGATCCTTTTTGTTGCATCCTTTATCGGAAGATAGAGGAAAACTTGGATCACCTTCTCTGAGAGTGTTAGTTTGCAAGATCAGCATGGAATGACTTCTTTCAAGAGTTTGATTTTTCTCTTGCTCATCAAAGGGATGTTTGTTTAATAATCAGAGAGTTCCTCCTCTATCTGCCTTCAAAGAGAAGTGTTGTTTTCTTTGGTTTGCAAGGGTGTGGGGTTTATCAACAGAGTATTTTGTGGGGTGGAGAGGGAGTTTGGTTTTTGGTGATGTTTCATGTATCTTTTTGGGCTTCGGTTTCAAATACTTTTTGTAATTATTTCCTAGGTAATATCTTATGTAGTTGGAAATCTTTCTCTAGGAAAGTTTTTTGGGCTTGGTTTTTTTGTATGCTCTTATTTTCTTTCATTTTTTCTCAATGAAAGTAGTTATTTATATAATATATATATATAATCACTTAACTAACGAGCATTCAAATTTGGCTTGACAAGTATTGAACTTGCATTTGGACACACTTATATCAAGCTACAACAAGTATCTAACATATGTTCAACAAGTGTTGGCACATGTTGCGCATTGAGACAAATTAGTCAAACTAAAGTGTTTGTACTTTGGTAGGTTGGATATAGGAGAAGGGAAGGGAGTAGATCTTGTTGAAGAATGTCCCAGAGTGAAACTTCAACAGCAATGCATTAAGTATTTGGGTCCAGTGAGCCTCTAAAACCTGCATTGAATTGTTATTTATTCTCTTAGTTCGTGTGTTATGGAATGTCAAATCATCCACATGCTTTTCTTTCAGTTGGAAAGAACAGCCTATGAAGTTGTTGTGGAGGATGGGAAGTTCATTTACAAGCAATCTGGGGAACTACTTCACACGATGAGAGTCGATAAGCACGAGAAGTGGATATTTGTTCTCAGCACCTCTAAAGCCTTGTATGTTGGAAAGAAAATGAAGGGTAAGTTTCACCATTCGAGTTTCTTGGCTGGAGGAGCCACACTGGCTGCTGGGAGATTGGCTCTTGAAAATGGCATCCTACAGGTACATGTCACAGAGCACGTATAATTTTCTTTCGTTCATTTCCCACTCGAATTTCTACTATTTGAATAGCTTGTGTCTTCAACCTTGAGTCCATTCATCGTTTAATGACAGTTTCTTGTCTTTTTAAACAGGCAGTTTGGCCTCATAGTGGTCATTACCGTCCCACGGAAGAAAACTTTCATGAATTTATCTCCTTCCTTGCGGAAAACAATGTTGATCTCACTCATGTGAAGGTTAGAATTGGAAAACTCAGATCTATGATGTTATTTTATTGAAATCAGAACATAGTTTACATGTTTCCTTGTAAATTAGATGAGTCCACACGATGAGGAAGAGAATGAACTACAAATGCAAAAGGGCAATCTTCATGTTCGAAAAGACTCATCAGAGGAGGATGGGATTCAACAATTGAGTGGTGATTCAGATGATGCCGTTCCAGAGATTGTTGCTGCAGAAACCATTGGTGGAAAATCAGATTTTTCAGAGCAAGAAACACCGTCAACCATCAAAACATTCAAGCCAAGTGGGTCGATGGATTTGAGTATAAAATTAACCAATCTTCACACAGCAGAAAATCTAGAAATGAGATCTGTAATATCTGCTTCGGAGTTGGATACCGAAGCTCGAGAGAAAAATGTGTTGGAAGAGGAAAATAGAAGTTGCGAGGTAGAGATCATTCCTGATGAATCAATACTGAAAAGAATAAACTCACATAAAGAAACAAAATCATATCAACTGGGAAGACAACTATCTTGCAAATGGACAACTGGTGCAGGGCCCCGAATAGGGTGTGTTCGTGACTATCCAGTTGAACTTCAGCACCGAGCATTGGAGAAGGTGAGCTTGTAGCCAAGAAAGGCGACTACTCCGTCCCAATTCCGATGCTCGAGTCCAGTTGCCAGTATCCAAGGCCCAAGGATGTTCAGTCAATTCATATGATTCACCAAAGCTCTACCACAATCTTCTTCACCTTTCTTCAAGGGAACATCAGCAGCAACATTGGTAATGAGGAAGTGTACATAAATCTTTGTACTAATGAGAATTGACGAGAAACATGAAGTAGACATGAAATTATGCTTAGAAGCAGATAGAGATACACATGTATATGGCTAGAATTGGCCACTGATTTTACAATATGTATTGTTTCTTTACATGGTATTACAATTTTGAGTTCCCCTTTTCTACCGTTTCTATATTATTATTTTTTCTATAGGAAACAAACAAGTATATTCCGAACAAAAAAGAGGAACACGGCATGGGGTTGAGAGGACCCCACCTCAGAAGATTAATACAGAGCGCCTTCCAATTGTTAAAAATCGTCAAAAGGAGGAAATTACAAAAGAATTTGATGTATTCGTACACCACCAGGAGGCCGTATGCTGAACAAAAGCCCAAAAAGAATCCAAAGAAGCTAAATTATCTTAAAAAGTTCGACTATTTCTTTCTTTCCAAAGACACTATAAAAGAGATTGAGAGGCACAACGCCAAAAAACTTTTCCTCGTCCACTGAAAACAGTGTTATATTATTATTTTTATTCTCTCTATTAAATCCTAGAGTGGAAAAGAAAAAAGAATCATGATCACCAAAACAACTAACAAGTAACAACATTTCAACCAAGAAATGATGGAGACAATAAAGAGGGAGTGCTCAAGCAAGTTTTTCTTTAATTTCTCTAGATGAATGTTTGGTTTCTTTACCTAATGGAAAATTTATATAAACTTAGGTAAGATAGTTAGTAGTTAACACTTGTTGAGAAAAGTGTTTAGTCTGATTTCTACTCTTTCATGTTTTTCTCTGAGAAAAATTCTCACCTTTTTTCCTTCTAAGTTGTTGAAAAACATGAAAATCTTTTTTATATGGAATCAATTTAGAGGCACTGTTAAGTTTTTATTTTAAAGATTTAATGTTTTCACACGTGTATAAGACTTATTTAAACGGAACAAGATTTATCTAAACGGAACATTCATGAAATAATAGAGAAATGCTTGAACAGTAGGTAATAGAAGATTTTCCATTCATTTCTTTGTATTTTACTATTCTGCCCTTTTATATCTTCTGTATTTTGTTTGTTTTGGTTGTTATCTTTGCACCAATCTATATTGAATACGTGTTTTCCTAATTTTCTATATAATAATGAATTCTCTGCCTCTATAAACACACAGAGAGGATTATTATCAACATCCAAATATTACTTTATGGTATCAAAGCTACAGTTCTCCCTTTTTTATTTTCTATGCAATGACATCATCTTCCACGCTACCTTCAACGTCCTCTTCAATAGTTTCATAAAAAAACATCCTCACGGTTTCGTCAACAACATCCTCCATCATTTTACCAATTACATCATAGCAGTCTACATCATCTCTGCCACAAAATTCACCAATCATACAGCTTACTACCAGTCAAAATCAAACCCCGTCTCTAACTCCACCCATTGCACAAACTCATCCTCCCCAACTTCATCCCCGTCTCCAAATAAACCATAATTTTCCTATTAATCCAAGTCTTCATCCCTTTCAACCTACCAACGGCTTATACCCTTATCCGTCAACTCAATTGTTAAATATCTTGCTCCACCACCGCAAAACCCTAGTCTATTCCCCTCTCCTTCTCAACCACTGTCTATCAAACTCACCGATTCGAATTACCTCTTTTGAAAAAACCAGCTTCTTAATTTTATCATCACTTATGATGTTCAAGGATTTATTGATGGCTCCATTCCAATGCCACCTCAGTATTTTGATCAGCTCTGTATTCAGGTGAATCCTCACTTTACGTTTTAGCAATGGTTTGGTTGCACAATCATGAGTTGGTTGTACTCCCTCCCTGAGTAAAGATAAGCTTGCTGAAATCGTTGGTTGCTTAACTGCTTTCGAAATCTGGGATACTCTTAAACGAGTCTATGAATCAACTTCTATAGCCTAGATCATGGGTCTCCGTTCTCAACTTCAATGAGTGAAAAAGGATGGACTCTCTATTTCTCAATACCTTACACAGATTAAGGATATTGCTGACCGGTTTGCCGCGTTTAGTGAGCCTCTTTTTTATCGTGATCATCTCGGATATATATTGGAAGGATTAGGTCTTGAGTATAATGCTTTTGTCACAAACATTTATAATAGGATTGATCACCCGCCCCTAGTTGATGTTAGGGATCTCTTATTGGCTTATGATGCTCGGTTGGAAAAACAAACGTCTGTGATCAGCTCAATATGGTTCAAGCTAACCTCACAAATTTTTTCCTCTCTCCAACTAAAAGACCCTTCAATCAACATCCTCCTTCTCTAGGTAAGCCTCCTTCAGGTAACTTTGCTTCTCCTGGTTCCTCTCCCCATTTTGCTAATAATATGCCCCCCTTTCCACGCCAATCTTTTGTTTACTCTGGTCCTGCTCATGGGCCATTTTCTCATCCAAATCGACCTCCATGCTCAACTCGTCCTCAATGCCAAATTTGTGGCAAGTTAGGCTACACACTTTATCTATGTTATAATAAGAATAACCTTGCATACCAACCTCCCTCCAAATCTCAACCCCAAGCTCTCTTTAACTCGTTTCAGCCACTCCACCTTCATCCCCTGTTTCTCAGCAATCTTACTCATTTGACTATTAGGTTTTATGCCCTAAAACGTGTAAATAGTAAATGTTATTAGTTGACCATCATCAAAAAAGAGTTATAGATGTTAATTCAATAAATTTTATTGTTTGTATTGTT
Source organism: Benincasa hispida (assembly GCF_027475165.1). Lineage (NCBI taxonomy): Eukaryota > Viridiplantae > Streptophyta > Magnoliopsida > Cucurbitales > Cucurbitaceae > Benincasa > Benincasa hispida. Next base: position 45,709,151 of record NC_143479.1, read on the forward strand.
GTCTTTTTTATCTTAATAACCCTAAATCTAATAACCTAACTTCCAAGGTTGTCTTATGAGTCTTGAACTGTATGTGGAGACATACAGGGATCAATGTTTAAGACACAACCTAAAGGGTCTATAGTATAGGGATAAGGTTGGGTACCTTATCCTGATAACACTATGGATACGACCTACTTTGTTTTTAATACAAACTAATGATCCAACGCATTTGTGTAGGTCACATGCGAGTGGGGGTATCCTATGCAATGATTTTTCATAAGATTGGACCGCAAAATAGTAACCACTAAATGTAACACCGTGACTAGTCTGGTTTCTATTTCAATAGGATGACCTAGGCAGCTTAGTCTTAATTCTGAGTATATTATGAACTCCTATTTACGAGGGATTGTCCTTTGATTTGCATGAGTGAGGGTGACCAGTTCGCCGACCCAATATGTCTACGATTTTGTAGACAAGAGCGAGTGGGGAGCTAGGAACATAATAATATAATATAAAATTCACTTCTTCCCTCCTCGAGGGTAAGTAGATGAGTGTTCCCTTAAGTGATGTCTCTGGGACTTGAACAAAGGGTCCTACCCTCTCATTGGCCTGAATGGGATCTTTGTTTATTGATTGGACCATAAACAAGCTGTTCATTAGAGAAGCACAGGTACTTAAGGAGCTAGAGGTAACCAAGGGTAAAACGGTAATTTGACCCAGTTGGAGTTACGAACACTTATGAAGAACTAACTTACTAGTAATTAATCTATATCCATGGACACAGAAATATATCTGTAGTGAGAAAAGTGCAGTTGTGGGTCTTTAGTGGAATATACCTACAATTAACGAATATTGATTAACTTGATTAATGAGTTTAACCAATTAATCTCATATCGTTGGAGCTTCTGATCTACATGTCCACAAGGTCCCCTCGTTAGCGCACTAGAGGATACTTAAGAAGGATAATTTGAATTGTTCAAATTAATTTGAGAAAACTATATATGAATGGGATTAATATATAATTAATTATGGAATTATGGATATGATCTATAATTAAATTGAAGAGCGATATTTGAATAAGATTCAAATTAATTAATTCAAATGAATTAGATTCACAAAGAATTAATTAATAGAAAGGCTTTGCACATATATATATGGGATATATATGATAATTAAATATGTACATTAAATTGGGTTTAATGTATAAGTGATTATTTAATTATTGTGCAAATTAAAACTAAATAAGTGTTATTTAATTAAATGGACTAACTAATTAAATAAATGTTATTTAATTAATTACAAAAAAGGAAAATATATTAGGAAGGGGCTTGGCCTTTCTCTATATAAAGACCTCCTCATGACCCTTTGGGAATGTACTGAATACACAATTCTCATTGCAAAGAAACTTTGATAATCCATAATTCGTTAGTGTTATCGTGCAGAATTTTCTCTAAGCATAAATCCTCTAAATTCTCAAAAAAACTTATTCTCCTCTTCCTCTCCCAATAGTCGGATACCACCTATCCCTCTATTGGAATCCTAAAGAATAATGAAGTAACTTTTGTGGTAGTGCTTGAGATCGCTCAAGGATTTGTTCATGATCAAGATTGTTTGGAGATCCATTCGTTGGAACCTTGGAGAGGATTGTTTGTGGCACTTGGGGAATCTACAAATGTAAGAATTATTTTAACCCTTTTTCCCAATTGCATGTTAGTTTACTATTTATCTATTTCATTCAGCATAATAATTTTGTTTAATGAAAATTCTAATCACGGAATGCAAGGCAATCTCTCACGAGAACGTTTCCAGTGTGGGATTCGATCACTTCAATTGGTATCAAAGTCAATTCCTTGCATCTTTGTTCTTTATATTTTTCAAAACAAAATCGTTTAGAGGTGGGTTTTAATATTCTACATCATAGAATGTTTGAATGGTTGGTTTGCAAAATTGAATGTTTTCAATTTTGACACTAGTTTACTTTTTAATTTGATTAAATTGTAAGAGCCCATTTTATTTTTGGACAATTTTTCTTGCTTTGAATCTATAAGTTTGTGTCGATTGATAGAAATGAAAAACGTGTAGAACATGAGTGTTCTGCCGATCAATGTCGTGACGCTGCTATCACAACAATGCAACGCTCAAAGACAGAGGTGAAGTGCAGTCACAACATTGCAACACTTCAAGTATTCGAATGAACCAAGCGGCGCTCGCGAGACCTTCGGCTGCAGCTTCAATTTAACCTAATTCCTATTTTGTATTATTTTTATATTAATTAATTAAATTAATATAATAATTATATTAATTTAATCAATTAATTTTGTATTGGGGTGACAAAATCAATTCATTTTTTGCTATTTAATTTAATTATGCATTGGATGTATGTTTTAAATTATTTATTTTTGAATTCTTATTACATATTGTATATCATATAGATTCAAAAAAATTTATCTTAGGATAAGCATGTACATGCATCATGATTAAGTATAAAGAGTTATATTTTAATGATGCATGATTGAATTAGCATGCTAATGTATCATAATATAAAAGTCATATTAGTGATGTATGATTAACATAAACATATCTATGCATCATACTATATATTAAAATTGTTCTAATAAATAGTGGCATAATGTATGTGAATGCTTGTTTTTATAGATTTAATAATTCATTAATTTATAAAGAGTTACGTTATAGCATTAATGAAATTGATTAAAATCTATAATGTAGATTGCATGCAAACATAGGTCAAATTTTTTAAATACTTTAAAATTGGTCTATGCTATTTCTAATAGGATTAGGAATACGTAATCTTTTTTAATTTGTTTTAATATCAATAAAAAATTAAATTTACAAAAGAATTTTTCATAAGGGACCTTTGTCTAAGGAAGGTTCTGTCTAGGAAGGGGTATTTAATCTGACGGAAACAAAATATCTCTACCTGAGAACCGACTTGGAAGGTGAATTGGGAAAATATTTTATAAGCATGTAATAAATGATTGATTTCATATAAATGAAATCATGTTTTGTCAAAACTATTCAATATAAATATTATATTGAGAAAATCTAAAGAAGTTTAAAAAAAATTATTAGTTGGGGTTTTAACTAAGTATAATAAAATCCTAATAAAAATATTATATTACTTTTGTGGGAGGATATTGGTATACATGATATATCAAACCATGAGATGCATGCTCGACTTCGTGTCAACCCAGGCACGACCTCACTTCGAAAAATGTTCGAATGGGCCAATAATAAGGTGAATGGGGAAAGTATTCATAATAAATGGGAAAGGAAACGTGTCAACGTATCCCACGGTCTCCTCCATTAGGTTGCATTGTGAGATTCCTATGGTCCGACTATGTGTCCTAAAGCAACCATTCCTTCGGAAGGCCTCATCATACGGGTTGGAATAACGCAAACTCCAGCAATGGATAAGGTTTCTTAGGTTAATCTTCAATAGTTGGCTTTCCCTTCGGTAGCCTGTTGAAGCGTACCTCTGGGATCCGAAAATGGGAGGGTTACACTTACAGTATGAATTAAGTTAGTTAATGAATCCTTGACTGAAACAATAGTAACTAAAAACTATAGGAATAAGAGTTATTATGGTATTAGTGATTGGCTAAGATTTTCTCGATTCAGGAGAGAAGTAGTTGATCACCCTCGATGGTTGTTGCTTTAAACCTCTGAAATATCGATGCAAAAACTGAAATCAATAGTTTAATTAGGGTTCTGTGATTAAATGTGTTTTCGTTAAATTTATTGGATAATTAAGTAATGGGTTATGATGAAGATAACTAATAAGGTCAATCATATTTTGCTTAAAAATGAGAAATTAACTGGTGAAAACTCTGCGACGTGGAAATCTAACTTGAATACGATTCTAGTTATTGATGATCTAAGGTTTGTCTTGATGAAGTAATGTCCTCCTGTCCCTGCTCGAAATGCATCTCAAGTGTTGAAGGATGTTTATGACCGTTGGACGAAGGCCAATGATAAGGCCCGAGTCCACATCTTGGCAAGTCTATCTGACGTTCTTACCAAGAAACATGAGGCCATGATAACTGCACATCAACTCATGGAGTCCCTCTAAGAGATGTTTGGACAACTGTCCTCTCAGACCCAGTACGAGACCCTCAAGTACATTTATAATGTGCGCACGAAAGAGAGCTAATCAGTGTGAGAACATGTTTACGACCTGATGGTCCATTTCCATGTTGTCAAAATGAATGGTGTGGTCATAGATGAGAAGAGTCAGGTGTTCTTTATTTTGGAATCTCTTTCAAATAGTTTTCTTTAATTCCGCAGCAATGCTGTAATTAACAAAATACAATACAATCTAACTACCCTTCTGAATGAGTTACAGACTTTTCAATCTCTTATGAAAGATAAAGGATCAGTAGAAGGAGAGACAAATGTTTCCCATTCCAAAATATTCTATAAGTGTTCATCCTCTAGAACTAAGTCTGCTCCTTCGACTTCTGGTACTAAAAAGATCTAGAAAAAGAAAGAAGGGAAGGGGAAAGATCCCACTGCTGGCAAAGGCAAGGGCAAAGCTAAGGCTGACAAGGGCAAATGCTTCTATTGTAATGTGAATGGTCATTGGAAAATTTTCCCACATACCTGTTAAGAAGAAGAAAAATAATGAAGGTAAATATGATTTACTAGTTCTGGAAACTTGTTTAGTGAAAAATGACCATGATGCCTGAATACTTGATTCAGGAGCCACTAATCATATTTGTTCTTCTTTATAGAGAATTAGTTCCTTTTAGCAGCTAGAAGAGGATGAAATGATGCTTAAAGTTGGAACAAGAGATGCCATTTCAGTTTGTGCAGTGGGAGCTGCTAAGTTATCCTTTGGAAATAGATTTTTGTTTTTAGAAAACTTATACATTGCTCCCAAGATGAAAAGGAATCTTATTTCTATTTATTGTTTAATTGAACAATCATATTCTGTTTCTTTTAATTCAAATGAAGCATTCATTTTGAAGAATGGTGTCATTATTTGTTCAGCTAAACTAGAAGACAACTTATATGTATTAAGACTAACTAAATCAAAAGCACTTTTAAATCATGAGATGTTTAGAACTGCTAATACTCAAACTAAAAGATGTAGAATTACTCCAAGTAACAATGATACCTACTTTTGACATTTGAGATTAGGTCACATAAATCTCAATAGGATTAGGAGATTGGAAAAGAATGGACTTCTAAACAAGTTAGAAGATGATTCATTACCTTCATGTAAATCCTGTCTCGAAGGAAAAATTACTAAAAGACCTTTTAGTGGAAAAGGTTATAGAGCCAATGAGCCTTTAGAGCTTATACATTCAGACTTTTGTGGACTAATGAATGTAAAGGCTAAAGGAGGGTACGAATACTTCATCTCTTTTATAAATGATTGTTCAAGGTATGGTTACTTATACCTAATGGAACATAAGTCTAAAGCCTTTAAAAAGTTCAAAGAGTATAAGATTGAAGTTGAAAACCTAGTTGGTAAACAATTAAAACACTTCAATCTGATCGGGGTGGAGAGTACATGGACTTAGAATTCTAGGACTATTTGATAGAACATGAAATTCAATCCGAAATCTCACCACCTGGTACACCTCAACAGAACGGTGTATCAGAAAGGAGAAATAAAACCTTATTGGATATGATTCATTCAATGATGAACTATGCTCAATTACCTTACTCGTTTTGGGGCTATGCAGTGGAGACTTCAGTTCACATCTTGAACCATGTTCCCTCGAAGAGTGTTTCTAAAACACCTTTCAAATTATGAAGGGGGCGTAAACCAAGTTTATGTTACTTTAGAATCTAGAGTTGTCCTGCACATATGTCAGTGACAAATCCTAAGAAGTTGGAACCTCATCCAAGATTGTGCCAATTTTTTGTTTACCCGAAGGAAACGAGAGGTGGTCTATTCTTTAACCCTAAAAAAACTAAAGTGTTTGTATCGAGAAACGCTACATTTTTAGAGAAAAACCACATGAGAGATTATAAACCATGTAGCAAAGTAGTATTAGGTGAAGCTATGGAACAATCAACAAGGGTTGTTGATGAAGTTGGTCCTTTATCAAGAATTAATGCAGAAGCCAGCACTTCAGGTCAATCATATCCTTTTCAATCATTGAGAGTGCCTCGACACAGTGGGAAGGTTGTGATACAACCTAACCGTTTCTTCAATTTAACAGAAACTCAGGTTGTCATACCAGATGATGGTGTTGAGGATCCATTGTCCTATAAACAAGCAATGAATGACGTAGACAAGGACCAATGGGTCAAAGCCATGAACCTTGAAATAGAGTCCATGTACTCCAATTCAGTATAAGAGCTTGTAGATTTACCTAAAGTGGTCAAACCCATAGGGTGTAAATGGATCTACAAAAGAATGAGAGATATAGCTGGAAAGGTACAGACCTTCAAAGCTAGACTTGTGACAAAGGGTTATACCCAAAGGGAAGGGGTTTGATTATGAGAAAACTTTTTCCCATATTTCTATGCAAGTCTATAAGAGTTCTCTTGTCCACAGCCACATATTATGACTATGAGATATGGAAAATGGATGTCAAGTCTGCTTTTCTGAATGGTAATCTTGAGGAGAATATCTTCATGTCTCAGCCCGTGGGGTTCGTAGCCCAAGGTCAGAAGCAAAAAGTTTGCAAGCTGAATCAATCCATTTATGGGTTAAAAAAAACGTCCAGATCTTGGAACATTAGATTTGATACAGCGATCAAATCTTTTGGCTTTGATCAAAACGTTGATGAACCTTGTATTTACAAGAAAATAATCAAGTATAGAGTAGCTTTTCTAATACTTTATGTGGAAGATATCCTACTCATTGGGAATGATGTAGGATACCTTACTGACATGAAGGAATGGTTGACAGCCCAATTCCAAATGAAAGATTTGGGAAAGGCGTAGTATGTACTTAGGATTCAAATCATCAGGGATCGCAGGAATAAAATGTTAGCTCTGTTCCAAGAAAATTATATCGACAAAATGTTGACTAGATATTCGATGTATCCTTTCAGGCATGGGGTTCACTTGTCTAAGGAACAGTGTCCTAAGACACCTCAAGAAGTTGAGGATATGAGACGTAATCCCTATGCCTTAGCTATAGGTAGCTTAATGTATGTTATGCTCTACTCTAGGCCAAAAATTTGTTATGAAGTGGGAATTTTCAATAGTTACTAGTCCAATCCAAGGTTACCACTGGAAAACGGTTAAGAATATCCTCAAATATCTTAGAAAAACGAGGGATTACAAGCTGGTATATGGATCTAAGGGTTTGATCCTTACAGGATACACCGACTCTAACTTCCAAACTGACAAGGATTCTAGGAAATCCACGTTAAGATCAGTGTTTATCCTAAATGGGAGAACTATAGTATGACATAGTATCAAGCAATGATGCATTGTAGATTCCACTATGGAAGTTGAGCATGTAGCTGCTTGTAAAGCAATTTGGCTAAGGAAGTTCCTGAATGATTTGGAAATGGTTCCAAATATGAACTTGCTCATCACCTTATACCGTGACAATAGTGAGACAGTAGTAAACTCTAAAGAACCTCATAGTCATAAACGAGGAAGGTATATTAAGAGAAAATATCACTTGATAAGGGAGATTGTGCAAAGAGGAGATGTGATCGTCACAAAAATTGCCTCAAAGCACAACATTGATGATCCATTTACAAAGGCTCTCTTGGCTAAAGTGTTCGAGAGTCATCTAGAGAATCTAGGTCTACGAGACATGTACATTGTGTAATCTAGGGCAAGTGAGAGATGTGTAATGGGTATATAGATGTGCTACTTTATTGTATTTAGCATTATCCCACCTTTTGGATTGTGTACAACCCGCTGACTACAGTTTTAGTTCAAGTGGGAGTTTATTGGGTTTTATGCCCTAAAACTCGTATATAGTAAATGTTATTAATTGACCATCATCAATAAAAAGTTGTAGATGTTAATTCAATAAATTGTTTGTATTGTTGTTTTTTTTTTTTTTTTTTTTTTTTTGTCTTAATAACCCTAAATTCAATAAACTAACATCCAAGGTTGCGAGTCTTAAACTATATGTGGAGACATACAGGGATCAATATTGAAGACACAACCTAAAGGGTCTATCATATAGGGATAAGGTTGGATATCTTATCCTGGTAACACTATAGATACGATCCACTTTGTATTTGATACAAACATAATGATCCAACGTGCTCGTGCAGGTGACACACTTGTAGGGGTATCTAATGCAATGGGTTTGCATAAGACTAGACCATGAAATAGTAACCACTAGATGTAACACTGTTGAGTAGTCTGGTTTCTATTTCAATAAGATGACCTATGAGACTTAGTTTTAATCTTGAGTATATTATGAACTCCTGTTCACGATGGATTTTTTGGGTTGTATGCCCTAAAACTCAAAGTTTATAAAATTAAACATATTTTATTTGCAATAAAGATGTTACTGAGGTGTTGTTCAATAAAACTGTTATTGAATATGTAAATTGCACTAAATCCAATAAATTAAGATCTATGGATATTTCATGAATACTTGGACTTTATGTAGAGACATAATAATGGATCAAGTTCAAGTAGATAGCCAAAATGGTCTATAGTGTACGAATAAGGTTGGGTACCTTATTCTCGTAACACTATTAGATACGGTCCACTTTGTATTTAGTACAAACGATGTGATCTTGAATCATTTATGTGGAGACATGCAAGTGGGGACATTCTATACAATGAGTTTGCATAAGGTTGGACCAAGAAACAAGTCATTCTTATTTTATAACATTGTTAACTATTAAAAACTGACTATTTCAAAGTGATGACCAAGGTAACTTGACCTTAATCCTGAACAAACTACGAAGTCCTATTTATTTAGGATTATCCTTAAATTTACATAGATGAGAGTTGACTCAACAGCACCAGCTCAATAAGCCTCCTATTTTAGGTGTAAGACTGGGTAGATAGCTGGAGACATAGGATGTAAGATGGAATTCGCTCCTACACGCTTTTAGGGATAGTAGAGAGGTTGTTCCTTTAAGTGTTAACTCCGGGTCTTTAACAATGGGGCTCCACCTTCTCATTGGCTCGAGAGAGACTTGGTTTAGTGATTGAATCACAAAACAAATTGTTCATTAGAGAATCAATGGGACTTAAGGAACAAGATGTAATCTCGGGGGTAAAATAGCTTTTTTACCCACCAGTTATTACGAACAACCTGTGAAGGGTTGACTTACTAATTATGGTTATATCGAGTGGACAAAATTATATCTACAGTGAGGGGAGTGCAACTATTGGGGTTTAATGGAGTGACCTAATAATGAATGTTGGTTAATTAGGTTAAAGAGTTTAACTGGTTAATCTCGGATCATTGGAGCTCATGATCTGTAGGTCTATAGGTCCATAGGTCCCCCTACTAGCTGATAACGGATATAAATACAAGTTATTACAGCTCAAATTAGTAAAACAATGAAAGAAAGCGAGAAAGCACCAAACTAAAAAAATTGCAATCGCTAATGCTCATCGCATAAAAGCAGTTAATTTACCTATTTTTTGCAGGTACAATGCGATGGCACATATAAAATTTCGATCTAATGGCACAATGCGACAACGCGCTTGAAATTGCGATCGTGAGAAGTTTCTTAAAAAGTGATCGCATAAAGACCTCACATCAAGGCGACAGCATAATAAATCATGATGGGACGTAAAGCTGATAACGGACGATTTCGAATTCAGTTGATAAGTCGTTAAAAGCCATACTGTAACAAGTACATTGAATTTTTGGTGACTTTTAAACGGCGCAACAGAGTAGGAAAATTAATGTCGTCCATCATTGCAATCATTAATAAGAAAAGCTGGTTCACCTTGAAATCTATAAATATTGAATGCCACCAGAGAGGGAAGGATTCACGTATATACATATAGATAGAGGATGGAGAGAGCAAGGAGACGAGACGAAGCCAAGAGAAATTGCTCCCAGACGGATTGAGAGCCTGCCGAAAAGCAATACAAAGGAGAGAAAGCCAAGCCTTGCGAGAGCAAGAATCCACAACTAAAACAGAGTTGAAGTGATAAAGAGTAGTGTAAAAGGCCACGGGAAGCAAGACATTGCTTACCGGGCTTGTTATTTCTCAATTCCATTTGCTATTTTGTATTCAGTACTTTATTTGTAGAAAATGGAAACATCATTTTGATTTATGTTCAATCTCTCCATACCATGCATGAGTAGCTAAATTTCTAAATGGGTTGAGAAGTACTTAGCTAACATGACTTAAGATATGCATTTTATGCGATCATCTTGTCTTATGCATGTGTCATTCATGATTTGGACGTACTTGAGAGAGTAGTCTAAAGATAGAATCTAGGCTTGAGAGAGTCGGATTAGATCGCATAAGCAAGAGTAGAAACTTGAAAATAAGTTCTATCTGTTGTTTCCCATACACATCGTATGCGTCCTAAAAATAGGAAATGTGGCATTTTGCATTGAGAAATGTAGTACTAATATTTCTGTATAGCATGATCGCATAACTTGTACACAATCTTGGGAAATGTTGGCTAAATCCCTTCTCAACCCCTTCATCGCACACTTGTGATAACTCTACGCTTTCATCACTTTGCGCTTAACTCCGCCGCATAGGAAAATCTAAATCAAAACACCATTTACTTCTTTTTCACCACCGCAATAGAATCAAATAGTCTGTTGCATATCTATTTAGTAGTCCCTGTGTTCAACCCTAGACTTACCAGCAACCTAAGAAGGCTTATATTTGGGCTTTGTTAGGAAAACTTGTATGATCATTGCATTTGCACATATCGCATACACACATCATCGCATCATAAATCTATGCATCACTAGCTCACAAATGGATTAAACCTTAGAATAGCGTGATAGAGAATTTTGAAACGTTCAAATTCAAATTGAGGGAATTAGTAATTATATACGATATAATTACACGTTTAATTATCGAATTAAAAAATTGAAGAATTGAATAATATTTAAATTCGATTTAAATATTAATTACATGAATAGAGATTCATGATTGAGGAATTGGTGATTAATTAATTTAATATTTTATCTTAAATTAATATAATTAATTAAATTGTTTAATTAATTATTAATAATTAATTTTATATGAAATTAATTATTGAATTAATTATATATAAAATTGTTAAAGTGTTAATTGATATTAATTATAGAATTAATATCTTAATTTTAATTTTAAATTAGTTTTCAAAACTAAAAAAATGAATTTAAATTGAAAATTCAGTTTTAATTAGAAAAACCCATTAGTGAGTTTTTCCAATTTCACTTTGACTCACAATTCCACTCAATTCCTCTAAGTAGGAGGTGTCAACCTCTTGGGAAAAGTCTTGGCATGCTGAAGAGGAACAAAACTCAACTGATTGTGCTGAGGTTGTATGGCCATGGAATGTTTTTTGGACTGAGTTTTTTTTTAAGAAGGTGTTCTTCAACTTCAGCTGAAAACCAGTCTCTTGTTCTTCAATATTCCCTAAATTCAACTCATTTTGAATATCACAATTCAATCTAATGCCCAAGAGAATAGTAGGAAAGTTCAATTTGTAGTTTGCACCTTGTTGCTGAAGAGATTGAAGCTGAATTTCATGGATTAAAGAAGGCCTTTAAAGGTAACTTCTCAAAACCCTGTTTTCTGTTATGAACATGCTTTCTTAATTGCTAAAATTGATGAATTAAAGTGCTTAATGATTCTGTTTACTTCCGCTAATTGCATGCTTACTCCAACAGGATTGTCCTTTGATTTGCCTGAATTAGGGTGGTTAGTTTGTCAACCCAATATGTCTACCATTTTAGGGACAAGACCGAGTGGGGAGCTGAGAACATAATAATACAAGATGGAATTCACTCCTTCCCTTCTTGAGGGTAAGTAGATGAGTTTTCCCTTAAATGGTATCTTCCGAAGGGCCCTACCCTCTCATTGGCTTGAGAATGGTTTCTATTTATTGGTTGAACCATAAATAGGTTGTTCATTAGAGGAGTATTGGTACTTAAAGAGCCAGAGGTAACCCAAAGGTAAAACAGTAATTTGACCCAGTTGGAGTTGTGAACACTCGTGAAGGACTATTGCTGGCAGCTGATCTATATCCATAGATACAAAAATATATCTGTAGTGAGAAGAGTGTAGTTGTGAGTCTTTAATAGATTGTATCCACGGTTAACGAATATTGATTAACTTGGTCAATAAGTTTAACCAATTAATCTCATATCGTTTGAGTTTCTGATCTACAGGTCTACCGAGTCCCCTCATTAACTCACTAGAGGATACTTAAGAGGGATAATTTGAATTGTTCAAATTACTTTGAGAAAACTATATATTAATGAGATTAATATATAATTAATTATGGATATGATCTATAATTATATTGAAGAGCAATATTTGAATAAGATTCAAATTAATTAATTCAAGTGAATTAGATTCACAAAGAACTAATTAATATTTGCACATATACATGAGATGTATATGATGATTAAATATGTACATTAAATTGGGTTAAATGTATAAGTGGTTATTTAATTATTGTGCAAATTAATATTAAATAAGTGTTATTTAATTGTGCAAATTAAATAAGTGTTATTTAATTGGGTTAATTAATTAAATAAATTTTATTTAATTAAATAGACTAATTAATTAAATAAATATTATTTAATTAATTACAAAAAAGAAAAATATATTAGGAAAGTGATTTGGCCTTTCTCTATATAAAGACCTCCCCATGGCCCTTTGAGAATGTATTAAATATACAATTCTCATTGCAGAAAAACTTTAACAATTCACAACTCCTTAGTGTTATTGTACAGAATTTTCTCTAAGCCATAAATCCTCTCAATTCTCCAAAAACCTTATTCTCCCTCTCCCTCTCCCAATAGTTGGATACCATTTATCCTTCTATTGGAATCCTATAGAATAACAAGGTAACTCTCGTGATAGTGTTCGAGATCGCTCAAGGAGTTGTTCGTTATGAAGACCGTTTGGAGATCTGTTCGTTGGAACCTTGGAGAGGATTGTTCATGGCACTTGGAGAATCTATAAAGGTAAGAATCATTCTAACCCTTTTTCCCAATAGGATGCTAGTTTACGTGTTTATCTATTTCGTTCAGCATAACAATTTTCTTTGTGTCCCCTCTATTTCCCATAAATTAATAAGCATAGCTAAACTTTGTTATGATAATATGGCTTTTATTGAGTTTCATCCTACTTACTTTCTTGTGAAGGACCAAACCTCCAAGAAGGTTCTGCTCTAAGGGCACCTTGACCGTGGTCTCTATAAGCTTTCAACATCTGATGTTGTTCCATGTGTGTTTTCAACCTCTTCAACACCAACTGCTTTTATCTCAACACTACATGATCCTCAAATTTGGCACCATAAGCTTGGTCATCTGTCTGTTCTAGTCATTAAATCTGTCTTGAGTCTTTGCCATGTCAAACTGAGTTCTTGTTCTTTTCCTTTTTCCAATGCGTGTCAAATGGCAAAAGTCCATCGTTTACTGTTTTCAATGTCCTCTTCTTCCTTTACTTATCTGTTCTACCTTGTGTACTCCGACATATAGGGGTCTTCTCCTATAACTTCTATAAGTGGTGCTTGTTATTTTGTTCTTTGTTGATGACTACAATAAATTCACATGGATTTAACTCCTACGAACTATGAGTGAAACTCCATCTTTCTTTTTACAGTTTAAATCTATGGTTGAAAACCAATTTCATTCTAATATTGTTGCTCTCTAAACAGATGGGGGTATTGAATTTAAACCTCTAATTTCTATTAGGTATTCAACATTGAATTTCTTGTCCATACACTCCTCAACAAAATGGTAACGTTAAGCAAAAAATCGTCATGTTTTTTAAGTTGGTTTGTCTCTTCTAGCTTTTGCTTTCGTACCTCAAGATTATTGGTCATGTGCTTTTCAAACCGAAATTCACATTATTAATCACCTTCCAACACGAGTTCTCAATAATTCCTCTCCATATTTTAAACTTTACAACAAACTTCCAAATTATTCACTACTAGAGTCTTTTGGTTCTGCGTGTTTCTCCTTTTCTTCAGCCTTATAATGATCATAAACTTCATTTCAATCTAGAGAATGTGTATTCATTGGTTATAGTGTCTCATAAAGGTTATCTTTGTCTTTATATCTCCAGTGATCGTATATATGTATCTAGACATGTGATTTTTAATGAAGTTGCATTTTCCTTTTCTGTGTCAACTTCATCTCCTTCATCTCTCAGTAAGTTTAAGTCTGGATCAGTTTCCTTCATTCCTCTGCTTGTGTCTATTGATTATGTTAAAGCATTGTCTTCTAATCTTGTTCAGTGTTCAAATATCTCTAAATCCTCACCCTTCTCCATCTCTACCTTATTCTCCCGCCACTTTATCCCGATAGCTCAAGCCTTCTCTTCTTCTTCTTCTTCTTCTTCTTCTTCCCCTCCTACTTATCCCACGATTAATAAACATCCTATGATCACCCGATTGAAGGCTGGAATCTTCAAACTTAAGGCATTCTTAACTACTGCCCTCTCTTCTTCAACATCCATAACAGCTGAGTCATTTAATTACAAGAGTGGTCTTGCTAATCCTCATTGAAAATAGATCATGGTTGATGAATATGTTGCCCTATTAAGGAACAACACCTAGTTTTTAGTCCCATTACCTCCTAACCAAAAGATTATTGGGTGTAAATGGGTCTTTCATGTGAAGTTAAGACCCTCAAGGGAGGTTGATCACTTTAAAGCTTGGTTAGTTGCCTAAGGTTACTCCCAAACGCCTAGTATAGACTATTTTGAGACATCTAGTCCTTTTATAAAGCCTGCAACCATCCACATTGTGTTATCTTTAGCTGTTTCTTTTGGTTGGAATGTTAGACAACTAGATGTTCAAACACGTTCTTTCATGGTGATCTGCAAGAGGAAGTTTTTATAAAGCAATTGACAAGTTTTGTTATTGCCTCTCATCCTAACATGTCCTTCGACTTCATAAGTCTCTATATGGTCTTAAACAAATCCCCCGCGCTTGTTTTTTTAAGTTTAGCTCATGCTTAATTGGTTTGGGTTTCACAGGCTCAAGAGCCAATACATCCATGTTTATTTACAAAGATGTATCCTCTAATGTGAATTTCTTAGTCTATGTTGATGATATTCTTGTGACTGGCAATAATGGTAGTTTAATTCAACCTTTCATCAGAATGTGTTGGGGTTGTATATCCTAAAACTCACAATTTGGTTAAACATATTCTATATGCAATAAAGAAGTTATTGAGGTTTATTCAATAGAACTGTGATTGAGTATGTAAATTGCTCTTGTAAAAACTAAATCCAAGAAGCTAAGATCTATGGCTATTACATGAGTACTTGAACTTTATGTGAAGACAAAAGAGTGGTTCAAGTTTAAGTAGATAACCAAAACGGTCTATATTATACGGATAAGGTTAGGTACCTTATTCTGGAAACACTATCAGATGCGGTCCATTTTGTATTTAGTACAAGCGATGTGACCCTGAATCGTTCATGTGGAGATATGCGAGTGGAGTCGTCCTATACAAAGATTTTGTATAAGATTGGACCAAGAAATAAGTCACTCTTACTTTATAACGATGTTTACTGTTTAAGACTAACTATTTCAAAGCAGACCTAGGTAACTTGACCTTAATCCTTAGCTAACTATGAACTCCTGTTTATTCAAGATTATCCTTTAGATTTGCATGGGTGAGGGTTGGCTCAATAGTACCGGCTCAATAAGCCTCCCATTTTAGCGGTAAAACCAGGTAAATAGCTGGGGACATAGGGTGCAAGATGAAATCCACTCCTATTCGCCTTTTAATGATAGTAGATGGGTTGTTCCCTTAAGTACTGACTCCGGGTCTTGAACAAGGGGCTCCACCCTCTCATTGGCCCGAAAGGGACTCGGTTTGGTGATTGGATCACAAACTAATTGTTCATTAGAAGATCAATAGGACTTAAAGAGCAAGAGGTAATCTCGGGGGTAAAACAGCTTTTGACCCAGTCGTTATTACGAACAACCTGTGAAGGGTTGACTTACTAAGTATGGTTATATCGAGTGGACAGAAATATATCTACAGTGAAGGGAGTGCAACTACTGGACCCGGTAGTTAATAAATATTGGTTAATTAGGTTAAAGGGTTTAGCCCGTTAATCTTGGATCGTTGGAGCCCATGATCTATAAGTCCACTAGGTCCCTCTACTAGCTCATAAACGGACTAAACATCATAATAGGGTGATGAGAGAATTTGAAATGTTCAAATTCGAATTATGAGAATTATTAATTATATGTAATATAATTAAACATTTAATTATCGAATTAAATAAATTTAGAGAGTTGAAAAATATTTAAATATTAACTACATGAATAGGGATTCATGTTAGGAATTCGTGTTTTTCTAATTTAATATTTGATATTAATTTAATTTAATTAATTAAATTGTTTAATTAATTATTTTAAATTAATTATTGAATTAATTTATTTTTATTTTTGAAATTTGTAATTTCAAATTTTCAATTGATTTTAATGTACAATCAATTTACAAAATTGAAATTACAAGTTAGTGGTTTTTTCCAAACTTCACCAACTCACTTCCCACTCAAATGCATGTCCTCTTGGTGTCAATTTCTAAAGAAATTGATCTTGCATGCCATTGTTTATTAAAAGAAACAAGGTTCAGTGGAAATGGGCTGGGTTTTTAGACATACAATTTTTAGAAAATTGAGATAAAGAAGAGTTCTCTCTTGTTCTTCAAAAGCACCTAAAATACTCTCCAAAATTCCCTTCAATTACAGGTCATTTTGGTTCCCACAATCCAATCTAAGGTCCTAAAGGATAGTAGGGAAGATCAAGTAGTGGTCTACAACCTGTTGGTGAAGATATTCAAGCTGGAATTCACAGATTGAATAGTTCTTCAAAGATATAATTTCAAAACCCTATTTTTCTCTTTGAACTTGCATGTTTCTTTGCTAAAATTGATAGAATTAGAATACTTAAGATCCTAATTACTTCCACCTGTTGGACGTTAACACCATCAGAATGATACTTTCTCTCTTAAGGATTTAGGCAGTTTGTCTTTCTTCTTGGGTATTCAAGTATCTTATCAACACAACTCAATGCATTTGTCTTAGTCTAAATACATCATTGACCTCTAAAAGAGAACAAAGATGTCTGATTGTAAGTCTTTGAATTCTCCAACGATGATTGGCACTCAAATGTCTATTCATGATGGGTAACCTCTTGAGGATCCAACTGAATATCGTAGCCTGGTAGGTGCTCTCCAATATTGCACCGTTACTAAGCCTGATATAAGCTTTGTTGTTAACAAGTTATGTCAGTTTCTTCATGCCTCTACATCTTCTCATATGCAAAGTGTTAAGCGGCTATTACGGTATTTAAAAGGGTTTTCCTCCCTTGGTCTCTCATTTACCAAGAGCTCTCATTACTCTCTTACATGTTATAATGATGTTGACTGGGCAAGTTGTCCTAATGATCGAAGAAGTACGAGTGGTTTTTGTGTTTTTCTTGGTTCAAATTTGATTTTTTGGAAATATTCTAAGTAAAATGTTATCTCTAAGTCGAGTGTCGAATCTGAATACTAGGGAATGTATAATGCCACATCTGAAATCATTTGGGTTCAATCGGTGTTGGAAACTGGTTTGGTTGTTCGGCCTCTTATACTTCTTTGTGACAACATCAGTGCAACTTATATGGCTTCCAACCCCATTCTTCACAACCGAACTAAGCACATTGAGATCGATCACCACTTTATTCGTGAATGTGTTGCTTGAAATCAACTCATAGTTCAATTTGTACCTTCTGATGATCAGTTGGCCGACATTCTGACTAAGGCTCTATCTACTGCTCACCCTTTAAGTCTTAGAACCAAGCTCACAATCCTTCCTAAGGATGTTTCACTTGAGGAGGGATAATAGAAGATTTTCCATTCATTTCTTTATATTTTACTATTCTGCCCTTTTATATTCTTCTGTATTTTGTTTGTTTTGGTTGTTATCTTTGCACCAATCTGTACTAAACACATGTTCTCCTAATTTTTTATATAATTATGAATGCTCTGCCTCTATGAACACAAAGAGAGAATTATTATCAATATCCAAATATTGCTTTAGTATGGATTTTCTTAATAACTTTTTTTTTATCTTGCTCTTTTTTTCTCAAATTGGAAAGTCTAGATAATTATCAAGTAGAGAGACTAAATTGAATCACTTATAAGTATGATGAGTTTAAATTAATACGATTATTAGTTTGAAGTTTTAATTGATACAACCCTTAAAATTTAGAAGTATAGTTGCTTTTTTGTTGTTTGATTACAAAAATGGAAAGAGAATATATCATGTAAACAAATACTCAATTATCTAAGTAGTATAGCTCAACCTGAAAAAACTCGAGTTCTTCTTTAAAGCCAACCCGAGTATAGCTAACTAATAGGTTAACATATTGCATACACTAAACTAAAATGTTGAGGCATGTTGAACTAAAAGAAAAACTTCGATGATCATTTAAATGATCAAATATTCACCAACATGATAGAGTACAAGTAACCTCCTTTTTAAGTGACCAAATATTCACCAGTCTAAACATAGCTCAAGTATATAGATTTTTATATATAAAAAAAAACACATATGTATTTAAGAGTTTTAATATCAAAGGTTCGAGAATCCCCATCCCCACTACCCTGGGTACAATGGGATGAAAAATGTCATTATTATCCTTTTAAAAAGTTTTATTTTTCATTCTCTCTTTTCATTTATTTATTTACCTTATTAGTATACTTGGGATTGAGTGATTTGAATCACATACTATTGGAATTTCTGCCCTAAGTCTCATGGGTTGTGATGTATAAATGAAATTCATTTATTTAATAAAATAAGGAGTTATTTTATTTGACATTTAGATTTGTGTAACTCAATCCAATAAATTAAGATCTAAGATTATTTCATTTGAACAGTATATGGTTGACATACAGGTGGATCATGTTCAAGTCATAATCTAAATAATATATAGTATATGGATAAGGTTGGATATCTTATCCTAGTAACACTATGGATATGACTTATTTTGTAATCGTTACAAATGATTTGATCCAATTCATTCATGTAGAGACATGTGAGTGGAAGTACTATACAAAGATTTTATATAAGACTGGACCATGAGATTGTTGGGATTGGTGTTCTAATTCTCCTGGTAGTCTCCTAATTTGTAAACACTTTGTAAATATATTGTTATTAATAAAATAAATATTATTTTATAAGCATTTACTCAATCCAATAAACTAAGATTCGTGGTTATTTTATTTAACTTAAGCATGTATGTAAGACATACAAGTGGATCATGCCTTAAGTAATAATCTAAATGGTCTGCAGTATAAGGATAAAGGAGGGATACCTTATCCTGGTGATACTACGGATACAACCCACTTTGTAGATGTTACGAGTGTTGTAAAGTGCTACAACTAGTCTGATCCTGACCATTCATGTGGAGACATGCGAGCAGGGGTATCCTATACAAAGAGCTTGTATAAGACCAGACCACGAGATGATTAGTATCTTTATATAATGTCGTTGATAATTGAGACTTACATCTCACTAGAATGACCATAGGTGACATGACCTTAATCCTGAGTAAGTTGGGAACTCCTTCTCATGAGGGCGGTCCTTTGATTTGTATGCGTGATAGTGGCTAGATTGCCAACTCAACAAGCCTACCATTTTGTGGATTCGTCTTATTGGGGGGCTAGGAACTCAACTACACAAGACGGAATTTACTCCTTCCCTGAAGCAGGGTAAGTAGATAAATTGATCTCTTAAGGGCTAATTCTGGGGCTTGAACATAGTGGCCACACCCTTTCTTGGAAAGAGAGGACTCAGTCATAGTAGGACTATGACTTATTGTTCTTTAGAAGAATCACTGGTACCTAAGGAGTTAGATGTAACTAGAGGGGCAAAATGGTAAATTGGTCCAGCTGTACTTACGAGCGTTTTGTGAAGGGTCATCGCACTGTTGATTGGTTATATCCAATGGACACAGAAATATATCTGTAGTGCGAAGAGTGTAACTGTCGGCCTTTAATGGAGTGGCCAACAATTAACGGATGGTGGATCTTGTGATAAAAGAGTTTATACAGTTATTCACGTACCATTGGAGCTTCAAGCTACAGGTCCATAAGATCCCCTTAGTAGCTCAATGGGTTCAAGTTGAGAATCAGATTTTAGGTTTGTTTGAAGTGTTCAAATTAACAAGGGGAAGTTTAATTATATGTGATATAATTAAATTAATTCAATTATATGTGATATAATTAATATGATGTATTAGATACATTAATTGGAGGAATTAATATAAATATGATTTCGAACCCACCAGAATGCTACATGGGTTTGATTGAAGCCTAAAACGTCATATCTGATGATGAAGTTGAGGATCCATTGTCATATAAGCAAGCAATGGAGGATGTTGACAAAGACGAGTGGATTAAAGTAATGAATCAGGAAATGGAGTTTATGTACTTCAATTCCATCTGGGAACTTGTGGATCAGCCTGATGGGGTAAAATCTATAGGTGTAAGTGGATCCATAAGAGGAAAAGAGGTGTAGATAGAAAGGTGCAGACCTTTAAGGCTAGACTTGTGGCAAAGGGTTATACCCAGGTCGAAGGAGTGGACTATAAGGAAACTTTCACAATTATTGTCATGTTGAAATCTATCAGGATTCTCCTGTCCATAGCCACATTTTATGATTATGAGATATGAAAAATGGACGTCAAGACTGCCTTTTTGAATGGTAATCTTGAAAAGTCCATCTACATGGCTGAACTAAAGGGAATCATTGATCCAGATCAAGAGCAAAAGGTTTGCAAGCTTAATAGGTTCATTTATGGGCTGAAAAAAACATCTAGATCTTAGAACATTAGATTTGATAGTGCAATCAAATCATTTGGCTTTGATCAGAATGTTACTGAACCTTGTGTTTACAAAAAAATCATCAACAACTCAGTAGCTTTCCTTATGTTGTATGTAGATGATATCCTACTCATTAGGAATGATGTAGGTTTTCTGACTGACATTAAAAAATGGCTAGCCGCTCAATTCCAAATGAAATATTTGGGAGAGGTGCAGTTTGTTCTAAGGATCCAAATCATAAAAGATCGAAAGAATAAAAGGTTAACCTTGTCTCAGGCATCGTACATTGACAAGATATTGATCAGGTACTCGATGCAGAATTCTAAGAGGAATTTATTACCTTTCAAACATGGAATTGTTTTGTCTAAGGAACAGTGTCCTAAGACACCTCAAGAGGTTAAGGAAATAAGACGAATTCCCTATGCATCGGCTATTGGTAGCTTTATGTATGCAATGTCATGTACTATACATGTCACACCCCTTCCCAGATTACCCTTCTTAATCCAGAAGTGAATGTGACGACGGTAGTTACCAACCCTTTTGTGGCACTTACTACCTAACTAACATCCTTAACCTGCTTAGATCCCTGGAGTACATATATAACATTCACTAAACTAATGAAACTTTAAAAATAACCTCAGAACACCAGGAATCAACAACAACATAATTACATCATATTAATACATACAGAGTTCAGCGGTCCCAATATATTTTACTAGTCCCTAATATGAGCAACACATATGTATAGACATTTACAGAGTAAACACCTAAAACTTCTCTCTAGACTTTTGACTTTTAACTGGAGTCCTTGAGTGGTAGAGCAGGATGACAGCTAACCTCTTGGGAGATGACCACTACCTGGGAAAAGAAAAACATTTGAAAGAATGAGCTACTCGCCAGTGAGTGACTTAATAAAAACATAAATCTCATGCTTAAACTGAAAGCTAGAAAACATAATACTGGAACTAAAACATGCCAAGCAACATGTACATAAAGCTTTTAAAACCATTGTATCTGAAAACATAGCTAAATTGATTCCCGATTGAGAGAGAACCCTTTTGCTCGATCTCTTAACGTCGGATATCATGTTTAAGAGAGAACCCTTCTGTTCGATCTCTCAAACATAAGCCTGGGTAGAGGTGAGAACCCTTTTGTTCAACACCTGAGAGAGAACCCTTTTGTTCAATCTCTCAAACATTAGCCTGGCCTAGGGTGAGAACCCTTTTGTTCAACACCTTCTAGCCAATGCTAAGAAAGAACCCTCGTGGTTCAATCTTATCATCGGGTATCATGTTTAAGAGAGAATCCTTTTGTTCGATCTCTCAAACATAAGACTAGGCTGGGGTGAGAACCCTTTTGTTCAGAACCTTACAACCAATGTTAGGAAAGAACCCTTTTGTTCAATCCTATTGAACTGATTAACTGTCATACGTACACGTAGAGCAAACTGGATCCTGATGTCAAGGATCATAACTGAAGCAGGGTACCACTGCTTATAACTGAACTGAGTGAATTATTCTGATACCTTCTCTAAGTACTTTAGTACCAGAATCATATCATAACTGAAACTAGGTAGTACAGCTCAGATACCTTCTCCTTATACTTCAATATTGAGCTGAAAATACCTGATAGCAAAAAATTTTCATAAAACATGCTTACTGAAATCTTGATCTCATAAATCATAGTTTTCACAAGAACATCATTTGTTAATGCATGCTCAACAACATTAAGAGCACATATGCTTTAAAACATAATACAAATACTTGTAACATAAACATGTCATAGAATCTCCTTTTGAAAACTACCATGGTTTAACCATTTTACCAAAGCATATTTCATAAACTTTGTAACTAGCATACGTTTATAAACTTTAGAGAAATGTGTTGCTTGGAACTTCTTGTAAAATAACCAACATAAAAGTAACTGTCAATAAAGCATGGATTATTAAAATATTTATAAACCATTTATAAATCATTTATAGTCACTCACAGGTCCTTCAAGTTTGCTTCCTTAAGGCTTGATAGGCTTTTCCAATGGAAGTTGAACCTACACAAATAAGCATACTACTTAGTGTTTACATTAGCCTTCCTTTTAGGCCTACTCAATAAATCAAACTCACATGCCAAACCATCACATTGTGCCTCCTACCATTCACTTTGAGGGTCAGACACTTAGCCAATTTTAAGGGATTAGGTGTCAAAAGAATGCACCCTTTGACCGCCCACACTCCCCACACTTAGAAAACTTTTGGAGCATCAAACTGCAGATTCAATTCCAACAATTCATAACTAAATTTTCAGAACTGGTCTCAAGGAAATTCCTTCTACAAACCTACTTAGAATCAAGTTAGAAACATTACCTTAAATTTCAGCTCGAAATTCCTCGTTGTTTTATCTGGAGATTCAAAATTTCATCATTGGCCCCAATTCAAGCAGCTGCCTGCTTGTTCAACAATTTCCAGTTCAAATTTTAAAAATATATAACTCGATTTCCAGGCTTCATCTTAAAAAGTTTCATTCTACAAACTTGTTTATAACTGAGTTAACAATATTATCTCAAAAGTTTAGCTCAAAAATCTTCTTGATTCGTCCTGGAGCTTCAATTCTTCACTGATGGCTTAGATTCACCCGAGAAACAAACCCTTCGTCTTTATTTTACTCCTCCGGCCTTATTCTGGCGAGTTTTCCCTCCAGCAGCATAGCCACAGAAAACAGACACACAGAGCATTCGAATGCCACTAGAATTACACAAATATCCCAAGTAATTTGTTCAAACCAATTAAAAGAAGTCGACCTTCCTGCTTACCACCGCCTAAAATCCTGCATGAAATCTCCTTGGGCCACTTAGCCCACTAATGAAGATTAATGGCTGAGATTTGATTAAGCCATTTTCTTCCAACTCCATCATAGAACAATTCAGCATTAAATCTCATAGGATAGCATGGTCTCCTCTCGGTTTCCCATACTTAGCCAAAATTTGACCATTCTTTCCTACATAGCCATCCGAGAGTTCTCTTGTTCTTTAGTTTACTTTCTTTCTCCATCACTCCTAACCAAAACATAATATCATTACAACTCATTGGAAGACATCACATAACTTACACTTGCTTACTTAAGGTAATTAAGGTTCGGGTTTTACAATACCTGACATTTGCTATGCAGTAGGGATTGTCAGTCGATATCAGTCCAATCTAGGATTAGATCACTGGACAACAGTCAAAACGATCATCAAGTATCTTTGGAGAACGAAGGACTATATCCTCGTGTATGCAGATAAGGATTTGATCCTTATAGGATATACAGACTCTGACTTTCAGACTGATAGAGATTCTTGAAAATCGACATTAGGGTCCGTGTTCACTCTGAATGGAGGGGTTGTAATTTGGCAAAGCATCAACCAGGGATGCATCATGGACTCCACTATGGAAGCCGAATACGTAACCGCTTGTAAAGCTACTAAAGAGACTATTTGGCTTAGAAAGTTCCTTACTGATTTGGAAGTTATTCCAAATATGTCTTTGCCGATCACACTCTATTGTGATAACAGTGGGGTTATGAAAAATTCTAAGGAACCTCAGAGTCACCGAAGAGGCAAGCACATAGAACAGAAGTATCATTTAATCAGGGAGATTGTGCATCGCAATAATGTGATAGTCACAAAGATCGCGTTGGAGCACAACATTGCTGATCCGTTTACAAAGGCTCTCACAGCTAAAATGTTCAAAGTGGGTCTACGAGAAATGCAGCACCTTGTCTAGGGCAAGTGGGAGATGATACTGGGGTATAGAGTATGCCCTGGTTTATTGTATATTGTACTGTTATTGTATTGTACATTAGTCTCCCGAGGCATTAGGACAAGTGTCAATTTGTTGAGATTGGTGTCCTAATTCTCCTAGTAGTCTCGGTTTGTAAACACTTTGTAAACATATTGTTATTAATAAAATAAGTGTTATTTTATAAACATTTACTCAATCCAATAAACTAAGATCCGTGGTTATTTTATGTAACTTAAGCATGTATGTGAGACATACAAGTGGATCATGCCTTAAGTAATAACCTAAATGGTTTGTAGTATAAGAACAAAGAAGGGATACCTTATCCTGGTGACACTATGCATGCGGCCCACTTTGTAGATGTTACTAGTGTTGTAAAGTGCTACAAATGGTTAGATTCTAACCATTCATGTGCAGACATGCAAACGGCGGTATCCTATCCAAAAAGTTTGTATAAGACCGGACCAAGAGATGATTAGTCTCTTTATATAACACCGTTGATAATTGAGACTTATATCTCACTAGAATGACCATAGGTGACATGACATTAATCCTAAGTGAGTTGGGAACTCCTGCTCATGAGGGCGGTCCTTTGATTTGTATGGGTAAAAGTGGTCAGATTGCCAACTCAACAAGCCTACCATTTTAGGGATTCGTCTGATTAGGAAGCTAGGAACTCAGCTACACAAGATGGAATTCACTCCTTCCTCAAATGGGTAAGTAGATAAATTGCTCTCTTAAGGGCTGATTTCGGGTCTTGAACATAGTGGTCATACCCTTTCTTGGAAAGAGAGGACTCAGTCATAGTAGGACTATGACTTATTATTCATTAGAGAAATAAGTGGTATTTAAGAAGTTAGATGTAACTATAAGGGCAAAATGGTAAATTGGTCCAACTGTACTTACGAGCGTTTTATGAAGGGTCATCGCACTGTTGATTGGTTATATCCAATGAACACAGATATATATCTATAGTGTGAAGAATGCAACTGTTGGTCTTTAGTGGAGTGACCAACAGTTAACGGATGGTGGATCTCGTGCTTAAAGAGTTTAGTCAGTTATTCACGTACCGCTGGAGCTTCAAGCTATAGGCCTATAAGGTCCCCTTGGTAGCTCAATGGGTTCAAGTTTAGAATCAAATTTTGGGTTAGTTTGAAGTGTTCAAATTAACAAGAGGAAGTTTAATTATATGTGATATAATTAAATTAATTCATTTATATGTGATATAATTAATATGATGCATTAGATACATTAATTGGAGGAATTAATATAAATATGATTTATATTAAATACCATAATATAGAAAAGGACTATGGTTTATATGTTTCATATTATTGAATATTAAAACTATAGGTTATAAATATTATATGATAAGTTGGTTATCATATTTATTTATATATATTAATTATATGATAATTATCTTTTTTCTTTAATAACCGATTGAGTGGGAGGTCATTGGAAGTTATAGTAACTGTGAGATAAAAGGAAAATCATTTTCCAAAATGAAGAGATGATTCATTTTGTGGTTTCGGCAAAAGAAAGGATTATCGAGTAAAAACGTTTTACTAAAGGATAGTGTCTCGCAATGTAACAACCCAAATTTGTACGCATACACTACAGGAAATTAAATGTCAAATGTTAAACAGGACGAAATTTTATTTAAAGAGGTGGTAAATGTAATACCCTAACCCTAATTTAGAAAGCAGGAAAACAAATAAAATATATAATTAAGAATGAAAAATATATAAGTTTAATAGAAAAATCGAGTGAAAATTTAGAATTGGAAAAAAATAAGAAATTTATTAATTATCCAAAAATAATGAATAAGGGGGCAGAATCAGGGAGGATTAATTGGAAGTTGGATACTAGCTAATTCGGGAGACAAAGGACAAGAGATAACTTTTTGTTTGGGCACTGCTCATTAAAAGAATTGAAGGTGAATTAATTATACGGTTAAAATTTGAAAGAGTTACAAAAATTGGAAAGTGGAATCCACGTGTCACAAGCGGTGAAGGCAACCCACGTGTGGAAACTAGCGAAATTGGTGGAGAGAAACCTGGAGAAAGCGAGATTGGAGAGAAATAGTGGAGAGAAATATTGGAGAGAAAACTGGGAGAGAGCAAAGTTGGAGAGAAAAGATGGAGAGAAAGAAGGAGAAAACCACACTGGCGAGATTGGAGAGAAAATTGGAGAGAGTGAGATTCTCAACGAGAAAGTGGGAGAGAGCGAGAGCGAGAGTGGAGAGAGCGAAATTCTCAGTGAGAAGGTGGGAGAGAGCGAGAGCCACGAGAGTAAAACCAGCGAGAGCGAGAGCGATAGCCACGAGAGCCAAACCAACGAGAAAGCTGAAGAGAGTGAGATTCTGAGAATAGAAAGAGCGAGATTTGGACAGAAGCGTGGATTATGCGTTGAATTTGGCCACGATCTTATAGATTATACATGGAGAATCCTAAAATTGAATACAAACAAAGGTTGAAGACGTAAGAACAAACGATAGCCAAAATTAGGTATCTTATTAAGAGAAATTCTTAAACCTAAGTAATTTTAAAGAAGCCATTTGTAGGATGAGTTGTCACACAGAGAAGAGCTGGAAACGGCTATAAATAGGAGGCTTTGGGCTGGAAGTTAAACTCATTCTCAAACAAAAACTCAGTAGTAAAAATCATGTGAAAAGGGTGAAGTAATTCTGTTAATTAGAAGGAGGAAACGCGAGGGAAGTGTTGCCCAAATTTCCTACTGGTTTAAGATGGAAAGCTCTACTGATTAAACCATAAGGAATAATAAGGAATAACTGGGATCGCAGTCAAGGTAAGTAGTTTATCTCACCCTCTCTTTAAGTGGTTCATGGTAGTGTACCTTTAATATGTTACATAATTATGTTATTGTTATGTTGCATTACATGTTTAAAATACGTTTATCGACAAGGGACCCCATGCATTATGTTTGTTCACAATGATGAAATAAGATTAAATTTTAATTAGATAAAGGTTATGCTTCTAAGGCTAGCAGGGCATGTATGGTTGCACCCCTTTAGACCCAATTCTATGTCAAGATTATGCTAGGGACTAATAGGGTATGTATGGTTGCACCCCTCTAGTCCAATCTTATGTTTATGTTAATGGTTAATGTTGGATGCGACTCTAGCCCTATTGACTGCATGACCCGCTAATCATCAAATGGGTTAGTTTCCGCCTAAGTCCTCATCTTCCTATCAGGACGGAGAAATTTACGTTAGAAGCATAACCGACCACCACATGTTATTATATGTTTTCGGTCCCAATCATATGTTTTCAGGACATGTTGCATATGATTGTGCATTTGGTTACTACCCTATGTGAGCACTACTTACTGGGTATATTATATACTCATCCTATTTTTACAAACTTTGTAGGTAAGGACACAGTGTAGGTGGCAGAAGTGGACGTCGCTCAAATGGCCAACCATCAAACTCACTATTATAGGCATATGCATTTTTTGTATCACTACGCTAGTGTTTTATGGATCCTGGTGTTTTGTAAAATAAACTTTTTATATAGTTTTCTACCTAATTAATAAAATCTTAGATATGTTCTTTTGAGATTTTTACCAAAACTCATCTCATAATAGAAAAGTCTAAGTATGCATGTCGTAGTGGTCGGACCATAATATGTAAGGATCCGATCGTTACACGCAGCCTACATGATAGTTACTATATTGAGTACCGAGTTTATTATACGATAGTTACTCATTCACTCGTTGCTACACGATCGAGTAGCAAAGTCTATACGATAGACTTCTATTAACTAAATGATAGAGTATTTCGTCTGTACAATAAATAGCATCCATCTCCCACTTACTCGATCATCTACCTCCTTCATTCCTCTATCCAAAGTTACACAGAGCCCACAACTTCTGGATTCTCATACCGAGAATACCAAGGTAACACTTGTGGTGGTGTTCCTATTCAGTTCGAGGTTCGAGGATCAAGTTGGACTCGATAATGGTCGAGGATTCATCAGTTCGTGTTGTTGGTTGTTTCGTTCGTTGAGATCGTGTACTGATCAAATTGCTGAACGATCGAGGGATACTTGAAGAAAGGTTCTTCAAAGATTTGCATACTCTATCCCTTGTATATTCTTTTAAGAAGCATGTTTGTAATTAAAGTAAATGCATAATCGTTTGTTTTTAAACTGTACTGGTTTGTATTTACTCTCAATGGAATTTAGAACGATCCGCTTCAGCTCACTGGATCTCGATTCAGAGTTCCTTTAGAGATAATTAATCTCTTTTTGTAACATAGTTAGCTGAAGAGATTAATATTTCATAGAATGACCATATGTAATCCAATCTAAATTGTGAGTGACTAATAAACTCTTGCCTGTGAGGGCTTGTCTTTTGATTTGTATGGGTGTGAGTAGCTCGTGTCACCGACTCAATAAGCCTACCATTTTGGGGACATGACTAAGTAAGGAGCCAGGAACATAGCTACACAAGATGAAATTCACTCCTTCCCAATTTTAGGGTAAGTAGATGAGTTGTTCCCTTATATGTTGACTCCGAGTCTTAAACAATGGTGCCCCTTCCTCTCATTAGCCCTAGATAGATTTTGTTTATGGTAGGACCATAAACAGGTTGTTCATTAAAGGATTAGTGGGACTTAAGGAACAAAAGATAATTACAGGATAAAAGGGTAATTTGACCAACTATAATTATGAACGACTCGTGAAGATGACTTACTGGTAATGCTTATATCCATGGATACATAAATATTCTACAGTGTGAAGAGTGCAACTATGCATCTTTGTTGAAGTGACCCAGAGCTAATGAATGTTGATTAATTTAATTAAAGAGATTAATTAATTAATTTCGAATCATTGGAGCTTCTAATTTGTAGGTCCATTAGGTCCCCTGCTAGCTCGCTAAGGATAAAACAAGAATTAATTAGTTTTGAAAGAATTTGAATTGATCAAATTATAAGGGATTATATGTAATTGCATGTGATACAATTAATATAATGTATATAGTTACATTATATTATAAAGTCAAATTTGAATGAGGTTCAAAATTAAACTATATAATATGAGAGAATAATATATTGGAATAAGGTTCAAATATTATAATATGAATGAGATTCATATTAAAATTATAGGTTAAATTTAATCTGAACAGGATACACATTAAAACTATAGGTTATGAAAGGGAAATACATTTGAATATGATTCAAATATAATATTAATTAGATATATGATATTTAATTAATTAAGATTAGTTATTAATTATTTAACTAAATTAAATTAAATAAAACTCCCCTCCAGTTACAAGGGAGTTGAAGAGAGTGGGATGAGGGGAATTAACTCCCATCTCTCATTCTATGCAGAAATCTCTCCGCATTTTGAACATTATTGGTGAAATTCTCATGTGTTCTCTCAGTTATCTCTCTCACTCTCTAAATACTTTCATACAATGAAGAAAGAATTTCTCTAGAGAAATTATTTCTCGAAAATTTCTTCCCTTAATCTTTTAAAAACGTGGTTCTCACAAACCAGTCCTTGTCGAAGAATAGCCTTGTGGTAGTGTCCTGTTCAAGATCCAAGAAGAGAATGAGAAATTGTGTTGTTTTGTAGAATAGGAGAAGGTTTGGTTGTCTTAAAAAATAATTCATTTTTCTTGTAGTTCTAAGTTTTATGTTTACCTTCTCTATATTTTGGAATTATTAATCAAAATTAATAGCATAGCGATCAATTGCTTCTGTTTGAATTTGATACTTTCGCATATTTCTTAGTTGCTAACACATACTATATGGTAGTTGAACTCACTCGTTTTGCATCCTTTGTTCTCTCTTTATCTTTATCTCACGTTCTTATCTCTCGAATTCTCTCAATTTATCTCTCTCACACTTAAATCTTAAATTACATAATATGTGAGGTTTTATTTTATTTTATTCTATTTTTGGAGTTTTCCTCTATGTTCGGGTGCTTATATTGAGAATACAAACAAAGTTTCACATTATTAAATTAGGAAAATATCATGGATGTGAGAATAATTATCTCTACTTGTATGAAGCCTTTCGGTAAACCAAAAGCGAAGTACGATGGTTTTTGCCCAAAGTAGATAATATCATATCATTTCTAGATCAAAATTTATGCATTGTAGAAGAGTGGATAATTTTTATTTTCATTTATACCTTGAGAGCATACAAATGTTTACAGTCGGCTTCTAAATGAAGTTGTCGACATTTAAAAAGACTAGTTTATAATACGTGTAATGCATGTGAAATTTATAATTTATTTTAATACATAGAGAAAAGAAAATGTTTAAAAAGTCATAAATAATAGATCACATAGTTTTTTACATTGTTTGGTTCAAATATTTATAACCATGTAAAGAGAAAACACAAAACAGAAATTTATGCAAATTTAAAAGGTAAAAGACGTGATTGTATGTTCAAACATATCTCCACCGTCAGATATTGATGTTTCATATATATGGTCTAAGATATATCACTTTGACCTGAATAGTTGTAGCATGACAAAAGATATGATTGTCCATTTAAATATATTTCTACGTATAGTTAGATCTTTATTTTTTATATCTTGATCTACTTCACATTCATACACAAAATGATATACCATTTAACTCAAAAAAATGGTAACAAAAAAAATGACATAATTATCCATTCAAACATGTCCCTACCATTAAATTGTGATGTTTCATAAATATGATGTAGATCATACCCATACATAAAAGAATATATTACTTTTCGTGTAACCACCTCAATCCAAATGGTTATGATGAAGGACAACATATAAGGGAAAAATAGAAATGTAAAGATTCTCCTCTCATAACTTCTTTTGTATATTACTAGTAAAAAAATACGTGCAATGCATGTGAAGTTTGTAGCTTAAATTTAATTTTGTAAAAAATAGTAAATTTTAACATATAACAAATAAATATAACATAGTTTTGTTTAAATTGTCATAACCTTTTTTTGTAAAGTAAAACATCAAACCATTTTTTTCCATTTACAAAATTCAAAATTTGATATTTATGTAAATATTTGTTGTCTGAAAAAAAAAAGGCTATATTATTATTAATATTATTATTAAAATGAATCTTCTTTCTAATCTTTTTCAGAAAAATATTTGTTTAGTACTTTAAAATTTTTCATAAATCCTCCTCTCAAGGTATTTTACCTTGTATATAACTTTAGAGGGCAATAACAATTTTTTAATACTAGCTATTGATCTCAAGTAATATAATACACCTAAAAATTAATAAAATTATAAGGTTAATCTATTTTGATAATTTAGAAAAAAAAAATAGAAAGTTCATTTACTTACATAATAGTTTTAAGAACATAGTTCTAAAACAATAGTTTACATATCTTTTATGTATATAAATGCAAAGAAAAAATATAATTATACTTTTGAGGATTAAAGTGAGAAGTTTGGAATTGTATAAACATGCATGTTTGTGTAGGAGTAACATACATCTACAACAAAGATACAAAATAGAGATCTAAAAATTATTGTTGTGAATGAATAAAAAAGAAAACCAAGATATAAAAGAAAAAACGGGAGATTATCTAACCAAACCACTTATAAATATATTAAATGACTAAAAAATATCAACATTTGATCTAAAAAGAAATAATCTTATTAAAAATCTACATTTTTCATTAATAAAAATCAGTCAAATCAAAACCCCAACCTAATCTAATCTTTAGAGCAAGTTGTTCACCATTTGCTTCTGCAAAAGAAAAAAACAACAAAAAAAAAAAAAAATCAAATCTGCAAAATCATCAATTCAAAAAATTTCTCCTGATTTAAAAAAAAAAAAAACAAACAAACAAACCTTCTAAGCAAACTTCATTCTTCATCGTTTACTTATGTAAAATTTGAGCTCCTTAGAAGAATTCTAGGCACTTTCGAGTATCAAAATACTTTGGAATGAATATAAAAAAAAAAAAAAAAAAAAAAAAAAAAAAAAAAAACTATAATTGGAATGAAATTATGAAACTAAGTTAAATGGCCACTAATCTTTGAGAAATCGTGAACATCGTTTTTGGATCTGACAACTTTAACGAAGAAATCACAACGAAACAAACTAAATTTATGAAACTTTTGTTTCACCAAAAGTTGTCATTGTGTTATAAAGATTTAGTTATGCTCAAAAGGTTTTAAAATAAAAGAGTATTAGATTTTAAAAACAATAGAAAATAAAAAAACAGTTATGTGAAGAGTAAAAAGTGAGACTTGGAAAAAATAAAATTAAAGGAAAAAGGATAAAATGAAAATTCTAAAAAGGAGTAAGGGCAAAATGAAGAGTTAAAAATTTAATTAATTGTCCCTTTTAACATATTGGAGATAATAATATAAAGGAGGAAAATTGTGCCTTTTGATTTTTGTTAAAAAAAAACGGAAATAATAAAAAATTTTACAAAAGCTTGTCGCGCACATGACATTTATTTTTTTAATCCCTTAAATTGCCTTTGGTATGGTCGATTAACACTTTTTCGAATACTGTGTAATTGTTATACCATATATAAATTTTCAATAGAAATACTGTGTAAATGAAATCTTATGACACCTTGTATCAATTCTCAATAAAAATAGAGTGGAATAGTTGGTTATGAGACTTCAACCTAATTCAAATTATAAATGTGTCAGATTTTTCTCCCATTTTAAAATTTAAATTGGTAGTTTTATATCTGTTTTGATTTGATTTAACAACTTTTCGAAAATATTCAAAATTATTCAATCTTTAATTTGTTTATCACAATTTTGATTCTAATTTATAATATATCTTTAGATTTTACATTATTTATTCATTTTTTATTATTTTAAATTGGAATTAAATTTTTTTTATCCTGATTAGGATTTTACTTAATATTGTATACATATTGTAAAATCTAAAGATATATTATATTAGTATACCATTAATTTGTCTTTTTTACGAACAAATAAGTATTCACCTTTACAATCTTGCTATTTTTGCAATGCATCTATAACGAGTTAGGCTTTTTTCATAGGTTTTGTGGTTGATGAAGTTATAAATATAGTGTAATTGTTGAAACTTAAATGGAAATAAAATTATGAATCCAGTGTAATTGTAATAAACGAGTTTCCTTCCTGATTTTTCTCCCCAAATTAGATTTTATCTAACTACTTATCGAATTAATCACAATAAACAAAAATTTCGTGATTTTTCTCTTCAATTTATATTTAAATTTATCTTTTATTATCAAATTTGATTTTATCTAATTTTTTATTTGTTTAAATATTTATTAAAAATTCAATTATATCTTAATATTTTTTTCGTTACTTTATACATATTGTTATCGAATTAATTTGATCTTTTTTTCCTTCATAATTTCGATATTTTCAATTTTTCACATAAAAACGCATAAAAATGGGTTATTGTATTTAAAAAAAACATATACAACCTTAATGAAGAAATCTTGAACATCGTTCTTGGATCTAATAACTTTTCGTGAAGAAATCACAGCGAAACAAACTAAATTAAATATATATATATATATATATATTCACAAAAAGTTGTCATTATGTTATAAAGAATTATTATGCTCGAAAGGTTTTTAAATGAAAGAGTATTAGATTTTAAAAAAAAACAAATGTGAAGAGCAAAAAGTGAGACTTAAAAAGAAAAAATAAAATTAAAGGAAAATGATAAAATAGAAATTCTAAAAAGAAGTAAGGCAAAATGGAGAGTTAAAAATTTCGTTCGTGGATGGATCTTTTCTATTGGACCAAAATGGAAATGTAGGCTTTTTCAATTGGGCCTTGCGTTGGCCCAACTACAGAAAAGTCCAACAAAGAGAAACCAAAGCAGCCACGAAACAACCTTCACTTTCCTCACAGACGCATAACAAAACCAGCTTTGAAGAAGAACAGCCTTCAGGATTCTGATTTCAATCGGATTTAGCTTCTAAAATCTCAGAGAGCAATTATGGAAGATTCATCCTCTCAATCCTTCTTCAGGAAGCATTGGGAAGGCTACAAGGAATTTTGGTCCGAGAGGTTCTCCATCATCGACAACTATTCTCCCTACATCCAGCGCCAAACCCGTCTTCCTCCCTGGTCTTCCTCCGATGTCGAGGAATTCATTGCTTCCGACCCCGTTCATGGCCCTGCTGTAATTCATCCTTCACGTCCTTTCTTCTTTTACTTCTTTCACTGCCTGCTTTTCAGTTCTTTTCTGTCACTCTGTGTCTGCATATAATCTCGTTTGATTTCTTGATCGATGCTTGATGGGGTTCGTGGATTTTGCTGTTTCTTGAACCCCACATTTAAATTAGCCTTTGGGGGCGAACTTTCCAATTTGAGATTTATCCTTAGATTGGTATATCTGTAATTATATGTGTTCATTTACATTTTTGTCTGGAGATTGGGTAATAGAGTTGTTTTTCCTTTCAGTTTAGGATAATCTGAAATTTCCTTGCCCGATGATTGTTGATGAACAATGGCTTAAATTATAATATTGTATGCCTTATCTCCTTTCCCTCCCCTTGTCCTGCAGTATTGCTTAAAATGCTTGAAGGAAATTATGAGTCGGGCCTTATACTTTTCAAGTCTTTTGGTGTGGTGAAAAGTATGATTCTTAGTAAGGAACTGGACCAAATGTTTCCTTTTTAGTACGAGTTTTATGGTTTGTTGCTGCCTATTTTAGAAGTACTGAAAACTTTTTTTCAGAGAAGAAATGATTTCATTGATAAATGAAATAAAGTAGTAAAAGTTCCAAACACCTTATTGGTGTGTTACAAAAAAGAAGTCCAATTGGAAATGAAAAAAGATAAGCTATAAAGTGCAAAAGGGTGTTTATTTTTACATCAAAAGAAAGCAGTAGAAAGAACCCTATCTTTAAAGGGCTCAAAAGAAGAGGATGCATCCCTGGAAATGCAGCCATTTCGTTCTCCCCGAAGATGCCAGAAGAACATTCTAAGAGCCAACCAAAGAGTCTTCCTCAAACCACAAAATGGATGTCCCACCAAAACAAAAGCAAGGAGGTCATAGATTGAAGTAGGAAACGGCACAGACCAACCAAAAGTTTCCAAAAGAGTGAACTGAAACTGAGATGCAAAAGGTCGATGCATAAAAAGATGACTAAGAGATTGAGCATTTGAATGGCACATAACCCACCAAGAAGGAGACAAATGCATATAAGGAGTTCTCTGTTTATTTTAGAAGTACTTAATTGTGGTCTTTTGAATTTGTTTCTATCATAACAAGTGAAATTATATTTTCCTTTTGAATTGGAATGTTATATTACCATTCTTCCAATCCATTAATGCCTTTTATTTTAATTCTCCTTTTCTCAGTTAGTGTTACTCCGCTGTTTGCACTCATAATATATTGCAAACCTCGTCCAGAGTTTGGAATCAATTGCCTTTTAATGAAGTACCTATAAACTCTATTGGTAAATGGTAGTTATCATTCTGATTGATAGAACTTTGTAGTGTAGCACACCTATATGCCTGTGATTTCCCTGTGAAGACTTCTCTGCTTTTTTATTCTCTCTCTGGTTCTATTATATCCTGGTTTTCGTAGTCCGCAGTTGATTATCCCTCTTTTCACTGTCGTCTAGCCTTCTGTTATAGAACAATTTCCATTTTATTTTCAGTTATTATCAAGACCATTCTACTGCATGTAATGCTAAATAGTTAGATTATGGATTCATTATATGATCTCCCTTGCCTTCTTAAGTTCAACTACTTGGCCTGGGTGCATGCTCCATTCTTTTTCTGTAATGAGGTGATTGATAAATGGGTATGGGTTATTAGATTTGGTGGGTATTTATTACCCATGTTTGTTAAGCCCATAAAGAAAACCTATGGGTTATTAAAACCCTCTTTTTTATCCACTCAACACTCCCCTTTTTTATCCCCTCAAAACTAACCCTAAAAATCAATATATTTTCAATTCAAATCAACTCAACTCTGCACAACAAACACAGACAATAATTACCAACTCAACTCAACTTTGCAAACAAACACAAACAATTTAACTCCCCAGATAATTTAACTCTCCAGATAATAATTACCAACTCAACTCAACTCTCTACTTTTATCACATACCAAACACACCCTAAGTGTATTCCAACACATTCTTCCAGATGAAATTTCAATAATTACTTGAGCAGCATATCATCTTAAACACAGGCAGGTTAAGCATGATTGTTATTTTGTTTCACATTTTTCCAACATAGCGGGAAGTCAAAGGCAGATACCTCGACTTTCTGTTATTAAGAGTTCTTGTACATGCTTTTAGATTCCTCGTTCATTAGTTTCTTATTATTTCTTTTTCAGTTGAAGACTGCTCGAGAAGCTGTAAATTTTGGTCTTACAGGAAGTGTTGTTGGAGCTGTATCAACTGCAGGTGTTGCATGGAAATACTCAAGAAGTTTACATGGTATTCAACTGCCTTGTCTTTCCACTTAACTGCTTCATATCAGTAAATGAATACCAGTAGCGTTCAAACTATTCTTTTACTTTATTCCTGACATTTTAGCAGCTGATTCTTTTAGAATTTTAAGTATAACATGGTTCAACAATTGTGCTGCATTTTTATTTTTCATTGGCTAGAACCTTAGTTGGTACTATACTAACAACTCGAATAGGCCATGACTCACTAGTTTGGTTGACATGAGTGCATACTAGCTTAAGGCAACTATTCAACAATTTCATTTAACCAAGTTCAATGTTAGTCAGATTAGTCAATATTTTTATGTTCTGATGCAACAAGATGTTATTTGTAGCAAATAATTTATTTAATAGGGTGATAGTTTGGTTAGTCTCAAGTTGAAACATGTAATGTCCTGTGGTAGAATACTGAGATTCTCAAGGCACGAATTCTTGAATTTCAATCCTAAAAGAGTTGAGGAGCTGG
Source organism: Benincasa hispida (assembly GCF_027475165.1). NCBI lineage: Eukaryota > Viridiplantae > Streptophyta > Magnoliopsida > Cucurbitales > Cucurbitaceae > Benincasa > Benincasa hispida. Next base: position 45,746,742 of record NC_143479.1, read on the forward strand.
CTTTATTGGTCAAGACCTTGCGAATCTTTTTCTATGCTTAAATCTGCGTCCAAGCAAACCAAAAGACACAATAAGCTAAGCGTAAACTTAACTAGCTTGTAGAAATGTTGACCATGAGCATGTGTTATGTTCTATGTAAAATGCTTGTAAAATATGGGTGTGCTTACCCTGTAGCTGTGTTTTGACAGGTGCTGGGCTGTCGTTCCTGGCAGGAGCTGCATTCGGTTGGACCTTCGGCCATGAGATTGCAAATCATTGGTATCAACTCTATAGGTTGGACACCATGGGTGCACAAGTTAAGTTTATGGAGTGGTGGAGAAACAAGAGTGAGGGAGGTTTTTAAAACTCTGATTTTGCAGTCGAAGCAGCAGCACACACTGCAGCTGCCATCTGAAATAAAAATGTAAGTGCAACTTTGTTGAAATACAATGGTTGATTGGTTTGTTTTGTGGTGAACTCTTCCGACCTCCCAAGTTTAGGAATGGACTATATACTTTTTTATCTTCTGGAAATGACATTCATTTGCAGTCATCTTTACCAAATACCTCCTATCCTGGGTGTGTGTTAGGGTCTAAAGCATGTCCAAAATGGTAACACTCGTCTTCTTGAAAGAATATTTGCCAAATTATATATATATATGTAAATAACCCTGAACTAGGCTCTTGTAAAAAGGGTCCTATTCTTTTAAATTTTGCTATATTACTCTTGACCTTTTAAAATTGTTTCAAAACTATTCTTGGGTAGACGTTCATTTGAATGTTAGACGAAAATTGGAATTTGAAAAGGTTTGGCAGTGACCTAGAACGATAATTGGAATTTGGAAAGGTTTGGCGGTGATCTAGAACAATAATTGATAATGTTGCACTATTTCAAATCATTCTCACACAATACCATGTTTCAATTTTTGCTCAATATTATAATGGTTTTCTAGCTATGGGTAGTTTTGAATCCTTTATGTAAGGTAGATTAGAGGTTATTGCAACTTTTGAAAGAATAGGGATAGGGGGGGGGGGGAATTTATCTAAGAATATATTTGTATGAACATAGAATATCCTATTACCCCCTCTTTCCACAATTTTTTTTTAATTAATAATGGTTTTTTCCTAATTATATAATAAATTTGAAAGTTATTAAGGAAATAGTGCAGTTTCGAATCTATTATGTAATTTGATAGCACATCCATAAAAGATTTAGGATAAAAAATACTTTTAGTCTTTAAACTTTTATGAAAAATCAAATTTATTATATAATTTGCTAGCACATCCATAAAAGATTTAGGGTAAAAAATATTAAGAAAGTAACAATTAAGTCTTTGAATTTTAGTTTATAACAATTTAGTCCATAAATTTTAGTATGTAATTATTTTGTCCCTGTACCTTTAAATTTGTTTCAATTTAGTCCCTCACATGAAAAAAAAATATTAAAATTAGATGTTAATTTTTTATTATTATTATTTTATGAAGTAAACTTCTTATTTTATAAAAATATTGAGCTTCTAATTAGTTTATCAATTCATTTATATAAGAAATCTCATCATCTCTTAACACTAATTTTCTACCATGATTAAATCATTACAAATTTTAAAGTTTAAAGACTGAATTGTTATATAGTATAGGTATAGGAACTAAATTATTACAAATTAAAGTTCGAGGAACTAAATTGTTGATTTTATAAAAGTTTGGGGACTAAATGTGATTTTTAACCTAGATTTATTTGGATTATTTAATTTCCTAATAAAAAAATCATTTAAAAGATAGTTAAGTTCATAAATAAAAAAGAGAACGTTGTTTAGAGAACATTTGTCTTTTGAGTGATGAAAGTTGGAGTTTTAAAGTCGAGTTTATGATTGATGAGTCATATGGCACAATCTAGAGCTCTAATTAACTTAAATAAAAAGTTTTGAAAAGTAAAAAAAAGATGATCTATTGGGGGAGACATTTATGATTGATAGACATAAATTTGATACATTAGTGATATATTATAAAAATGAAATATTAGTGCTATATGTGGCTATAAAGTAGCTGCAAACATCAATTAGGCTCCGTGGATTTGGACTTAATTCGATTCAGTTTTGGTCGGTTCAGTTGTCTATTGGGTTGATGAACCCAGAAGGTAGAAGTTAAGGTCAAAATTAGAGAGAGAAGGGAAAAGAAAAACATGTGACAAGTTATCACGAGAGGGAGGCACGACATGCAATGTTGTTGCGATAAAAATGTGCGGCAAAGAGCAATAAAGAGGAGCGTGTGACGAGGAGGCAAACATAACAAAGCAATGTTCTAAAGTTTCTTAAAGGGTATATCTATGGAGCATAGACACAGATACGGTTACAAGATATGGATACGATCGGATACGACGATTCGTCAATTTTTAAAAAATTAAGATACGGATATGTCTAAGGATACGTTATTTTTTATATATATATTTCTAAAAAACGAGGATATTGATTCATTGAATATACATTTTCTTTTTCTTAAAAAATATAGGATATAGATAAATTATGATACAAGTTAATAACAATAGCATAAAATAGAATACAAACACCGAAGTACAATATAAAAAAAAAAAAAAAAGCAACATCTAAGATGTTGAAGTACAATAGTTAATAAAATACAATAGAAAAGTGACTCATATTACAAAGAAGAAGAAGAAGATTAGAGGGAGAGGTATGAAGATAAACGAAGAACTTTTTCATTAAATTGTTAAAGATATCCAAATGGTTTATATTTTGGTGGACTTTATGGGGACTCAAATATAAAGATGAAAATTAGATGATTCTAGGGTTTGGTCTTTTATTTATTTTTTTTTTCCTTTTAGCTTTGGACTCGAGTAGTGAGCTTTTTAAATAGGTTGCCTAGTTTTAGATTAGAAAATATTATATGAATTGCTTGTCTTTTTTCTTTTAAAAAAAAAAAGGTACACGTAGAAATAGATACGTCAAATCGTGTGTCAGATACGTATCTGGAAGTATCAGTATCTGATAATACAAACTCTTTGTCTGACCTAAAATATTTTTGCTTCATAGGGGTATATTATATGCTTTTATTTGGTTCGGCTTTGGTACAAATGAGGTTTGAAGAAAAAAAAAAAAGTAAAAAAAAAAAAAAAAAAAAAACCATATCTAAATATAGCCAGTAATTTTGTGATCCATTATAATTTTCCAATGCCAAAATTACTATACGCCATATTCCAAAGCGCATAAATCCTCCATCACCATCAAATCACGTGTAGTATCTTTTAAATTGCAATTTACCAAAACAATTTTTAAAAAAAAAAAAATTCCAAAGCTAGTTGTAAAGGTCCTAATTAATGTCTTTGACCTCGAGTTCTAAATAAGTCTGGAGAGATGAATATGAATAATATAACAATATTCTTTTGACTAACTCTCCATTAAAAAGAAACCTTTCCAATCACAATTGCAAGAGCTTGTAGAATGCGTTACTGATTTTTTAATATAAGGTATTTTTATTGTTCTATTTCTATTGTACTTAATAGATAAGTACGTTTCTTTGAATTTTTTAAATCACTAAGATCATACTAGTTAGTGTATAGGTAAGTATCACATTTTTTTTTATCAACTTTTCGATATTCATATTCATACTATCTAATCTCTTTTCTCTTTAAACAATCATGTTGTGAAGCTCTTAGTTTTCTTTCCAATACTCAATATGTTAGCTACTTTTAAGGACTTTCAACTCCTAGAGAACAAGTATATAAACGATTAGTACTTGGTGCACCATTGGGATGGATGAATTATCTTCCATGGGAGGTTATTTATGATTAAACTAGCTTTAGATTTAACTTTAGGAGTCATTAGAATCTATGATGATTTAAAAAAATTTTAAAAAAAAAAAAAAAAAAAAATGTTGAAGAGATAGAACATGAAGATTTGATAGATATACTCTCAGTGACAGTTGTACCATCGATGCATATATCTACAATTGATTATTAAGTGATGTGTAAAGTAGAAAGATATCTTGAGATACTCAATGGCATGGTATTTGTTGAGATGAATCTAACAATTTAGATAAGTGTATATGATTTTTATATTGCACAAAGCAACTATTATGAAAGCTAAATATTCATAGAAGAGATGTTTTGACTATTGTAGGAAACTTTATATAGATTACATTCTATAATGGTGGGAAAGACTATTTGATAGAAGGATCATTAACAGTAGAAATAAGATAAAACTGAGATTAAAGGAGTGTTTGGCTCACCAACATGAGTTGAGTTGAGTTGAGTTGGTATAATATATCAACTCATTGTTTGGCCCACCAACTTTATATGTTTGTAAAGTTGAGTTGGTATATTTTACCAACTCTCCCTTCTTCTCATGTTTTCAATGGCTCCACCCATCGACCACTATCACTAACTTCGGGCTCCGACAACCACTTCTGATGATAACTCTAGTGACCAACTCCAGGCTCTGACAACCACCTTCAATGATAAGTCCCGCGACCAACTTTGGGCTCCGACAACTACCTCCGACTACAAACTCTGATGAAAATCACCTTCGATGATCATCTTTGAGCGAGCAACTCCAACGACCAACTCAAGGCTTCAACAACTACCTTCGACGACAAACTCTGGCAACCAACTCTAATACCACCTTCATGCGACTAACTTTGGGCTCCGACAGTCACCTCCGACTACAATCTCCAATGAAATTATCTTCGATGATCAACTTCAACAACCACTTTCGCCCAACCAACTATGGAATTCAAAAACCACCTCCAATGACAAACTTCGACAATCAACTCCAATACACCTTCATGTGACCAACTTCAGGCTCTAACAACACCTCATACTACAAACTCCAGCAAAAATCATCTTCAATAATCAACTTCGACAACCACTTTCGACTACTATAAGACTAATGACGGATAAAGTATGATGTAGGGTTGTTGATTATATAAAAAAAATATTATTTATCTACATTAAGTACAATATAAAAATGAGAAGTTTTTTCCTAAAACATTTTCCAACAAAAATTAGTGAAAAATATAGATTTGTTCTCTAATGATCCTGCAAATTTAAAGGAAATGAAAGTGGAACTATTGAAGAAATGTGGTGACATTTCATTGGTTATTACGATGATGGGGGAGAATTAATTAAAAAAAATTATGACATAGTAAAAATATCGAGCAACAATAGGAAGAAGAAGAAAAAGAAGAAGATGATAATGAAATTCATGGAGAAAAATTAATTAGAATCAAAAGTTTTGATTTCACTTTAGTTTCTCATTTTATTTAACCATATTTTCAAAAGAAATATAATGAGTTAATTGTTATCATTGCCCAAAAAAGAAAGAAAGAAAAGTTTTAAAAATTAAAAGAAAAAATTACAATCTATATTTTATTCAAACAAAAATGGGAAGAATTATTGAATTAAAAAGTTTCAAAACAAAAATAGTAATCATAGAAACATATTATTTAGAGTTTAAAAAAAATAAAAATAAAAAATAACACTGCATCAGATATCCAGACATATGTAATCAACTATGTACCCCAAACAGAAACATATGAACTCAGACCAAATAATGCTACACCCCAAACACAGACATATGAACTCCACAGGTATATGAACTCCAAACATTTTATCTCAACTCAACGCCCCAAACGACCCCTAAGTGTTATGAGTAAGGAGAAGTTTGTGGTATGGCAAAGAAAGCCAAGTAAAATATTAGCCTAAGTGGAAGAGTTTGCGTTAAGATAGAAGAGCAAGGAAAATACTTACCCCTTTGGATCACGGATATTGTTTCATGGGTATGAATACTAAATATATAGGATTTAAATATATGAAATAATAAATATATGTGTTTGGATGTGTATTATAATTGATGTCTGAGATTTAAATGTCTGTGTTAAAATTTAAAATAGTAATTAAAACCAAAAAAATATGAAGAAAAAATTAATGCTAGTATTCAATATTATTGTCTCGTTAATTTAATAATAATATATTAAAATATTTAAAATATTAAATAATAATGTTATTGCTTTGGAAGAAGGAAGACAGTAACTTTTTCTGATGCAGCTGGTTTTATCGGACTTTTAATATTAATATTGTTGTTTTCAAAACTTATTAGAAAAATATTGTTGTTTTGAAACTTATTAGAGAAATATTGTTGTTTTGGGAGTTCGAGACTAGAAGTCGAGGGTTGAGGATTCGACTAATGTAGAGGTCGAACGTTGAGAACTCGACAAACAAAGAAAAACTTGAAAACGGTATGTAAATTAGGATTGTCGAGAGTTGAAGTTTCGACATACATAAGTCGAAACTTCAACCCTCGACAAAGAAAAGGAAATCTCGCTAGTTTTGACATATATAAGTCGAAACTTCAACCCTCGACAAGGAAGATAAGTGAGTGAAGCAGATAATAAGAGAGAGCGAGATTGTAGGAGAGAGCTAGATTGTAGGAGAGAACGAGATTGAGAGAGCGAGATTGTAGGATGGGAGAATCTCCAACGTCTATGGAATGTATGCGTCTCGCTCTCTCCTACAATCTCGCTCTCTCTCATAATCTCCCTCTCTCTGAACATCTCGCTCTCTTTTACAATCTCGCTCTCAATCTCGCTCTTTCTTACAATTTCACTCAGAATTTCGCTTTCTCTTACAATTCAAAATTCTGTTATTGTTGTTATTTTTTCATTAATGATTACTAGCTTTTTTTTCTCATTGGTCATGTATATATATATATATATATATTTCTATAGAAAGTAAATAAATTTGTTATATATTCAATTTTTTTTATTATAAAGTTGTACATTATTCTTTTAATTAACTTGTACATTATTCTTTTAATTAAGTTGTACATTATTCTTTTAATTAAGTTGTACATTATTCTTCTAATTAACTTGTGCATTATTCTTCTAATTAACTTGTATATTATTCTTCTAATTAAGTTTTACATTATTCTTCTAATTAACTTGTACATTATTCTTCTAATTAAGTTGTACATTATTCTTCTAATTGAGAAACAAATATTTTTTTAATTGAGAAATAAATATTTTTTTTTTTAGATCATGACTTTAAACCCAGGATCTGTTGATCCCGATGTTTTGTACAACCAGTCCATTCATCGATCATTGTATGGCGAGATCGTACTACTGGAGAAATATCTTGCAGGCGTCGAGAGGCAGTTCTCCAACGCACTATCCCGCTCCACCCTCGAATACAACCGGTACTGCGCACATCTGGATTCTATGGGGTTGCCAGATTAGGATTTATTCAGTTGGACTGGCATCTGATCACAGCCTTGGTCGAGAGATGGAAGCTCGAGACGCATACATTCCATATGTCTGTTGGAAAGTGCACTATCACTCTACAAGACATAGAAGTGTTGTTGGGGTTACCTATTAACGGTGAGTCGATCACCGGAGTGATGTACGATGACTGGTTAGAAGTTTGTCAACTGTACCTCAGTGCGACCCTACCTGCCGATAAGATTAAAGGATCGAGGTTAAGTTTAATATGGTTAGGAACAAAATTTCGTGAGCTCACAGATGATACAGGCGAGGAAACCGTCATAAGATATGTGCGAGCATATATACTACAAATGATGGGTGGAAGTCTGTTTTCAGATAAATCAAGTCATTTTGTTCGTTCCTGCCACTGTTAGCTAACCTCCATGATGCGGGGCAGTATTCATGGGGTGGAGCATGCTTGGCATGGTTGTATAGACAACTATGCAAAGCAACAAACCTGAGGTTGGAGAGATAGTTGGGCCTCTCATACTTTTGCAACTATGGGCTTGGGAGCAATTTCCAATAATGGCTCTATAGCTACAACATGTTAATGACGCTCAGTTAGTTGGATGAGCCTACGGTTCTCGGTACGTTGTTTTAATTCAATTTAATTTTTATATCACTGATCTAGTTAATTTAAATTCTAAATTATCAATTTAAAAATTTAGGTAGAGAGACAAACTTTGTGTGACTAGGACAGCCACACATGTAGTCAGCCAGTATAGATACATGTTTGATCTGCTTCAACCTGAACAGGTACATTACACTAAACCTAATTGATTATTTTATACACATTTTTATTATATTTGTCTTTAATATTCTCTAATATAATATTTTGTATTTCAGGTTATTTGGGAGCCGTACAAAATTATTATGCATATTTTGCCTAATTTTTGTACGAATGGTCAAAACATATGGCGGATGATGAGTCCTCTCATATGTTTTCATATTGGTGAGTGACATCTTCCTAACAGGATGATGAGACAATTCGGTTTTTAGCAGAATATCCCATCGCCTTGTAATACTGAACCCATACTATATGATATTGACCTAAGGACTAGAGATTGGTCCGAAAAAGTTGCACATTTGGTAGTGCGATGGCACTATCGTGCAAGGTTTATTGCAGTGGGGGTTTCTCTTGAACAGTTTGACACAGATGTCACTCTAGAATATATTCATTGGTATAATAATATCACAAGGCGCTACGTCACTCGTCCGGGAGCAGCTGTGGGTCATCTGGTAAATGAATATTATCTAATTATTTTTAATTTAAATTTATTTTAAATATTGTCTAATTTTTTTATAATTCACAGAGATCGAACAACCATAGACTCCGTGAGGTTGCGAATGATCCGAACCAGGTTCTTGCTATATGTAGTGACAACCAAAGCTATATGGAGGAAATTCATTATATGTACAATATACCTATTGTTCCTCCACCAGCTCCTAGATGTAGAGAACCTGTTTGGGAAGAGGATGAGTTTGATGAGGTTGACATAATGTGGAAGAGTTGCCCCCTATGATGCAGACGCAGAGTCAAATTGATTATGTTAGTTCGATGATGATGATGCCAGCATTTGGTTCAGGACATTATGACTCAGAGACTAATCCTTCGTCTTCATACGTGCATAGACATGGTCGGGGTCGTGGAGAGCATAATGAATATTTATATTATGAAGCGCCTGTAGAGGTACCAGAGCAACATCAAGTTCGAAGTCGACGCTCAAAAATCGACGTCGTCCGCCTTGTGGGACACATTGATTTTTGTAATTATTTTTATATAAATGAGATATTTAATTTACATTTTTTTACTTTTATGAGATATTATTTTTTTAATTTATTCTTTTTATATATTATGAATAGTAATTATTTTGATATATAAGCTTTTAAATGTCACTGACATAAATAATAATATCAAATAGTCTAAATCTAAAAAGTTAGGTAAAAAAAACTTTAATATTCAAATTTACATATTTTAGATAATAATTTGGGGACATAATAAATCAAATCAACACTCAAAACCTTCACATGCAACTCTATAAATAAGACTGTATTATTGATATAAATAACAGAAATTTTAATCACAATAGTGAGGTCAATAGTTTAAAAGATTTTACAATAATGATCTTGGATTCCTTTTGTACATTTGGTACCAAAATTTTGATGTAGTTTTTTTTCTTTTTTTTTAATTATAAATAATAATAAAATATTTTTAGAAATTTTTTTATAAAATAAAAAATTTTAAAAAAAAAAAAAAAGAAAGGAAGGAAGAAAGAAAGAAGAATGTGGAATGTGTAATAATTAAAAAAAGAAAAAAAAAAAAAAAAGAAAAATTTGTACGGATATCTCGCTCTCGCTCTCAAAATCTCACTCTCTCAAACTCTCGCTCTCTCTCAAAATCTCGCTCTCTCAAATCTCATTCTCTCTCAAAATCTCGCTCTCTCTCTCTTACTCTTCCCTCCTTCGTTCTCTCCCAATACAAAATTATTTTTAACACATCAAATAATTATGAGTGTTACGAGGAAAGTCTCCGAAATGAGAAAGGTCTCCAGAAGGTCTCCGGAATAAAGAAAGTCTTTCGTTCTCTCCACATCAAATAATTATGAAGAAGGTCTCCGGAATGATAATTAAATAGACTCAATAATAATGTTAGGACAAGGTCGAGGGTTCAAAGTTCGAGTGCAAATGTGGAAAGGTCGAGGGTTCAAAATTCGACCTATCTAGATAGAATTTTCAATCCTCAACTTATTTATAAAAAAAAAAAATAATAATAATAATAATAATAATATTTTAACAAATAATTTGAAAACAACAATATTTTTCTAAATAATTTCTAAAAGGACAATATCCTTTTAATTTTCCCTGGTTTTATCTCTCTCATGCACAAGTCCACAAAAGAAATCCCATTTTTTTTAATGGACAATAAAAACCTACATTTTGGGGGACTTTTTTACCTAAAGATAATTAGTACCTAAGATTTTGAATAAAATCCATGAAACAAACACATATGTTAATTTTCCTCATAAAACCCCATATAATGTTCCTAAACAAAACAGAGCGGGTGCATTCCCGGCATCATTTATCTTTGTGCATTCCACTAAGTTATCAAATCATAATTTGCCACGTGACAAATCTTTTTTTCTTTTTTGAAATATTGTAATTCATTTTTTTGGTGTGAGGGATGAGAGAGAAAGCATATATGGGTGCATCTTGGGATGCATCCAAGTATTATCCATGAGCTAAATAACTTTTGAAGTTAAAAAGTGGTTGAGTATAGATATGCCTTGATTTGATTTCTAATTCTAAACTAAGGACCTTTTTGGATTAACTTAAGAAGAAAGTGTTTTTCAAATAATTTATTTTTATTTAAACATTTTTTTTATAAAAATGGATTAAAATATACTTGTAAAGTTGTTTTGAGTGATTGTTAAAACACCCCAATTTTTTTTAAAATAACTTGTTTTTTAAATTAAACATTTGAAAATTTATTTCAAACACAGTCTAAATCGAGTTGATATAGATCATTTCTAACCACTTTACGATACTGTAAAAAATATTAATTCGTAAAACTTGCTCATAGACATTTTTATAATTATATTTCACTTTTTAATTGGTAAAAGAGAAAAGTCAAACAAAGTCAATTAAAATTAAAATGAAAAAGAATAAAATGTAAACACTTTTTTTTTATGAAGTACATGGATATGAGATTTTAAATTGGATGGATTAAGAATGTCAATAGTTTTTTTTTATTCAAGAGTCAAGGAATATTTTTATCCAACCTAACTTCATGCCCATACATGTGAATTGTGAACAACTCCACAATTATCTTGTTTTCTACAATTTTACAACTAATGTGGCTCCTTATATTAAAATAGAAGTGCTTTTTGCATACCACACCAATGTTATGAAAAAAAAAAAAAAATTGTAAGTACTAATTTGATCCTCATATTTTCTATTTTAGTCTATGTATACTTTTAGATTGTCCATTTTAGTCCTTATACTTCTAACAAATAATCCTTGTGGTCCTTTAAAAAAGAGCTAACATGAACCAAATTTATAGAATGTACTTTGATTATTTTGGTTTTTATACTTGCAAGATCTTTATTTTGATCCATATACTATTTTAAAAAAGTGGTCATTTTAGCCTCTTAGAAATGAAAAGACCAAAACAATCAATAGTTTAAAATAAAGAATTAAAATGAACCAAAGTTTAAAGTACAAACGCCAAAAGAAATAGAAATTACAATGATGAAAGTAATATAAGTTTAAAAATTCAATACTAATCTCAAGATATTTAAAAAAAAAAAAAGATGAAAAATCAAAAGTAAGACATATGAAGTAATAAAACTTAAATGAATAAATAATAAAAAGTCAAGAAGTGTACTCAAAGCAAAGATTCATGTCATGATAATAAAAAATTAGGAAAATTGGTAATAGAAGAGGGAAAATACTAATTTATTGTATTGCACAAATTTCTGCTTTGAATTTATTATTAAGTGGGGGAATAATACAGAACAAGACACTCCACCCCCATCTATGTTGCCATTTCAACCACTTTACTCATCACCATAACATCTAAATTTTTTAAAAAAAAGAAAAATGTAAGAAAAAAAATACAGTTATGTACTAAACAGTATGGTTGAGGATTGAAATTCACAGTGAATTTTCCTTTTTTTTTCTTTTTTTTTTTTTTTTACTCACAAACTCACATAAAAAAAAAAAAAAAAAAAAAAAAAAAAAAAAAAAAGAGGAGAAAAAGGGGGATGAAGGGCATCCCAAGTCCACCCATTAAAGGAGGTCTACATCTTCATGTAAAACATTTCTGCATCTGAATCAACAAACATGAATATCTATATTAATCAAATTGCATTGCAACTCAAGAAATTGACAAAAATAAACAAACAACAACACAAATGGTTTTAGGTTCTTTTTAAAATTAAAAATAAAAAAATAAATAAAAAAATTAACTTCTTGATTGGTCGGAGATATATGCCTAAACTAATTGACCTATACTGAAATTGGTTGTGTTTTTTATTGATATATTGGAATTTCTCATTTTTAAAACATAAAATTTTCTCTATTCTTTAGTAAGTAATCTTATCTTATCTTGCTCATCCTTTATTAACATATCTTTATCTTGTCCTACTTTGATTTTGTATTTTAACATTTAGTTCGAGTTTTGAAATTGGTTTTGGAGGTAGATTACATGATCAAAGAGGAAAGTATGATTATTAGAAATAAGAGTAAGAACTATGATCATTATTAAACAGACCAAAACAAGGAATTTCAGAAAGAGTATTTCATCCCACGTGTTAAGTATCTACATTGAAAAAATCAAAAGACCTCGCAATATTTATAAGTCATAACGAATTGGTTTTGAAATGGAACTATATATTATCTAATACTACGAACAAATTAATCCAAGCAATCATACATTTGCAGAAAAATTATAAGATGGGCAGCAAGAAATGAGTTTTAAAAAAGAAGAATAAAAAAAACCTGTCTGTTTGAGAATTGTGGGCGAAAACTGTTCATTGGCAAGTTGTGAAATGAGAATCTTGTCCAAAGGCTCCTAGCATCCGACATGCCACTTCAAGTAATTTCCCTGCCATTGGAATAACACAAACAAAACAACACCAATTTTAAATCCCATTTACAACCTCTCAAATTTTACACTCATAAAATGTATTTCAATCTACTTTTCTTTTGATAATCATATGATTTTTTGTTTTTGAAAATAACACATATAAACACTATTTACATATCTATGAGTTTCTTTAGTTGTTACTTTTGAGAAATTTTTTTCAAAATTAAACCAAATTTTAGGGCTAAAGGAATTATGAAATATGAAAACTATTACTAAAGGAAAAACTAGAACCAAAGGGTATGTTTAGGGCAAAGACTATCCTAAGACTAATAATCATCTCTTGCTACAGTAAATACTATTTAATGTTCCTCAATTAACTACAGTCGTGTCAAAACCTTTATTTGCTATAGTATTTACTATTTGCTACAATTTTTACTATTTTACATTTATCATTTTTTCCCTTGTTACAATGTTTACTATTTCCTTCTCAAACGAAAATAGTTTACATCTCAAATACATACTATTATAACCCAAACTAAAATAATCTCCATCCTAAACACAAACTATTATAGCCCAACTATAATAATTTAGGACTATAATAACAACTTATTACCCAAATGCCTCCGAAATGTCTACTAACAAAGTCTTAATGGCCAAGTATTTTGTTTTGTCTACAAACATGGCATAAGAAACAGATGTATGCCAATGCCAAGTCAAGTTTATGCTAAATGATTTAAACAAAATTAATCACAATGAGTAGAATGAAATTTTATATAAAATTCAATGAATGTTTCTGTGGTCAGAATAAATGAGAATAATTAAATCTAAAACTTGTGAAGAGGCCAACAATATTTTAGGTAAAGAAGAATAATATGTAAAGGGGGCAACTTAATGGGCAAATGACAGGAGCTTTTTCTCTCTACCAGCTGTTGTTTTAAATGTTTTTCTCTTCAAAGGGTCCCATCCCTTAAAATTCCATAAGATATTCTGAGTTCACCAACCCAATTAATTATTTTTGTTGTCCTCTCATACTTCTCTTTTTTCCTATTCATTTTTTTACCTTTTATTAACAAAACAAATTGAGATAGTCAAAAAAAAAAAAAAAAAAAACTATTTAATTATTTTTCTACTCATTTGGTGATTTTGATAACTCAACAGCCACTCCATTGATAATTCTAATCATGTCCAATCCAATTTACATAAAGACAAACAAAACCCACATGCATAATTATCACAACAATCCAAAGATTAATACAAAATAGAATGTGATCTTAGTGAAAAAAAAATTTGTTGACAATGTCTTACTAAGTCAAGCTACTGAAAAATAAAAAAATAAAAAAAAATGAAACCCTAAGGAAGATTTTACTTGGAATTTTTGTTTTCATCAGATTATTATACAGAGAGATTCCAAGCAACCCCATTGAAGAAACTCACTCTCTTTCTTCAAAAGTAAACTTCAACCACAAAATTTGTTTCATAAAAGGCCCATCTCAACGCATCAAACTTTGCTACCAAATCCCCACATCCCAAGCAATTCCAATGAGTGAATTTCACTATACACCACAAAATTTCACTGTGTACCTATATAATTTCTTTTTAGGTTAAATTATAAGTTTAGTCTCGAGATTTCTATCTTTTATCTCTGAACTTTCAAAATTATAAATTTAGTCTTATGAATTTTTTTAATTCATTGATCTATCAGATAAAAAATTGAAATAATACGGTTCTATTGATATAGAATTTCAATTATATCGAATAGATCAATTGATAGATTGCTTTGAATCTGGTATATGACGCTTCAAACGACGAAGTACAAGGGTCTTGCTACACTATATAAACTCTCTAAGCCTAGAGGTGTGTCAATTTTGTAGTCTGTTCTCCCTAATAAAATGGTTCTTCCACCGTCCCGTAGACATAGCTAACACACTGTTAGTAAACTATTTAAACCTTCGGGTCGTTCTCTTTTGCTTTACGTTTTCTATTTATTTTTTATCGTTGATTCTTAACATCAATTATTATTAATTTTTTCAAATTTGTTCGGACCTATTAGATACCAAAATTGAAAGTTTAAGTACTTCAACGCAAAATTAAAAGTTCAAGAAGCTATAAGATATTAGTTCAATGACTAAATTGACACAATCCCAAAGTTTAATGACCCGAACTTGTAATTTAACATTTTTCTTAAATCCCCAATCAATCCGGCCTCCGGAATTAGACAACTAGAGCTAAGAACCGCCGTGAAACCCTAAACTAACAAAGATAACAGAGCAATAGATTCATGGAAAAAAATGTACTGCAAGCTAAAAGCAGCTGAAATTTAGCTTTCACATACCTCTTCTTGGCTTGGCCACTACCTTCACGTGTTGAACTGTTTTTGCCGACACTTTCGCCTCCGTCTCCTCCGGCGGAAGTAGAACTCCGTCGATCCCCTGCACTGAGATACGGCCGTCGGTGTAAATGTCAGGGTCGAACAAGTACGCCGAGCTATCTCCCTGCCCAAACTTCACCGAACCGTCGGCCTCTTGCGCCACCACTTTATGCGGCAGTCTCAATGTATCGTATCGGATTTTTCCAAATCGGCGAACCGCATTGTACATACTCTCCTCCGTTTGATACTCTGGAATCAAATGGTAGTACATGATTTGCTCCGGCGCCCCTGGCTCGCTCAGTTGGTCCGTCGTCAGTTTCGCCATCGCCTCATCGTTCGGCGCTAAAACGGTTAATACATAGCCTTCTGAAACTAACCTTCCCATTTCCGTGGCTAAGGACGTTAGATTCACTAATATGTCCGCCATTTCGTTGTAACCGCCGTAGTGTAAAAGAGTGTGAATGAAATCTTTCACTTGCCGTTCCCCGTTGAAGTGGTGGTGTGGTCCACCTGGTCCCGGCGCGGGAGCCGGAGCTAGCGATGGTCCTGGAGCCAATGCGTCGTATATTGGAAGAGCCGGGGGAGAGCCAGGTTCGGCCGGTGGAGCCGGCTTCTTCAGACGGTGAGTCCTCGGATCAACTTCTGGTGCTCCTTCCGGTTTCACGGCGGTTATAGCCTGGAGATTCCGTCGGCGGTTGAAGTCGTCTTGTACGGACTGAGGAATGAGGAGTCGTTCGATTCCGTGGATGACGCCGTCAGGCCGAGTAATGGCGTCTGGTTGAATGACCTTAGCGAGATCGACGGTTCGTTCGCCGGTGCGGTGGTGAGTCAATCGGAGGATGTGATTGGAGAGTGTTTGGTGGCGAGTCGACTCAGAATGCCTTGGCCACTCGCTCGATCCAATACGAGTCGGAATGACGTGAAACGTCAATAGCGTCTGAAGTGACTTCAAATTCCTTGGCTCGAGAAGAAACCGCTTGAACTCGGGGTCGAGATCGCGCTCCAGAGCTTCGTTTCGCGGTGCGAAAATGGTGAGATTATGATTTCCAACAGCATCTTCGAGAATCTGCAATAACAGAGCCTTCTCAATCAGCTCTGCAAGCTCGGTGTAATGCGAGTCCAGTAGAGCGACGAGGACCGAGTTGGAGTTAATCTGGCCGGAGGAATTAGCGGAAGGAGACGACGGGCGAGGCTTTGAATATTCTGGCGAGGCAGATGAAATTCCAAAGGAAAGAAGAAGAGAAGCGAATATGATGGAGAGCTTTACGGCGGCGGTGACAGTAGAAACCATGGCGGGCGGTGGCCGGAGAATGCGGCGGATTCCGACGAAGAAAAGACGAAAAAGCTTCCTTCTAGAGGGAGAAGGTAAAGCCACTGTGATAGTTTGTGAGAGCAATTCTTTTATGCGGTTTTTTTTTCCCTATGTTATTTATTTATTTGTTTATTTTTTAGAGCTTGTTTTATAAATTATAATTTTAATGCTTATTTTTATAATACTAAAATATATATTCCGTATTAATTAAAAGTACAACATATGTTTTCTTTTTTTGTTACATATTGAACGTGAAATGATAGCATAATTACGAAATTACCTTACATACTTAAATTTATATTAAATGAGAAAAGAGGTGGAAAGTCATTGGGTCTTTCTCGACAATCAATTACAACCAACAAATGGTTACATCTACCTAATTTTGTTAAATTATCAATCTGGTCATATTGATTAACTTAAACTTCAAAGGTTTTCTCATTAAAAAAAAAAAAAAAAAATCTAAGGTTTTTATAAAAATAAAAATTTCAAAAGTCATTTCTAAAAAAACTTTCTCACCTTCTCTTTTTTTACAATACGTTTGACGATTGGACCTCTAATCTCGAGATCGATAATACAAAATTATGTCAAATGAATTTTGCTCATTTTGGCTTCTCTAAATTAATTTTAAAAGCTCATTGTTAAGCAAAAGGTAAATATCATTTTTAGGATTAGCAAAATTTCTCACAGGGTTGGGTTCTTGGAAGGCCCCGATCACGAGAATCTCCTGTCTGACTGGGGATGGGATCAAATTGGGGACCTCTTTAGATTAGGTTTTTAATATAATTCTTCGTCCCCGGCCTAGCTCCAATTAGATTTTTAATATATTCTTCTATGTATATTAGGTATTCTAACTATTTATATTTAGTAGTTTTTCATTTAGCCTAATCTAAACCCAATTAAAGTGTCCAAGCCCAAATCAATCAAAATTTAAAAAGGTCCCCATGGAGAAACAAAAAAGGAAAACGAGGAATGGATCCCCATAGAGACCCATTTCCTGACGAGGAATCTCAGCCCCCATCCTCACCTTCAAATGGCAGGATGGGGTAAATTCCTCCATCGGGGATGGGAACGGGAACCCTCCCTGCCTTGCCCTGACCTGACCCCGTTGTCAATCCTATTCATTTTATACTTTTTTTCATAAATATATGAATCTACACACTCGTTCATATTCAGTTCGAAACATATTGTATGAGACTTATAATTTATGTGTTTACGATTTCTTTTTATTTTATTATTTTTTGTAAAAAAATGGTATTATTAATATAACTTAAAATATTATTTTTATTACTATACTTTGAATTTTGTTACATTGTTATCTTTATATTAAATCAACAATTAAAGAATACGAAAAAAATCATAAGGAGCATCAACACATATATACGTGGTTCATTAACAGTATGTTAGCTACGTCCACGGACAGAGGAAGAACAACATTATTTAAGAGAATATTTTCATAGTACAAAATGGTGTCACGGTTAGAGAATTTATATAGTGTAATTCTCTAAACCTTAGGTCATAATCGTAAATAACCATAAATAATAATATTTTGAATATGAATTCTGAATAGATTTACAAGACAATCGTATTCAGTTGTTCGAAATGCTAGATAATAAATTCAAGATATTCCAATATTTCAAATATTTAATTTTAAAGTTAGTTTATGCAATTAGTCCAAAATGAATCAACATGTTAAGAAAGTACAAATAAACAATTAAAAATATAGAATAAAAAAATACAATGAAACACAAAATATAGCAAGGAAAATGGTATTTGAACAATTTGTTAATTAATTTTGGCGGGGAAAACGAAAAACACAAAAATAGTTTGTGTGTCGGAAAACGTGGTGGAGGAATAAACGGGTTGAGTGGCCAAAGGAAATGTCGGCAATGGGCAAATAGATTCAGTACACGTGGCGATTTTTGATTGGCTATGAGAAATGGTAAAGAATAGAACTGAGAGTAGGTGATTGTTGAAGCTTCCGACAGCTCACAGTGGGGGCACTCTTCTTTCCCCATTTGACCATAGTTTTGCTTTTGTTTTAATTGCAGTTCAAATAAAAATATCTTTCAATATCTTCCATTACTTTATATATATATATATTTATATATAGGGTAAAAAAATAAAAATAATGACCAAATATTAAAAATGGGTAACTATTAAATATTTTAGGGGACTGTAAAATTCACACCTAAGGTATAGTCGTAATTACAATTATACCCTTAAACTTTTAATTATAGAAATTGAACTATATAATTTATAAAAGTGTTAAAATTGGACATTCGAGTTTATATAATTGTAAACATTGTAATAATCGTATAAGTTTGGATTTCGAATTTTATCATTTAGGGTCTAATTTTTACAACTATTATAAGTTTGAGGGTCAAATTTTTACACTTCTATAAGTTTGGAGGCTCGACTTTTAAAATTAAAAGTTTAAGGGTGTAATTGCAACTACCACGATGCTTCAGGAATAGTTTTTGTAATATGCCCATAATTTTGTCTCTATATAAAGAGTTTACTTGATATTATACCGTAAAAATTTTAATAAAAGAAGATGAAGTAACAAATTGTTACCCATGAGAATATATTATAAATAAGGTTAAACTACCATTTGGATTGTTGTATTTTGAGAGTTATTCAATTTAAGTCTCTTTACTTTCTAATGTTTAGTTTTAGTCTAAGTACTCTAAATAAATTTCAAATTAGTACATCGAAAATAATTTTTATTGAAATTGGTTAAGCAATAATAATAATTTTCATTCAAAAAAATACATTATGTGAATATATAACAAAAAAAATATATATAATGAAAATGCTTATAGATAAGAATAAAAAAAAATTGACAATAAACTCATAGTAAAGACCAAATTTAAGGTATATTGAAAATATAATGACTAAAATTAGATAAATCTCAATATATAACGACTAAAATAGTATTTTAATGTATAAATAATAAGCATTTTGGCTACTTAAAAAGTATAAAATACTTATTAATTAATTTAATCAAGTCTTTTAATCTTTTTGCTTTTATAACTTTCTTAAAATATCTCTTGGACATTTTTCATAATATTGAGACTTTTAAACCTTGTTATGTTATAAAGGTAAGATATTTATTTATTAGTTAGAATCATTTTTAACAAATTTAGAAAATATATTAATTTTTAACCTTGAACTCAACAAAATGCATCAACTTTCATCTTAAACTTTTCAATTTTACCAAATTCTACCTTAAAATTTGAAAAATGTTGTAATCTTAATTTAAACTTGAATTAAGCGTTTGCAAACTTTTTAATAAAATTTGATTTGTACAATTGTCAATGGAATTGATCTATATTATTTTAGATATATCATAAAAAAAATATTTATGTAATCAAACCTATATTTGATTGAAGAAGAAAGTAACAGAAACAACTAACTATTTAAACCATGCTTAAATCAATATAATCGGAACATTTTTGCTTTTAACTAATCATTTAGATAACATTGACTATTAAATTGTTCAATAACTCAGTTGACATACGAGTGTACTAGAAATCACGAATTTTATGATTTGAATCTCCTATCCCAATTATACTTTAAAAAAATAATGTTAGGTTAATTTTTTTTAATCATGTTAAAGAAATTAGGACAAAAAGAAAAAAGGCAATTACTTGGAAGATAGAAATTTTATTAAAGAAATATAAATATATACACTTTGGAAAGAAATTATACAAATATGATCTTCTAAGTGTTTCTAACTTTCTCTAACTTTTCTTGCTTTAGCTTTCTATAATTTGTCTAACAAAGGACACAATTCCTATTTTATAGAGGTGAGATCACTAAGGTCCAAGTTAAATATTTTTTCTAGATACTTCTCGAATATCTTAGATAATTCAATGAATGTTTTCTCGTGTAAAGGAAATCTCTAGAATTTTATGGTTTCTCGAGAAATGTTTGGATATTTCTAAAACCTTTTTTTGAGGTATTTATTTACATACTTCAACATAATTCTAGAAATTTAATTTATACACTTCCATCACCTCGTAGATACTCAAAGAAGTTTCTAGAATAGTTAATGTTGTCTTTTACCTTTAACATATCTATCTCTAATCTTGTATCACATCCCATCGTACACAACTATATGATATAAAACATCATTATATATATGCTTTCAAATTGTCATTTGTCTATTGTATTACATCAATCATAGTAGATTGTTAACCTTTAAATATTTATTTATTTTCATTATCATTAGACGGATAATCAAAATTTAGTCTAAAGAAATTTCTCTCAACGGTCATATTATTGTGTCAGTATATATTAAATAATGTTTCAACTTTTATGTATCTTTAATCGTAATAGTTATTTTAAATATCTCTATTCATTTTTCATATGTCATATTGTGCAATTAATCCTTACGTATTAATAAATATTGAAACTATTGAAGAATTTTGATAGAGAGAAATTGTTTTGATTTATTTTATATATACAAAGATTGTCTAATCAATACCAATAATAATATCCTTTTGAAAAAAGAGATGGCTAAAAAAAATACTTGGCTAGAAGAATTGAACACTAAAATGAAAAGGTGAAATACCCTTTGATGCATAAGTTGTACCAAATCTAGAGATTTGGTCAATCCAAGTAGGGAAAGTATTATTACATACTAAAAAACTCATTCCTTCTATTTAAAAACAAAAGGAGTTAATCCTTTATATGATGATATTACCTTCTAGTTTAAGTTTTTTTAAAAAAATATTTTTATTAAAAAATATAATTTTATGTAAATTTTTCTTTTCTCAGGTATGTTTTTGCAAAAAAAGTTTTTAAATTATCCAATTTTGTAAAGATATTTTTATTTATTAAGAATAAATTAAAAAATATATTTTTTTTATCCTCTAAAATCATTTTAAAAAAAGTTATGTGTTTAAATATAGGAAAATGAGCCAACTTATTTACAAATATAGTAAAATGTCACTATCGATCACTTACATGATACATGTTTATCAGTGTCTATCACCATCTATTATTGATAGACAGTGATATTTTGTTATATTTGAAAATATTTTCAACCGTTTGTCATTTAAAACAATTATCATTTTAAAAAACACTAAATTAAACACACTTATAATTATTAATTTTGTAAGGGCACATATAAATAAAAAGTGTTTTTGTTTTTAAGAAATAAAATGGTAATAAATACACTATGGTGCAATAAGTACACGTGTCATTCTTTTACTTGTTAATAAAATTAAAGATTTTCAAAGAGTAATCGTTTCAAATAACATAACCGTTAAAATTATTTTCAAATATAACAAAATGTCACTGTCGGTCAGCTAAATAGTGATAGATACTAATGGATACTAATATTAATATATTTATCATTGATATATAGTGACATTTTACAATTTTTGTAAATAAGTTGATTATTTTACTGTATTTGAAAACAATCCATTTGAAAAGATGGACTAGAATCTAGAATGGTAAACTTGCTTGGACACAAGAGAAACTTGGGATGAATTAATGATGATAAAATTACTTTTTATTCACTCTCTTATAAATGCAAATGTTCTAGGTTAGACCTATAATGTACTCATCCTATCCACTTTGTCTTATTTTATGTTTTGTTTTAATTGTTTGAATTATAAGTAATCCTTTTAATTGTTATGTACAAAATTATATTATATATAGATAACATATGGGTGTATAAATATTTGAAAATTTATCATTAAGAACGAATAATTATATATCATCGAGTATGAAAAAAATAATAGAGAAAGGAAAAGACTAGATAAAACTATCAAACGAAACAATTGGCACTCTTTTTGACAATCAAAACGGTATATAACTTAATTTGAGATTTTTATTGTAAATTAACATATTAAGAAACCTACTTAATGAATGATCTTAGAAAAGAACTATTCAAAATTTAGAACATAAATAATACTATCCTAATTCTTCAAAAAAGAAAAAAAAACTTTAAAATAGAAGAAATTAAACCTAATTTAGGGACTATTTCTATACTCTTGAAAATATTTTGAAGCAAATTTTAAGCATGAGAAATAACATGATGAATGTGACTTATAATAAAGCATACACTAAATATATAAAATTATGCCTTCAATTGAAATTTTTTAAAATAAACATAATATTTTCATGCATAAATAATTCAATCTTTTTGGGTTAGCTTGCCCATATATATTCTTTTCCTGTTTTTCTTTTCTTTGCCAAAATTTATATTTTGTTCCTTATAAATATTCATTCCCTTAAGAGAAACTTTACTTCAACCAAAGATTTTTTTTTTTTAAAAAAAACTTTTCCATTAATTTAATTCACAAATAACTTTGATTTCAATTGTTCTCCTCCAATTTTCTTTGCTTTCTTTTACATCTTTCATCATTTCTTTAAGTTAAAATCTTGATAATAAAAAAGAGGAAAAATAAAATGTTTTTTCATCTGAAAAATGTGTATATAAAATTTAAGCTAATGATCGATATATTTTGGTCTCTAATATTGTTTCTATTTAGTTTTTAATATTTTAAAAATTTTCAATTTCTAAATTTCTCGTATGTTAACTAATTTTTGTTTAAAAATAAGTCATAACTATCACAAAATGTGGTTATAATTAACTTATATAATATATTTTATCAATAGAATTAATATTAAAGTACTCTAATTTTAATTTGATGAAATTTAGATATTACTCTTCACCAATCAAATTTATTTAAAAAATTACTAATTTTGTACGATTTAGTGTGCAAAACTTTATGTGAACCAAAATTACACAATTTGTAGTATCTGTTATATATTAAGTATTTTAACCATTGACAAACTCATAAAATTATCGTTTTAAAATTCATTTATCATCATTCTTGTAATAATTAGTTATTGTAAATACTTTTTTACAAGAAATTTAATATATATGACTGACTAAATTGAAACTTTTAAAAATTTGAAATTGGAAAAATACACAAAAGTGGTCATTGTTTTTTTTTCTTTTTATAATTATATATTTTCGAGTCATTTTTTCTACGGGCATAGTAAGTTCTTATAGGGTGGGCTTCTAGATTACCACATTTATTTTGTGTATTATAATATCTCTTGGAATCGATAAATTTTTGGACATCCTAAGATGCTCTTGTAGAGGGTCTCTGGAGAATTTTGGATACCCACATGAAACATGAATTTTATGAAATTATCATGTTGAGAGCATTTCTATTTTATGTTTTTGCCATTCCTTTTTTTTCTTATATATAATTATAATTATAATTAAAATAAATATTATCAATCATATATATCACTCTTTTTTGCTTATATCATAGTAATTATTTTCTTAGCAAAATATTTAAATTTAAATTTAAATTTATTTTATAAAAAAACTTAAATTATTATATATTAATTTGTTGAGAAAAACAACATATAAAAATAATATAAATTGTATAAATTAATAAATGATCGATATGTTATATAAGTTCAAATTATATTAAATTAATTATAAATTAATAAATAGTTATAAGGGTATTCTTAAAATATTGTAAAGTGAAACAAACATAGTTATCAATATATTCTTAGATATATGCAAAAATATTCCAACAAAATAAATATGGTTAAAAAAATAATAATAATTTTCATGCAATAAAATATATCATGTGAATATGTAACCGGATTCATAATGAAAATGCTTATAGATAATAAAAAAAATTTAAAAATCAATAATAAACTAATAATAGGAACTAAATGTAAGATATATTGAAAATATAATGATGAAAATTGATCGAATCCCAATGTATAATGGCTAAAATTGTACTTTAACCTATAAATAATAAGCATTTTGGCTATTTAAAAGGTATAAAATATTTATTCATTCATTTAAATAAATTTTTTTTAATCTTTTTGTTTTTATACATTTTTATAATATTGAGACTTCCACATTAAGATATTTTTATTAGTTGGAGTCATTTTTAACAAATTTAAAAATTAATTTCTAACCTTAAACTCAACAAAGGTATCAACTTTTACCTCAATTTCACCAAATTGCACTTAAAATTTTGAAAAGTGTTTGTAATCTTAATTTTGAACTTGAACAAGTGCTTGCAAACTTTTCAATAAAATTTAATTTGGACAATTGTCAATGAAATATTCTCATGTGTATTGATATATATATCACAAAAAAATATTTATGTAATTAAACCTATTTTTTTATAAAGAAGATAGTAACAACTAACTACTTATACTTAAACTATGCTTGAATCAATATAGCTTGAACATTTTTGCTTTAGACTAATAATTTAGTAGATATTGGGTTTTCCAAAACATTTTTTTTTATCATGTTGAAGAAATTAGTACATATAGATAAAAACAATAATTATTTGGAAGAAACAAACTATTATTTAAAGAAATATAAATATGAATACTTTTAAAAGAAATATAAATATGAATACTTTTAAAAGAAATATAAATATGATCTTCTTAGTCTTTCTAACTTTTCTTCTTTTAGCTTTCTATAGTTTGTCTTAAAGACGGACACAATTCTTATTTTATAGATGTGAGATTGTTAGGGTCCAATATGATTAAATAATATTTTTACACACTTCTTGAATATTTTAGATATTTTTACGAGTATGTTCTTATGTAAAGATCATGGATTTTAAAGAAGTGCTAGGATAATTATAAAATCTTTTTTTGAGGTATTTATTGTCACACTTCAACATAATTCTAGAAGTCTAACTTATATATTTTGTCATCTTGTAGATACTCGAAGAAACTTTTATAACAGTTAGTTTTGTCTTCGACTCTAACATATCCGTCTCTAACCTTGTGTGTAACATTCCATCTTGAACAATCACACGATATAAATTAAAACATCATCTTCTTATAATACATGTATTTTCATTTTGTCATTTGTTTGTTGATCTCTAAAAATTTATTTGTTTTTATCTATGATCAAAATCTAGTTTAAAAAATTCACAATTTTTATGTACTTTTTACCATAATAATTATCTTAGATATCTCATATGTGTTTTTTTTTCATACATCATAGTGTATAGTTAGTCATTTCAGACTTATAAATGCGGTTACTATTGAAGAATTTTGATAGAGAGAAATTGTTTCAAATTTTATTTATATATACATGTGTTATAATCAATATGAATAATATTATTAAAAGAAAATAGGAGGCTAGAAAAATTAAATGAAAAAGGTGAAATACCCTTTGATGCATAAGTTGTACCAAATCTAGAGATTTGGTCAATTCAAGTAGGGAAAGTATCACATACTAAAAATCTCATTCCTTCTAATTAAAAAATGGAGTTAACCCTTTATATGATTATAGCTACAAACTTATTATATGATGTGTTTAGATTATCTTTTAATTAATTTTTTTTTTAAAAGAACATTTTTAATAAAAATGATAATTTTATGTCTTACATTTTAAAAAAATGTTTTTGAACAAATTATTTAGATTAAAAAGTAATAGTTACACATACTTATTTTTTTCCCTCACTACATAGTTTGAAGTTTTTGGGGTGATCACTTGGACACTCATTTTCTCAAGTATGTTTTTTTTTTTTTTTTTTTTTTTTTTTTTTTTTTTTTTTTTTTTTTTTTTTAAGTAGCTTTTAAATTAATCCAATTTTTTAAGAAATTTTATCTGTTAAGATTAAAAGAAACATTTTTTGATTCTTTAAAATCATTTTAAAAAAATATTAAACACACTATAAATTATTAATTTCTTTCCAAAGTACATATAAATAAAAAGTATTCATACTATCCTAATCTTTCAAGGACGATGATGAATGTTATGCTAGATTGAGTATTCTTATCCTATATATATCTGGTTCATAAGAAATTAATCGTTTTATCTTAACTTTATCCCTATCAATTTTAACTTTGATCTTTCAAGATGAGCTCTTACCTTTCTAGTTTTAACATGTATATTTTATGTTTTCTCTTACTGTTTAAGTTGTAAGCAATGTTTTAAATTGTACTGTATAACATTATATACAAGTAATATATAGGCGTATAAATTTGTGAAAATTTTTACTAAGAAGGAACAATGTATCATTGAAAAAGAGGAAAAAAAAAAAACTAGATAAATCAATCAAAATAAACTATTTGCTTGACTTTTTTACAAACAAATTGGGATATATAATTAATTGAGGTAATTTGTTTATTGTAATTTGTTCAATTTTAACATATTAAGAAACTTAATTAATGACTGGTTTTGAGAAGACTCTTCAAAATCTAGAACATAAATAAAGGGGGAAAAAAAGCTATAAAACACAACCTAATTTAGGAACTATTTCAATATTCTTAAAAATTTAGAAGCAAATTTTAAGCATGAAATAAAATAATATTAAATCTCTTTCTTAGGTAAGAATATGAATGTGACTTAAAACAAGCATATACATAAATATATAAAATCATGATTTCAATTAGAATTTTTTAAAATAAACGTAAGGTTTTCACATGCGTAAAATAATTCAATCTTTTTGGGTATTTTTCTTCGTCAATAATTCTATTTTGTATTTTGTAAATATTCATTCCCTAAAGAGAAACTTTACTTCAACCACATATTTTGTTAAAACTTTTTCCATTGATTTAATTCACAGATAACTTTGAATTTAATTCTTCAGTTTTCTTTGCTTTCTTTTACATTTTTTCATCTTTTCTTCGAGTTATGATTTTGATATGAAAAGTGAAAAAAGAAAATGTCCTCTTTTGTTAGGGTTGACTCTCCATGGAGTACCATCCCGATTGGAAAGGAAAATCTTTGGTTTGATCGGAGACCTCTTTAGGAATTCGGACCTAGACCCGGATCCAGACCCGGACTCTGATTATATATATATATAACTTTTTACATTTAATCTAATTTTTAATTTAGTCCAATCTAAACTCAATTAAAGTGTTCAAACTCGAACAAAGGAAATTTTAGGTTTTTTTTTTTTTTTTTTTTTTTTTTTTAACAAAGTCCTCAGGAGAAAATAATAGGAAAAATTGGGAATGATTTCTCCGACAGGATGGGACAAATTCCTCCATCGGATACGAGGATGGAACCCTCCCCCGGCCCATTGCCAACCATATCTTTTGTCAGAAAAATGTGCATGTATAAGTTAGACTAAAGATATATTTTCTAGTCCCTAATATTAGGTATTGTTTTAATTTAGTTTGAAATATTTAACAATTTTCAATTTCAAATTTTCTTCTCTATTAAATTTTTGTTTCAAAATAAGTGGCCGCTATCACAAAATATTATAATTAACTTATAATGTAATACACTTTATTATCAATAGAATTAAAATGAAAGTATTCCATGTTTTAATTTAATGAAATTAACATAATAGTCCACACCTATACAATTTGTTTTTCTAACCAAAAAAAAAAAAACTACTCATTTTGTACGATTTAGTGTGCAAACCTTATGTGATACATGTTTTAGTAAATTCATCCATTAATGTGTTTGGTAGTTTAACCATTGATAAGCTTATAAAATTATTGTTTTTAAATTCATATATCATTATTGTTTTAATAATGAGTTATTGTAAAAAGTTTATTAAAAGAAATTTAATATATAAGAGATAGTTGTAACTTTTAAAGGATTTGGAACTAAATTGGAAAAATACACAAAAAAAAAGAAAAAAACCGTCATTGAAACTAAAAATGTTGTTATAATTGTACCTTTCAATATCTCAATTTGAGAACACTACAAGAAATATCCTTTCATTTTCTAGCTTCACATGCAAGCAACAAGCTTTTTTACCCGTGAAAAAATTTGCTATAATTTGTCTTTTATCACACTTGCATTTGATCTCTAAAGAGAACAAATTGGATGGTTGAATCAATTCTAGCATGAGAGAACCAATGATGCATAATGCCAGAGTCAGAGTGCAAGTCTATCAAAAGAAGATTTAGGGGCGTTTGGCCCACTGAATCGAGTTAATATGTCGAAATTAGTAAGAATATGTTTGGAGTATAGAGTTGTAAAATAGAGTTCCTCGATAATTGTAAAAAGTAGATTAAGAGAGAAAGATGAAATTACTAATAAATGTGAAAAGTAGAGATAGAGGAGAAGTATGAAATTCCTCGATGAATGAGAAAAGTAGAAAAAGATGAGAATATAGAATTACTCAATAAATATAATCTTTAATAGTGTTTACTATTGAAGTTAAATTGTTTACACCAACTTAAAACGTTGGTGGGCTAAATAGTCACTTAGTGTCCTAACAGAATATGGAAATGCTTGACAAATTGTAACACCCTCATCATCACAGGATTCCCTTAGAGGTAGAAAATAACTTGGAGTGCAAACCTTGAAAGTAAAAGTTTAGCTAAGTCCCTAAACTATGCTTTGGCCAAAATTTAGATAAGTTCCAAACTATACTATGAGAATAAGAGTTGAGTTCATAGCATATGAGAGGATAGAAATCTAGGAAAATTTGGCCAAAGGGAGTTTTTGGACAACTTTGGATGCTTAGGGGATGTGCAAAGCTATGCTATGAAATTAGGTCATAAATCTAGGAACCATGCGTTGAACACCATCATTGACGCATAGGGAAGGCATGATGGACACATAAGGTACTATGAGAGAGAAATTGGCTAAGTGTTGGACAACATAAGGCACCATAAATGGAGAAACCCTAAAGAGGGAAGGGTTGGACACATAGACGGAGCATTAATGGCCAAGTGGACGCATGTCTTGGAGGGAAAAATAAGACACATGGTTAAGCCTTGAATTTGAAGGAGTAATCTATGCCTTGAGAAGAAGATAGAAACCAAGGGAGAAGGAAGAGGAAGAAGGATTGGCGCATGAAGATGGGATGGGCGCATAGAACTAAAGTTTAGTGCATAGGAGGTTTTGTGAATTCCATTTGGACTCTATGAGGAGTAAGATGGAAGCATAAGATAAATCTTTGGGAGAGAGTTACACCAAGGAAGCCAAGAACCCTAGTTGGATGCATTCTTATGGTAAGATGGGCACATACTTTTGCTAAAGGCCTAAGAGGAAGCTATGTGGGGAATAAGAGTCAATTTGGTGACATAGTTAAGAAGCCATGTGTCCAAAACTAAGGAAGCATGCGTTGGAAGCACCCTATGGATGCATGAAGGAGATGTTGGACGCATGGAGTGTTGTTGATGAAGTAACCATGCGCCCAACCTAGGCCAATATGCGTTGGCTTGAAAAACTTGGAGAGCAAGGTCAGATTGACAACAAAATAGGGTTCGTGGCTCAACCAAATAAAGTCTTGGTCGAGTCTAGGGTAAGGTGGACATATAATAGAACATGCAAAAAGCTGGAGCAACATCTCAAAAGGGCCTTTGCATTGGATTATGCACGGTGAAGACACCTCAAGCTCACATACAAGTAGGAGGTGTCAAGGACCTTTGTACTAGACTTTGCATGGTGCTGACACTTAGGATTTACATGCAACAAATGTGTCATGCGTTGGTGGCTTAGGAAGGGTGACAATGACGCCTTTAAGGGACTAAATACCTCGGGAGAACTTCATTTCAACATACAACTCAAACTCCCTTCAAAGAAGACTCAAAATGAGAGTTCTAGGGAAAATTAAGGTTTCAGGGTAAGGTATATGCATCGACCAGAGGAGGCCCATGCATTGATCAGTGTTGTCATGCGTCTAGCCTAAGTCCATGCATTGATTAAAAGATTTCTAGGGATTCTTAAGGTGTTTTCATGCGTCCAACTGCTTAAGGATGGTTTGCTTTGCGTCTAACTGCTGTCCAAAAGTGAACAGAGGCCTAGTTTCATATCAATAAGAGTTGGTAAGCTAAGTTTAGGGCCAATAAGGTATTCTAAGGTTATTTTAACCCTGAACATGAGACTCTAAGTTTATTATTGAAATAATACAGGTCCGAGGTTTGGAAGGAAACAGGGGGAACCAAGAAACTCGCGAGAGGAAGAAGGTTCTTGCGAATAAACTGTGAGTGGTATTTTTCTAAAGGTCTTGAGCATATCTATATAAATTATATGCTTGTATTGATGTATGAGTTGAATGAGGATGAGAATATGTGGCCCGAGATGGTCAAGGGGTCGGAAGACCTAGTTTCTGAGCCTGTGGCAGACCCTCACGGGATGGTCAGGGCGCCATGAAGCCTAGTTCCTGAGCCTATGAGAGAAACCTCGTATGGGATGGTCAGAGGGCTGACGGGCCTAACTTTTGAGCCCATAAGAGGGGGATCTATGTGCACATCATAGGAATATGAGGGATATGTTTAACTATCTTATGTGTAAGTAGAACAGAGAATGGACTCGTTCGAGCTTAAGGTTTGAGAATTGACCTTATGTGGATATGTTGTTTAAGCTATTTGTTTCTATAGGTTGAAAGAGACCCTGTAAGTTCATTCATTTCTTTTATGTTTCCCTTCGCAGGTACAAAGGAGTCCAAGTTTCTACGAGAAGACGAGGTTTTCCATGAGTAAATTGTTAACTAGAATAATTGTTAAAGAGGTCGGGCAAATGTTTTGTAAAAACATTTTTAAGCTGTATGGAACTGAATTTCAAAGGAATTATACTTAAAGTTGTTTTTCTTATTCCTAGTTAAATATGAGTTATAACTAGTTCAAATGGGCAGCAAGTATCACAAAAGGGTGGTATCTGCCATCCTCACTGAAGGAAATCAGACATGAGGATTTCCATGAGCAGCGGAATAATCATTCCAAATTCCGTTCGACATTGAACATACACAATTACAGTACAAGAAACGAAAACTTATGGGCCATGCATAATATGAAATTACAGCATGCTTTCATATAAGATCAAGGGAAAAATTATACATACCTTTGAAGTCTCATGGTTCAAACTCCCTTGATCACGAACGCTCGTTTAGCCTCCAAGACAACAACACATGAACGCTCCAATACAAGGACTGCAATTCAGCACGATCAATAGCAACCACAAACTCAATGATCTCCAAGATCACGAACCCAACGAACGGCCTCCAAAACCTCGAACTCAGTCGAGTTGAGTGAGAACACCACCACAATGGCTATCTTGGCATTCTCGGTGTGAGAATCCAGAAGTGTGGGCTCTGTGTGGACTTGGTTAGAGGAAGAGACCAGAGAAATAACAATCGTGTAGACGATTGAGCAAGTGGAAGATGAGAAGAGTCTATCGTATAGAAGAATGCTCAATCGTTTAGAAGACGATAAGCTATCGTATAGAAATATGCCCTGTGATCGTTTAGCTATGACCAACTGAGTAAACTATCGTATAGTGTCACTCCACGATCGTTTAGTCTCTCTTTCAGCTGTTTAGTGAATCCAATTCACTTAACAGCAAATCGTGAGTTTCTTTATGAGAATGGCAACTCCTTTTAAATTTAGGAAAATCTTTTTCTTTTTATCTCACGGTTACCATAAAACTACCAATAACCTCTCACTCAATTGGTTATTAGATAAAAAGAGATAACTATCCAATAATTAATATTATTATAAATATATATGATAACCAACTTACTATATGATATTTATAACCTATAATTAATATTTCATCTCATGAAATATATAAACCATAGTTCTTTTTCTATTTTATGGTACTTAATGTAAATCTCATTTACATTAATCCTCCACTTGATATATCTCATACATCACACCGATCATATCATATATAATCAAATTTCCTTTTGTCAATTTGAACATTTCAAATCAACCCCAAGAACTGATTCTCAACTTGAATCCATTGAGCTACCAAGGAGACCTTATGGACATGTAGCTTGAAGCTCCAATAGTACGTGACTAAGTGACTAAATTCTTTAGTCACGGGATCCACCATCTGTTAACTGCCAAACACTCCACTAAAGACTGACGGCTACACTCTCCTTACTACAGATATATTTTGTGTCCATATCAACCAATCAACAGTGCAATAACCCTTCACAAATTGCTTGTAAGTATAGCTGGGTCAATAACTGTTATGCCCCTGTAGTTACATCTAACTCTTTAAGTATCACCGATCCCTCTAATGAACACAAGTCATAGTTCTACTATGACCGAGTCCTCTCTTCCAAAGAGAAGTGTAACGCTGACTTTGTACTATGATGCAAGTCCATGCCTTGGCAATATAGATTTTATGCGATGATATGTGATACTACTTCTAGATATGCATTATTAACGAATGTTCTTGTAGTATGTTGTGCGTTGTCACAAGTTTCCTTGCGTTGAAACCAAGTATAATTTCACCGCAAGTTTCTCGTGTGATCCAAGGTCGAACATAGGGACTGTTTTAAGTTATTGCGTTATGTTTATGATATATGTGACCAGGGGTTTTTTCAATTTATAAAAGAGTTTTGTGTACAAGTAATTAAACATGCGATAAAGTAAAGTAAGCGGTAAAAATGCGATAATAACATAAATTGCATTAAAGTAAATTATGGTAAAGTAAATCTAAGTTAAGATGATACAAGATATAGGTTTCATGATACAAGATACTAAGGTCAAGGCTAGCTGTGAAGATTATGCAAAGATTGTGTAATGCGGTGACAAGTCTTATGTGCGAAGTAGAAACAGAAAAGATAACTAATATAAACAGTGCAAGTTCCTTAATTGCGTTAAAGATATAAATACTGTTCCGCTTTTCCCTTGGCGTACACCTCTCGGTGATCGGCCACGTTCCCACATCTCTGTGGTGAAACAGGGATGAACGTAATGAATGCAAGGTTGCTTCCATCTCTAGAAGTACTACTCGCTTTAGTTAACGCATTCTTCTAACCTTCTCTCGACAGATTAGAATGACATCTTCACTTGTGCTCTCACAGGTGAAGATGCCGTCTAGCATGCCTTAGCTAAACGCATTTATCTCTTTAGCACAGATTAAGTTACTCGTTTAATCCATATTAATTACCAAGGTATTAAGAAAACTTCATGGAGAAAACGATTAATGGAGGAACGGAAATAAACAGAGAAGTGAGAATGGAAATGATCGAGACATTCAATAAAACTATTTAGCGTCTGATACATGATTTGTGAATGAAAAGATTAAGAAGATGAAATACACTTGATGAAATAGAGTTAAAAAAAATACAAATAAGCGCCAACGTCTTAGCGCCGATCTGGATGGAGATTTTTTTGCCGGCGTGGATGGAGTGAACAGATGGATGAGCTTCCTTCTCAGGTTTGCTCAACCGGTAGCAGGGATCTAAGCACAGAGCTTCACAGCGGGGATCTGGCAGATTCGCACTGAGATTCACCTCTCGGCCTTGTCTCTTCTCTTCCCAGATTTCTTCCGATCAATACTCAGCTCAGCCTTTCTCTCAATAATCTAGCATTAATTAGCCCTCGTATCAATTATACCCGTGTCAAGTATATCTTCTCTGAATTCTATGGGGGTATTTATAGGTGAAAAGCTTTGACTCTTGGCTTGTGGACCCCACTTCTTGTTATGGAAATTTCGAAGATGGAGGAATAGATATTCTTTCTGTTATGCAATCAGACCGTCTAATCTGCACAACGGTTAGTTGTACACGTGTCACAATCCTCTACGTTTGCGTTGCTCAGCTGCATCTTTCGATCGGTTGCTTGCATGTGGTGTTGTTTTTATTACCGCATGCGGTTCAAATTCAACTCTGGATCGACTGTCACATTGCGTTAATCGTCTCTTCATTGTGGTTTGACGGGCGCAATGTGACAGAGATGCGTTGTTCAGTTTATCGTTGAGCCTTGATCGCAAGCGGTGACTTGGTTTGCTGCAAAGCAGAGTAAAAATATCATCTTCTACCATCTTGACGATGTTAGTGGGTGTAATTGCGATAATTCATAATTATTGTATTTCTGAGCTAATTTTCATACAATCGACGCATATTCCTTCTCTTTTGGCCGTAATATCCATAATAGGCAGTATAATTAACTTGTATTTCTACAAGTTATCAAGAAGTTGTGGCCACTATGGTTAAGACTCGAAACCAGTCCTTAAGGGAGCAATCTATCTATTTACCCCTGCTTCGGGGAATGAGTGAATTTCATCTTGTGTAACTGAGTTCCCAGCTCCCAAATCAAACAAATCCCCAAAAAGGTAGGCATGTTAAGTTGGCAATCTGGCCATTCTCACCCATATTAATCAAAGCACCGCCCTCAAAGGCAGAAGTTCCCAAAACACTCAGGATTGAGGTCATGTTACCTATGATCATTTAGGTGAGATTAAGTCTCAAGTATCAATGACGTTATATAAAGAGACTAGTCAACTCGTGGTCTGATCTGATACAAACTCTTTGTATATAATACCCTCGCTCACATATCTCCACATGAATGGTCAGGATCTACCATCTGTAGTAGTTCACAACACTTGTAAACCTCTATAAAGCGGGTCGTATCCGTAGTGTCACTAGGATTAGGTATCCATTCTTAATCCTTATACTACAAACCTATTTAGGTTATCACTTAAGGCATGTCCACTTGTATATCTCATATACATGCTTAAATTTTCATACAATAACTATGGAGCTTTGTTTATTGGATATGAGTAAATGCCAAATAAAATAACTCTTATTTTATTCATAGCAATGTGTACAGTTTACAAACTAGGAGACTCTGGGAGAATTAGGTCACCAATCCAACAATGCCTCATTCTGGCCTCGAGAGGTGGGCTCGGGAGGGAGTGTGACAAGTTGATATCAGAATATAAGATTTTGATAAATGGGGTTCACTAGTATGAGTATGATAACACTATAATATATCTAATATGTGATATATTATAGGAAAACCATGCCTCGCAGAAATGGCAGACTTCATAAGTAACCACCAAAAGGGACTCACAATGCTACCTCCAAGATGACAAAGGGAAGCGAAGGTGGATCCAGTCGCCCGCAAGTAAGAACAGAGGGAGAAGAGTAACTCCTAGGAAGATTTGTTAAGTACTTTTGTGATACCTGTTGCAAACTATCTCTAAGTCCTCCAAACTATTAATTTTGTCTCTATTCCTACGATATCTCTAAGTTCAGTATTTTGTCTCTAAGTCCTCCAAACTATTATTTTTATGTTTAATAGATCTGTGGATGACTAAAAAACGTAGAATACATCAATAACTTATAAGACATTTGTAAATTAAAAAAAATTAGAGATATATCAACTAAAAAAATTTTCAAAGATCTATTGAACATAAAATTATAAGTTTAGCAATATATTAGACGTTTGTAAAATTCAAAAATTTAGAAAACATGAAATTAATTGCTGAACATCATACTTTAAGGGCTAAATAAATACCACCTTCGAGAAGTTTAGAATTCATCATACTTTATTATTTATAACATTCTTTTAAAATGAAACTACCCCCACAAAATTTTTGCTTACGGGAAAAGAAATGCTTTCTAGTTTCTCAAATAAAGTTTTTTTCTTTTAAGTACCTTTAAGTAAAGTATTTGAGAAAATATTATATTATATTAAAGTTTAATGAAATTAATAATTAATATTGATTAAGATTTTCCACAAAATATTTTAAATTGGTAATTGGGAGTGTGTGCGCGGCTGTGGTTGGTCGAAATTTGTCGGTGGCTCTTCTTCGTTTGAAGTTCATTGGTTGTTGACTTAACCAACTAGGGTGTGAAATGACCGAAATAACCCTCAACAAAGAAAGTAGATCGCCATTAATGTAAGGGCAGATTTGACTGTTTTGGAAATATTAAAGATAATGATAATAAATCTTGCAACTTTGGATGCCCAATTAAATAAATGAGTGCTTTTTGTTTTTGTTTGTTCAATCATTGAAATTTGAAGTTTTATATTAGACGTATTTGACAAAATTTCCACGTTGTCTTATTTCAATTGAAGACTTAAATTATTTGGAAAATTATATATATATTTTTAGCCTAAATCTAAAGCGAATTTAGATTGTTTAATTGTGATAGTATATTGTTTTCCGATTTTTTTTTTTTTTTTGTCCAAGTATACAAATAAGGATCAAAATAAGCATAATCATAACATGTATTTTTTCTTTCCAAAGTAGTCTATAGAGTAGTCTATCGCATCTATCATTACACATACACAATGAAATTTTTCTATATTTATAAATATTTTGATTTATTTTGACATATTTAAAATAAATTAAAATTCAAATAAATTCAATTTGAATATTAGTAAAATTAATAATATTTAATTTTGAATTATTCATACTAAAAAATATTTAATTTACAAAGTACACATATTCAAGGTAAAAAAGAATGTGTCATATTCAAATTAGATAAACACTTCATTTTTGACGTAATATCTTTTACATAATAATTTAGGCAATCAGTTTAAACTAAAAAAAATATATGAACACACATTTAATTTTGAACTTAGTTATATTTGAATTATATATTTTTTTATTTTTTGTTTAACAATTTTTTTATTTTTTTTAAAAAGAGCAAATCTAAACTAACCTTATACAATTAAATATTTCATAAACTCATTTTTTTCAAATTTACACCTCATCAAGCTTCTTAAACATTCCTAGACTTCAAAGGCTAAACATGCCTTTGAAAACTTTTAAGAGTTTTTATTTATTTTTTTCCGTATATTTATGTTAAATAATGATCTTAAACCCTTGAGCACCGTTAATTCAGTTATAGTATGACTTTTTTTTTTTTTTTTTATATGCGAAGTGAAAGATCAAATCTATGACCATATTTTCTTTTTAACTATATGTAAAGTAATAATAAAATCAATTTATAACTTCGATCAATACTACAATCAGCTAAACTATGGACGCTCATGTTTGACTTGATATGACATTTTATTCCGCAAATGTTAACTTGACATGCTAGAAAATCCAAATAAACATAATAACTGAATGGTTCTATCAAATAAATTGACATGATCTTGGGAAAGAAAATTGACGTGCTGAGAAACGAAGGTACACAACATATGCTACTTTAAAACTATTAGTACCAATCAACCCATAACACTAAGACCAAATAAAAGAGATGCTACTCAACCTAACCAACTAAAACCAAAAAAGAAATACATTGTCAAACCATTGATACCAAACAATCCACAATATCCAAGACAGTACATTTGAAATAATCTAAGTGATTTTGAAGTGCCAAAGTTGTTTCTTTTTATTATAGTTGT
Source organism: Benincasa hispida (assembly GCF_027475165.1). NCBI lineage: Eukaryota > Viridiplantae > Streptophyta > Magnoliopsida > Cucurbitales > Cucurbitaceae > Benincasa > Benincasa hispida. The sequence goes on from NC_143479.1 coordinate 45,784,286, forward strand.
TTGACAAATAAGCCAACAAAGTGTAATCGAGTATGCTTTAAGATTATTATTTTTTTAAGAAACATTGTAAAGTTGACTATCCTAGAAGAGATTTTCAAATAATTGGTCATAAATCACTTTAAGAGACCCTTTGGTTTAAGGTCTAATAGATACATCAAAATAAAGGATGTCTAAAAATAAGATACCTGAAAAAAAGATGTATGTTCAATTGTGCATAAAAAATGTTTGAACAATTATATAATTTTCTTATGAACCGATGACAACTTGTGTCACACGCTTCTTTTATTCTTTCGATCGGACAACTTGAAAAGAAAAGAAATGAAGTCAACAGTAGAGAAAAAACAGAAGAAATCATTTAAAACAGCGCTGAAAGATGTGAAAGAAAGTCATCTGTATGATGGGGTTCGTCATTTATTGACGGATTTTTCTTTCGAAAGAGAGAATCAAAATTTCTATGATTAATAGCGAACTCTATACCAAGTCATGAGCGATAGTGAAGCCAAGCCTTCGCTTATAGGCGAAGGGACGAAGGCCCGACAAAGGCCTATGATATAGTAAGAAAGTACGAAAATCAATACGTTAAGGTTACGAAGTAACTTAGTAATAGATTAATTAATTAAAATTAAATATTATTGATAAAAATTAATTAATATCTAAAAATTGACTAATTTATAATTAATTAAAATCAACCCATTAATATGTTAAATGAATGTCATATTTATTATAGCCTAGTACTTAATCAATGTAATTAATTTCAACATTAGTAATTTTAATTTTAATTAAATAATATAAGAAAATGTATTTTAATAAACAATATATCATTGAGATTAAAATATGATATATTAATAAAGAATAATAAAAAGTTTGATATATTCATAAGGAAAGAAAAAAAATAAGTAATCAATTATATTAGGATTAGACTAATTAAATACATTTAAGATATTATTAACTGATTAATTAATTGTTTATGTAAAAAAGTAATCACATTCATTTATTAAATGTAATGATAAGTTAAGTAAATATTTTAATAAATTATTATTGATTTATTAAAGTAAATATTTATATTAATTTTGTTAAATTAATATTAATTAAATAATTACATAAAATGAAAAACAAATGAAGAATGGAAAAGAGAGACCCCACCGTTTTGGAAGAAAATAGAAAACTCTTGTCCGTGAAAAATGAGGATGTCCAAAAGTAGCTAATTCCCAAGCAAAATCCTTAAAACTATGAAAAAAATCCTCCAACCAAGCGACTCCTAAAGTAATTTAATCATAAAATCGCTCTAGATGTACGGTAGAAATCAATTAAAAAAGATTACAACCAAACACACAAGAAAATTAGACAATCTATTAGGGGAGGGGAAAAAAAGAAAAAGGAGGAAAAAAAAAGAGGAATGATGCTACCTTTTAGAGGTGTGCATTAAACAAATGAAAAATAAGAGCCAAGGGTGGAGAATTGTATAACAATTGTCAAGTGTTACTTTAACTAAAAAAAAAAAAAAAAAAACACTACTTGTTGACTTGAATCTGTCAAACTATTCTCCCACACCACAGACCTTTTTTTAATAAGAAACTGAAAATTAATTCACACAAAGAACAAAAAAACAACCATAATCTTACATTACAGAAAACCTAATGAAATCAATTGAAATGGCCACAACATTCTCATTCCAATTCCAGCCAAAAGCCAATTCTGAGCTAATTTTGATCCTTGGTAAGTAAACAAAGCTACGAACATAGCTCAACTGGTATATAAACGTGTTGGCTATCAAGATTTGTGATTCGAATCCCTACTCTATCCCTATTGTACTTTAAATAATAATAATAATAATAATAAGGGCTTAAGTACAAAACCAATGAACCTCGACCCCAAACTTCCAAATATTCCGCAAAGGTTGAATCCAAAAGCTTAATTTCTTGAGATTAACAAAAAGAATCACCAACAGAACATCTACATCTTATTTAATTGGGTAATGCCTTAAACAATCTTATGATCTTACATCAGGCTCACCCAAGTCAACCAAATGGCTTGCAAGAAGAGAATTAGATAAAAAAAAAATGTCATAAGTCAGCCAACCTATGAGCCACTATCTAAAATCTTCGGATATTAAAGACATGTTTGGAATCGACCTTGAAATTGTTCGCATCATTTTTTTCATTTCTCTAATCACCATTCAAAATCTGATTTTGAATGGATTTTGAACCTAGACCAAAATGATACCCTTAAAAACACTTCCAAATTGGTGGAACACTAAGCACTCCTAAACTTCAAGAAAAGAGTATTACTGAAGAAGATATAGAAAAGAGTATCCAACAGTGTTTTCCACAGTCATCCACAAGCAAAAGGCCGCTCTCTGCTGTGAAACCTATTGACAGCAGTGGTTCAACTCACAGGTAGTTGGCACAATTTTTCCCTTCCATCAGAAGAAACCACCAAATACTATACTACCAAGTTCCAACAACCCTTCGAGACCAATCCCGAATCTCTACGACCTGTCTCCATTTCCAATAATGGCCTAACCTTAAAAAACTCATACAATATACAAGTTTTCCCTTCAAATCAGCTACCAAATTAGGACAGTACTAAAGGCGAACCTCTATCTATCAAGGTGGGAAAAAGTGGAATAGGAAATTTGGACATAAAGATTCCAATTAATTTATGAGTAAATAAGCTATTATAATACTAGTTATAAATGATACATGACTACTATATAATTATACTCTAACTAATCATAAAATAGACTAAAACTCAAGACATTTTTTCATATTTTGAAGTTTTTTTTCTTTTTTTCTTTTTTTAACCTAAATTTTGAAAACATGTCTACCTCCAGGCATTTCTTGTACATATGGAAGAGGGAAACAATCAATAGCAATATTCACCTCTTATAAGATGGCCTTTGAGTGAAGCCAATTCTGAGAATGTTCAACTTGAACTGGATTCCGCAGGGCGTGACCCTTCTTTATTTGTGTCACTTAGAGGATTGTTTCCTCCATTCTCTGGTATCTGTCTGTTATTTGATACTGAAACTGGACTGTTGTCCCCTACACTACTGGACTCCGGACTGCTACTTTTTCTAGCATCTCTTGTATCAAGACGTTCCATCATGCGTGATACCGTCGCTATCCCTGCATTTACTTCTCTTCTAACTTCAGAGCCAATATCTGACATTGAAGTGTTACGAGAGAAGAATTTCTCCTTCCATCCTCTTGTGCTCTTTGTGATTGAATCTTTGTATCTAACAATAGAAGGAAACATAGAGATGCGGTAAATCATGAAAGAATGAAATAATCAGAAATTACTCTTGGAAAAATGAAGGCCATTAAGACATGCATTACAAACCTCATTGATATAGCATTAAATCGAGATTTAAGAGAATCCGAAAATGATTGTAACTCTGATGGTCCAGCTCTATCTTGACTATTTGGCACTGGTTGACCAGAAGATCTCCTAAGGGTGCGGGGCAACAATATTAATACATGACCCAACTGAAATGGAACAAACTCTATAAATCCAACGAATGATGAATACCTTTCACTCGGAGGAGATCCAAGTTGACTAGCAGAAGCTGAACCGGATTGAGGTGCTGAAGGAGAAGAATGATCAGTTTGCACTGGAGATACTGAAGCATTGAGTTGCGGAGACTCTTCTCCTGCAGGTGGAGGCGGTGATATAGAAGCTACCATGATTCTTGGGGCTGCTTCACCCTCCCGATTGTCAACTGGAGGTGGAGAGGTTGACGAAGAATTGGGATGGGATGAAAACACCAAGAACTGGGGACGGCCATGAATTCCTGATCGATTTCTGTGGCCTTCCCTTCTAGAACTATGGCGTGCTTGTCCCATGGCAGCTGCTGCAGCTAGATGTTGGAGTATACGCTCTTCAAGATCAGCATCATTAGCACCAGCCGGCAGCTGCATTGAGGGAAAAAAAATTGTCCCAACTTAGATTTTGGCACCCATGATTTACTGATATTAGGCTAAGCAGCATACTGGGTACATACATGCTGTAACTCAAAGTCACCAAGAGTGGGATGGCGAAATATTGTTGAGTTTCTAGCTGGATTAAGTCTAAAACTTCTCTCTTGTTCTACAGCTTCGAGCAACTCCTGGCTGCAGAACCAACCCATATTAACAACCTTCACCTGCTTGTAAATTTAAATGAAAAAGTGATACAAATATGGAATTGGAATAAACCTGGTTGGATCCTTCAGGCTAATAGGTTGCCAACACATGGGGCATTGTGAGCTTCTCTGACACCTATTTAAAGATGAAACAAAAATAAACATGCTTGAACCAATCAAGTTTAAATCCGGTCACCTCAACACAGGAAACTTCCTTGTAATGCAGAAAATAATGTACAGCTTTATCGCAAGGTTCTTTCTCCAACCAAAGGTAATCGATAGGAAGCTAGAGTCTAATAGATCATATATGAAAAGTTATAAGCCCAAGGAAGGGGCACAGATCCACAAGTAGTCATACAGCTACAAATTAACTTTTCTTCTTTTATGTTGTCACCTTGATCATTGGTTTGCGGTACCAAATTCCTGCATATTTTATGTCAGATTTTTCTGTAATAGCTATTGTAGTGACTTCCTGGCTGAAATGATTTGTTTCTACCCTTCTGTTGGAAAATGTAGTGCACTTCGGCAGAGCTGGAAAAATTGACCATGCCATGGAGAATCTGGCTAGAGAGAGGGAACTTGAGGATTCTCAAACTATTCTGTTCAATGAAGACGAGATTTCAATTTCTGTGCAGATTTGTTTCATTTTGGGTCTAAGGCCTTTCATTTCACAACGTTTATCCCTTTTTTTCATCACTGTGGAGCTTTATATAAGTTCCAATTTTCTTAAAGGAAGTTTTCTTTATAACTATAGAAAGGATAGGCATATAAATTATTAAGTGATTCAGACCAGTTGAGACAATTTTTTTAATAATATCAGTACTATTTCATGTATCTCAATAATATTGCAGTTCATTAATTGAAGTATTTTATCAAGTTTTAAGAAAAATCATTTCACACTAAACAGAATAGAGAACAGTTCATTCATGAAGCACGTTTTAGTCAAAGGATAAAATATGTATCCCCTAAGCAATAAAAGGCACAAACTTACCTCAAGCATTTACCTACTGGAAAAAATTTAATAAAAAATAAAATACGTTTTACATTACTTGAAAAAATTACCTCCTCAACTCTAGCCTAATAGACTTGATATCTAAAACCTTCCGTAAAAAACAAATCCCATCTAAGCCCTACCACCCACCATAAAGGATCACAGGGCAAAGAATGAGAGGAATATATAGACAACAAAAACCCCTCACAATCTGACAGTAACAAATTACATGATCCATGGGATCAGAATCACAACACACAAAGCCCAAGGACCAGATAATGAACTAGCCAAGCAACCTGTTATTAGATAGTAATCCAAGCGATTAGATATAGCTTGGTATTCTGATAGGAAACATTTTTAAATGATTTTTTTTTATCTAATGAGTATATTGTATTTTTATACAAATAGGAGCCAAGACAAAGCTAACTAAAAAGATGATGGTGAAATTCAAGGTTGACTCTCAGAAGTCAGGATACAGGTCTAGGAAGTTATCTATTCAATTGATAGCTTTGGTCCATTGAAAAGCCAAATGGAAATGAATGAACAATTCAAAATGATATAAAGAACCAGTAGATCTTGTCCCAAAAAAAAAAAAAAAGGCAAGGCAAGAGTCCTTGGGTGTTGTTCCAAGTTCTTGTTAATTCTCAATCAAACTCAAACTAATTTATTTTGTTCCATTTCCATGTATGACCAAGCCCAGATTAAAAAAAAAAAGGGAACAATACAGGGTGCCTCATCTGAATCTTGTCCTAAGTATTAATAATGCCTTTATGAGAAAGCTATCAAAGAAAACACCAACTTTTTTAAAGAAACAAGAGCATCCGAAAAAGAAGCATGAAAATACAACCCAAACATAGAAGGCTCCTGTAAATCAATTAATAGAGACTTGGTTATAAAAGACCATGAGATTGAGTCATCGAATCAGAGTTGAAAAAGAAATGCCACAAAACTGGTTACGAGAATACAACAATCTTTGATGAAGGAAGCTTTTTCCAATGATAAAGCTTAAAGAATAGGGTACAAAACAGACAGAAGATGGGACCAACCTGATGTAAAATCCTTTGTTAGTAATTATTAGTAATCACCCGAAGGCAATCTCTGGATTTCCACTATCCACAACAAACAACTACGGTTCATTTTGAACTCTAGGAAACAATCCTGCAATGGATACTATCCATCTCTTTTTCTTTTCTTCTTTAGAAGATAATCTCCCATTTCAAACACAAGAGGTTGAAAGCATATTAAAGATCAATTGCAATCTAAACTTGAAATAGATAATGCAGCCAAAAATGAAAACACACATAAACGAAAATAGACGAACATTCAAAAGACTTAGGCGACTGCAAAAGATATTGACAAAACTAATAACTTAATAATGAAAGGCAGAGAAATATTTGCTGAATAGGACTGCTAAGACATTTTGAACTTAATTTCCTAGTATGGTCACATCAAAAGTGTTGTGGTGATAATGGAATGTCAATATAAGCTTCAAAGTACCAGATTATACAGGAATGATCATCAGGAGCCTTGTCTTGTCTTGAAGTCTAGACCTGATGGCTGCTTTTGAATATTATATTTCATTGCAGTTAGGAATTATGTTAAAAAGAAAAATCAATCTTTTATCACCTTAAGACTAGCAAGAGAATGGAAAAAAGCAACATAAAACTGTTACTTTTGTACCCAAAATCCTATAGCCGCCACGTGTATACCCTGTCAATTCTGTAACATCTCAAGCAGGCAATGTTGGGTTAATCCCACAAGCATTTGTTAAAACCTAGATTTTTTATTTTTTTTTATAATGAGAAACCAATATCCAAGAGTGGTTAATATTAAGACCACGAGCAAATGGTTCAATCCAAGAATCCTTTTACCACCATGTCCATCTCTTGAAGTTAGATTTCATCCTCACTATTTTCTTCAATCATCCAAGGAAAACACCCACATGGCAAGGGATCTGATAACCTTTTCTCTCGTCTCAATATTCTGGGGATAATATTAAAAACTCAACACGCCATTCCTCAAAATGAAAAGACATCCCCTAATTCTTAATTCCCACCATCTTATGCACTGGAAGCATATCACCTGAATGTTCAATACATGTGTCTTAACGATGAGAGAAGTAAGCCACAATGCTTACTAGTTTACAACTTATAAATACTACCATGGCCACCATCATGCACTGGCAGTCTGGCTAGCACACTAATCAGTTGAAGAATTGTCAATAGCAACAGACCCAGATTCATAAATCAATCTTCAAACCCTAGATCCTTCAAATTTGCATTCCTCTTATTAGCACTGATAAATCCACTGTTTAAAAATTCAAATATGCAATTTCCCACTTGCATGATTTAATAAACCTTTCAAAATCCAAGGAAATGAGATACTCTTTGAAAGGGAATGCCTTGTACCCCCCATTGGTTACAAAATGGTGTATGATGTATCCACTGAACTTAGACTTGCATGCATTTTTTTGATTAATTACAAAAAGTAACCACACTTAGATTGAGATTTTATTTTTTATAGATTGAGATTTTATTTTTTATTTTTTGGATAATAGATTGAGGTATTTGGTAGGCTTCAAACATCCTTCCACTTGTTTCTTTACTAGTAAAACAAGGTAATCACGAGTAAATCTGATATCTCAAACAGATATCGCAAAAAAAAAAATTACCATTCAAGAACGCACTGCAGATGAAACTCATGTTTGCAACTCGTCATCTGAACAAAATATAGAAACTGACTAAGTGGAGTAGAAACCATCTAACTTCCAATTGAATGTCAAATCACAATATAAGTAATACCGTTGAAGGATCACTGTCACAGAAGTTTTCTAGACATATACTGCAAGCGTCATCACAAGCATCCTGGATTCCACCTTCGACAAAAGCGGCAGCTGATGTTAAATGCACTTCAGATTTCTTAGTTTCGTCCATCGTTGGAGACTGTACGAACAAAAAAAAAAAAAAACACAGTTCTCAATAAAAACTTCAAAAAATATACAAAAAGCACATGATTTAGTGCGTCATAGATAAACAACTTAACAAGGAAATGACATTCAATACCATCAAGTATAATTTAGAGATACGACAAACATTTCCAGTGACTTAAATCACGAACATACTAGCCGACATAAACATCCATAAAGAATCGAAGAAGAAAAGCACTTAAATGCACAAATTTCTAGAGCTAAACGCAACAAGCCAGCGCCGAGAGAAGAGAAACACAGATCACAAAATCTACATACAGAAACAGCCAGAAAGCAAATTCAAGAGGAAAACACACTCAGAAAAGCTGTTCCACTCCACGTCCTGTTACTCAAACAAGATAAGAAAAGAAAAAAGAATCCGGCAACAGAATATATCCATCCGCGTCCACTTTATCCTCCGAATAACAGCCAAGAAAAACGGAATCCGAAAAAATGGAGAAAAGTAGGTAGAATACAAAGATATTCGAAGAAAGAACAATATTCATCGGAGATAGAATTAAAAGACAGAGACGTCAAACGCAACACAAACAAAAGCAAGCCAAAAAAAAAAAAAAAAAAAAAAGTCAGGAAGAGAGAAAATTGGAGGAAGGAAAAGAGAGTAATACCTCCATAAGAAACGAGGATGAGCAGTGCGATGTTGATTGGATTGAAATCAGTGAAACCCTAGGGAAAGGAGGAGGAGGAGAATTGAGGTGGAGGCGACGGTGGCGGTGGGGATGGAGATGGCGGTGGCGGCTCCGGTCTTGACTTGGTAAAAAGGTGGTGGTGAGAGCTGAGTTTGGGTCTGGTGGGTCATCGGGTGAGTCTGGGTTTAAGTTACATTATTAACGCGTGGAGGAGTTTTAAGGACTTTACTACTTGCGCCACTCGCTTTCGTACTAATGACCCCACGTCTATCCTTATTGTTATTGGTATACCCGTCAAATGCATTTCCAATTTTTTAATTGTATATTCAATTTCTTTCTACATATCCATATTTCCAATCAATATTTAAATCACCATGAAACTCTCAATCCATATTTATTGTAAAATATCTAAAAAGAAAAATGTTATTAATATAAATATAATATAAATAAAACACATGTAAACTTGTTTAAAATCGTCAAAATATAATCCAAAATTTTGATTTTAAAATCACATTTGATTTAAAAATCAAAATTTATTAATTTTATAAATTAATTTCATAAATTAGTTTTCTAATAAAATTAATAAATAATTATTTAAATAATTTAAATAATTCTAATTAATTTAATATCCAATATTAAATTAATTTTACACAAATCCATCTTCATATATTTAAATCATATTTAAATATATATTCTCCAATTCCATTTGATTCTAATTTGAACGTTTCAAATTAACTTATCATGTTACTCTAGAGCTAATCCATTTTCGAGCTAGTAGGGGAACCTCGTGGACCTAAAGATTATGGGCTCCAACGATTCGAGATTAATCGGCTAAACTCATTAGACCGATCTAACCCCCATTCATTAACTAATTGGTCACTCCACTAAAGCCCATAGTTGAACTCCCTCACTGTAGATATATTATGTCCACCCGATATAACCATGAATAGTATGTTCACCCTTCACAGGTTGTTCGTAATAACGGCTGGGTCGAATGTCTAGTTTACCCTTGAAATTACCTCTTGTTCCTTAAGTCCCCACTGATCCCCTAATGAACAATTGCTTTGTGATCCAATCAACAAAATCGAGTCCCTCTCGGGCCAGTGAGAGGGCAGGGCCCCTTGTTCAAGACCCAGAATTAACACTTAAGGGAACAACCTCTCTACTATCTTTAAAAGCGGGTAGGAGTGAATTCCGTCTTGCACCCTATGTCCTTAGCTATCTATATGGTCTTACCCCTGAAATAGGAGGTTATTGTGTCGGCGCTGTTGAGCCAACTCTCACCTATGCAAATCTAAGGATAATTCCAAATAAACAGGAGTTCATAGTTAGCTCAGAATTAGGGTCAAGTTACTTAGGTCATCGCTTTGAAATAGTCAGTCTTAAACAATAAACAACGTTATAAAGTAAGAGTGACTGATTTCGTGGTCTGATCTTGTACAAACCCTTTTGCATAAGGACACCCCCACTCTTTATATCCCAACATGAACGAATTAGGATCACTTCGTTTGTAGCACTTTACAACTCTTTGTAACAACTACAAAGCAGGTCGCATCCAATAGTGTTACCAAAATAAGGTACCCAACCTTATTCATATATTATAGATCATTTTGACTATTTACTCGAATCTGATCCACTTTTATGTCTACACATAAAGTTCAAGTACCCATCCAATAGTCAATGGACTTTCAGGTTTATTGGATTTCTCTTAAGCAAAACATCTATTCAATAACCCCTTATTGAACTTTCAAAATAAGTTCCATTATTCACATAACACGAGTTTTAGGACGTAAAACCCAACAAACATGATCTAAATTTCTTTCTACATATTCATATTCCCAATCAGAATTTAAATTCATATGAACTCTGAATCGATGTTTTTGTTCTATTGTAAAATATCCATAAAGCATGAAAAATAAGTAATAAAATGTTATTAATATAAATATAATATAAATAGTACACATGTAAACTTATTTAAAATCGTCAAAATGAGCTTAGCACAATGGTAATTGATACGGTTTTCTTTCTAGAGGTCGAAAGTTTGATTTTTATCCTCATAGTTGCTGTACAAAAAAACTTGTTTAAAAATCATCAAATGTTTATTTAATAATTTGAATTAGTTTTTAGTTTTTATAGTTTTTCTAGAAATATTCGCCAACATTGACATTTTAAACCTTGTATACACCTCAACTTTGTCATATGTTTACAAAAATACTGGTATCCTTTATTTCAAAGATACACTTAGGAGTCGTTTGTTTCGCGGAAATCAAAGATTCTCATGAAGTGGACATCTGGATTATCATGTTTGTTTTAGGTAATGTAAGATGCCTAGGCATCTAGAGATTCCTGGGCATCCTAGGATGCCTTTACAGATGACATCTCGAGGGTTTTGGATGTCCTCCTGAAACATGAGTTTTCAGGATTCCCATGTTGAGGCCATTATTCTTTTACTTTTTTAACTTTTTTTTTCTTTCATATATATATATATATGAAGGGATTGAATCCTACCTCGAAAGCGATTTATCGCTTTTGTTTTGATTTGAAAAGATGAAAATACAAAATTAAAACTAAACATACAGAGGACACATGTTGTACATTCAGTATTAGGTTAAGCAGAAAACTGGGATTACAAAAAATTACCTTCAAAACTTTCTTCAATGAATCTTAACAACGATTCCTCTACCAAATCTACTTCTTCTTAGCTAAGGACGCCTCTAACATGCCTTCTCACTATGACTCTAGCAAAAATCGACTCGTGGGAGCTTTTTTGAGAGGTTGAGGGAATTGGGTGGAGAAGATTTATAGAGATCATTCTCTATATTTTGTTAAGAGAATGAGAGCTTGAGAGTGAGGGAATTCTTGTATAGAGATCAATCCAACAAGACATAGAGACATTCTCTGTATTTTAATGTAAAGTGGGATAACTTCTTACTTCAATCCACTCTATTAATTTAATTAAATTAATTAAACAGTAATTAATTTTATTAATTAAATATCTCATATCTAATTAAATGAACATTTGAATCTTATTCAAATGTATAAATCTCATAACCTATAGTTTTAATATGAATCTAATTCATATTAATTTGTTATTTGGATCATATTCAAAAGTATAATTCTCTCATATTATATAGTTTAATTCAAAATTAACTCTCTATTATAATATATTTATATACATTATATACATTATATCATATACAATTAACATGTTATTCCCTAAATTAATTTGAACACTTCAAATTATTCTTTTAAAACATTGGTCCTTGTTAATTCGTTGTGAGCTAGCAAGGAAACCTAATGGGCCTATAGATTATAAGTTCCAATGATTCGAGATTAATTAATTAAAAAACTCCTTAATTAATTAATCAACATTCATTAACTATGGGGTAAACCACTATAGACTCATAGTTTCACTCTCATGCACTGTGGGACATATTGCGTCCATTGATATAATCATTACATGAAAGTCGATCATTCACAAGTTGTTCGTAATTATAGCTGAATCAAATATTTATTTTATCCTTGTAATTACCTTTATATCGTTAAGTACCACTGATCCTCTAATGAATAATTTGTTTATGGTTGTACTATAAACCAAGTCCCTCTCGAGGAAATGAGAGGGAGGGATCCCGTTGTTCAAATCTCAGAGTCAGGACTTAATAGAACTACTCATTTACTTTCCTTATATGGGAAAGAGTGAATACCATCTTATGAAATTACGTTTCTAACTCCCTATTCGATCAAGTCCCCAAAATGATAGCCTTAATGATTTGGAGACTCATGTCACTCTCACTCATGTAAATTAAAGCACGAGTCTCAGACAAAAGTTCATAACTCACTCAAGATTAAGATCGTGTCATATATGATCATCTTGTGAAATATTATTCTCTTCAATCAATGGAGTTATAAAGAATGATTAATTATTTCGCTATCCAGTCTTATACAAACTCATTGTATAAAATATCCCCACTCACATATGTTCACATGAATGACTAGGATTACATCATTTGTAATGATTACAAAGTACGTCGTATCCATATGTTACCAAGATAAGGTACCCAACCTTATCCATCTACTATAGACACTTTACGTTATTACTTGAACACAATCCATTTTATATCAACTACATACTGTTCAAGCTTCATGTAAATAACATTGAATTTTGCTTTATTGGATATAGTTATGCAAATTGAAGACATAATATAAAATAATAAATTATTTTATTAATCATCAGAAATTTGTTTATATATTTACAACCCACGAGTTTTGAGCATAAAACCCAACAATATATATATACACACACACAAAACGCCCAATTTTATTTTCATTTTATAATTAAAATAAATAATGTCAGCTACATATTTCATTCTCTTTGACTATAGTGTAGTTTTTTTAAGAAAAATATCTAAATTCATATTTATTTTATAAAACATCATAAATTAATATATATTCTTTTGTTGTGAAAATAACAATCAAATAATAAAACTATATTAATTTAAAAAGAAATCCAAATTAATAAAAACAAAGGAAAATTCTTATAAATAGAAAAATTTTAAAAATATTTACATTTTATAGCAAAAAGTTCCAAAACTGCTTTGTACTTTTTAAAGTGTAAATATTTTTAAATATTTTTTTATATTTAAAAAGGCAAAAAAAAAAATGTTATATAAGTTCAAATTATATTAAATTAATTATAAATTAATAAATAGTCGTAAGGGCATTCATGGGACATTATATAAATTTAAGACATTTTTTATAGAAATCCCACAAAACAAACATAGTTATTCAAGTATTTTCGAGATAGAACTTCTCTAAAATTTCAAATAAAAATCAAGATATAGAACTACAAAACAATAGGTCACTGCCACAAGATTTCATATCTCAAATTTTCTTCTATTTTTTTTTAAAGTTATACTCCAAAGTCATTTGTGAAGGATTTATAAAAGTTTAGGGGTAATTTCGTGCACATTAGGCTATAATCATTCATTTAAAATCTCCCTTCTAAAATGTTTATTGTTGTTAGATTCACATCATCATTCATAAATAATTTGAGGTAGCTACATGAACAAGAGAAATTCACAAATATATATACACTCTCCAACCCATCGTTTTATTTTGAAGAAAAAAGGGAATTTCCACTCATATAATATATATATATCTATCGTAGAATACTTTTTCAAATTTTGAATTTTCTAACTTTTTTTTTTTTTTCAAAAGGTTGAAATATATTTTATTCTGTTTTTTTAAATTTGGATATTATTAAGAATCTTAGTCTTAGTTTTCATGTATTATTTAATTGAAATTTGTCGTGTACATATCTTTTATTCTTAGCTATTAATTGTGACTTGACATGGTCTAAAAGTTTTTGCATACTTGAATACAAACTTTATCTAATCTCAAAAGTTAACATTTGACCCTTCTAACTTATTATACATTACATTAGCTCAACAATTACAATTTCTAAAAGGTCATATGTTCAAATTTCTAATTTCACGTGTTTGATAAATTTCCAAAGAGACACAAGAAAGGAGAATACATACAAGAAATATTGGTTGTATGGTTATTATTATTTACAATTACGGAAATAGAGATTGAGCCATCGACATTTCATATAGTTTTTTTTTATCAACCTTTCAAATATTTTTTTAAGGAATCTTCAAGATAGCAATTGATGCATCAATGAAATAAGTTAAGATTGACCATCTCAAACTCAATCTAATCTCAATCACAACTTAACATTTAGCCAATTTAGCTCATTCATATATTTTGTACAAAATACTCTTAAACTTTATACTTATGTCAAAAATACAGTTGAACTTTCAAAAGATTCAAAATTACATTAAACTAAAAAAAAAAAAAATTTAAAAAATGCCCTTAGCTGTAAGAACACAAGTTTTTAAGTAAGATTTTTTTTTTTTTAATATAAAAAAATTGGTTATCTTAAATGATTTGGGTGTTATTTTGAGTTTTTAGGCTAAGAATGAATTATTCGGGGTTATGATAACTCAATTTAAATTCAATTGATTTGAAAATATTTCAATTTAGAGAAGGTTTGTAATTTTGGTTATATTTGAGGTGGATTGATCGATTTGGAGATAATTCAATTTATTTTGTTGGGAATGAAGGATTTGGAAATCAAAATTGAATTTAAGGAGAATTTGATATTTTTTTTCAAATTTAAATTAATTTGACAAATTGAATTAAAATTGAGAGATTTAGAAATTGTTTATAATTTGGAGAAGATAATTAATTTAAATCAATTTTATAGATAATTGATTTAGATTTATTTCACAAAAGGATTTGGGAGTCCTTTTTTTAAAAGATTTGGAATTTGGAATTTTGAGAAGATATTTGGAATTTGAAGAGGTAAAGGAAAGGGATATATATATATTTTGTGATAAAACAAAAGAAGAAGATAGAAATTCCTTTCTTCTCTTAGGAAGTAAATGCACGTGACCCCCTCTTTCTCTCTGAGTTTCTTCCTCGCGTGAACATGCCTCCCCAGCCCTGGCGTCGTTGGAAAATTTCACGAAATGACTCAAAATAAAAAAAAAACTTTTTTACCAATGACCTCTTCCTAAAAACTTTTCTACCATGGACCTTTTGCCCATACGAAATTCCAAAATTACCCCTAGTTTTAAAAATCCTTCAAACCAAAGCCTTCCATCTTCTTCCTTCAACCATTCAATGTGTATTCAATACAACACCAACATTTCACCAAAGCATTTATTCCAAACTAATATTCTACAAATAACATTTAATAACATTGGTATTAACAGAATGAAAGGTCATCCTCAGTATTCACTTTTTGTTGAACTCCCTACGAAATTCTCCCACTGTTCTCGGAGTGTTCTCTCAGAGTTTCAATCCAACATCTTTGTTAATCGCTTTCATCGTTAGATTCATAAATGGAGATAATGTAAGAGATATTCTACAATATTTCTTGTCCCATATCGCTTTCATAATAAGCGTCATTTAGCACTAAATGAACGATCGTATAGTAATATATACACAATCGCTCATTACAATATAAGTGTTGTTTAGCATTACTAGAAGATCGTGTACCAAGTTATAAACGATTATGTAATAATTTATAAAAGATCGTATAGTCATTTATAAACGACCGTGTAGTAATTTATAAACGGTGCGTAGTCATTTATAAACGATCGTGTAGTAATTTATAAACGACGTATAGTAATTTATAAATGATCGTGTAGTAATTTATAAATGATCGTATATTAGTATTGTATATGCGATCGTATATATATTTATGAACGATCATTTATACAGTACTACACGATCGCTTATAAATCCTACACGATCGTTTATAAATTACTACAAGATTGTTTATAACTTAGTATACAATCGTTTATAACTTAGTATACGATTGTGTATATATATATATATATATATAAATGGTCAGTCATAAATTAAAATATTTGCTTAAGATTTGCTTATCCCATTGTAGATCAATGACGTTACTTCACATCTTTGTACGATTTGTAGGGATTGGGATGAGTTCAGAAGGAATTATATTGGAGGTCATATGAAAGGTCTGAAAATAAAAAATGATATAACAGTCAGTGAATTAATGAGCATGATGCACCAACGACTGAATATTGATCTGGATATGTTTGATATACACATAAAATGTTGTAACAATTTATTGGTCCCAGCTCTCCCGATCGACATAATAGATGATGAAGACCTTAGCTTTTTTTTTAGAAGGCAGTGATGCATCTCGGATGCCGTTATTTGTATCAGTTACACCTTGTGAAAGTCAGGAGTAAACATAGACAATATGTACTAGCATTGCAATCCAACCGATCAACCCATTTCAACCAGTCAAAACTTAGAGGATGATCGAAGTGAAGCTTGGTTTGGTCACAACAGTGAACCTAGATGTGCTTCACAATTCGATATTGAACATGGATATGGACAATCTTCAGGACCACAAACTTCTCCAACACCTTACATCCATGTTCCAACCCCACCTGCTCTCGTCCCACCAGTTGTGATTCCTTCGATTCAAATGTATTCCACCATTCCAACTCAACCATTTGTAGATACCCACACCATAAGAGGGTCCATCGTTTGACGACCTCATCATAATACCTCATGATTGTCTCAATGACGAGGATATAAAGGTCGGTCAAATTTTCTTTTCGAAATATAATTTGTTAGTTAAATTATCGATGCTTGGAATAAGAAAGAACTTTCACTACCGTGTAAAAAAGTCAACAAAGATCTTGCTAACTGTCCGATGTTTAGTGGAAGAATGCAAGTGGAGGGTTCGTGCGGAAAGAAAAAAAGAAAGTGATTCCTTCAAAGTGACTAAATATCCAAGCAATGTTTTCTTGAAATGAGAATGGGTAATCATCGACAAGCGAAAATTGGATTATTGGACACTTAATCAAGTCAAAATACGAACAAGTTGGTCAAACATACCGTCCAAGGGGTATAATTGAGGACGTCCGATGAGATTATGGAGTGAACATTAGTTATAGGCAGGCTTACTGTGCTGGTGTTCGCACGAGGGTCGTCGGAAGGATCATATGCTATTGTTAGGGCAGATGACGATGCACTTAAGCTTGCAAATCCAGGTACAATATTTTAGGTTAAAGTGGAGGACAGACAATACTTTAAGTATATCTTCATGACACTTGGTCCGTGTATTAGGGGTTTTTTGAACTGCATCCGCCCAATAATCATTGTTGATGGGATCCATTTGCACCAGAAATACAAAGGTGTGTTATTAATAGCAACGTGTATTGATGGCAGTAACAACATATATCCTATCACCTTTAGTATTGTAGATGGTGAGAACGATGCATCATGAACTTGGTTCATGACTCACTTGAAGGCTTCGATAGAAGAATTTAGTGATTATATCAGATCGTCACATTTTAATTGCAAAGAATGTTGCAAGTATATTTTCTGATGCATTTCATGTTCTATGTATATACCATATTCGAAACAACTTGGTCGACAAATTCAAGAATAAGGACATAATCCTACACTTCTACCTAACGGCGAAAGCTTATAGAATGTCTAAGTTTCAGATGTATTGGGCTAAACTCTATCAATATCTTAGTGTGACGGCCTATCTTGAGGAGGTTGGATTAGAATGGTGGGCAAGGGTTTATCAAGTCCATTGTAGGTATCACAAGATGATGACAAATATTGAATTCCTTAATGGAGTGTTGAAAGATGCACGAGAACTACCAATCACGAAGCTATTAGAGTATCTTTGCGAGTGGCTACAAGGTTGGTTCTATATCCGACGTACACATACAATGGCATGCACAAACATTGTAACTGATTATGCAATGAGTATTCTTAGGGAATCAAAATTGATGCCTAGAACATATCGTGTTTCCCCGGTGGATATGCATATAATTAATGTGGATGATGGATATTTAGGGGAGGTTTCTTGATCTTTGTTCACGGGCATATACTTGTATGGAGTTTAATTGTATCGAGATCTCATGCTCCCATGCAATATCTGCAGCGAACTTGAGGAACATTAATGTTCAAACATTATGTGTAAAATGATTTACAGTTGAGTGTGTGCTTGCTGCTTACACCGAACCAATCTTCCCAGTTGGACATAGACAAGAATGGAGTTGACAACCAGATTTTGTAGATCTTAAACCAATTCTACCACTGCGAAAGGTAACAAGTGTAGGTCAACGTCAAACCGTCAGGATCATTCTATTGGAGAGGTGCGACGACAAATACATAGGTGTCACGATACAGTCAGAGAGGACATAACAAGAAAACATGCAGACAAACATTGATAACACTTGACACTGGCCCATCTAGACTGAATGATATGTAATTATGCGTCACCATTTAGATAGTATTAAACGATCGTTTAGATTTTATAAACGATCACCTAAGTATGTGCGATCACTTAGTTAAACGATCATTATTTCGTTTAGATAGTATTAAACAATCATTTAGATTTTTATTAAATGATCGTTTACATTTTCTATACGATCATGTACATTTTCTATACATATTCTTAAACAATCTTGTACATATTATTAAATGATATTATAGTCAAACATCAATTCTATTACCATAAAAATTTATTTTCCCACAACTGGGCAACATACTATTTCCTATACAATTCTATATTAGCTTATGTTAAGTCAGCCCTATTAGCACCGGTTACACATTATTCTACAAATTTAGCACAAAAAATGCCACAATCAAGAGACTTGCTGTCTTGGAGGGTCCCCTTCGATCTCTTCACTTCCCATTGCTCGTATTTGAACATCTCATGTTGTTTGTCAAATTCGACAGAAATCAACATTGAAGGTATTGCTCTAGTCACGAGCTTGAGGTGACCATCAAGTATGTCACCATTGATGTAGTTTGGCATGGAGTCAAATACAAAGATTGTGCACCTTTCTAAATCGATGGCCAGCATAAGACAATGTTGTTTGATGTTGATTTGCCCAAATACAAAGTCAACATCCGTCCACGTTGGCTTATATTTTTCATACTGTCCAAACACGTAGTCAATAAAGAAGTGAGAGTCCGCCCAAAATCTTAGGTGTGCTTCATGATCCAAGTAGCTTGCCATTTTGCCACCCTCCATTTCAATACCTACTGACTGGATCTTAGATGCAATACCCTCTGGCTCCATCAAAGCATTATGGGATAGGCAAGATGTAAATACATGGTTGAGTGAAGAGTAGTTTCAACAAACATGTGAAATTTCCATACCGTGAACCTCGAGTCAATCACCGTGAATTGACACGTGCATAGGTTAGGTCTCAAGTACAACTTCTGATGCACATGCATAAAAAGGAGATCCATAGTCTAATCCAACAAACAAAAATATAAGTTGTCTGTGTGATAGCTTAAGAAACTTCTGAACGATCGATCTTGGTTAATGAATAAACAGAAATACTTACGTCTCCAAGCACCCATGTGCTCTACTCAAGCGTTTTGAAGAAATCCTTGGTCCTAAAGGTATATGCGACCGTCCACTCCTTGTTTTTGGTTTTAGAATGGTTTTCCATCTTTTGTATGCATTCCACAGAACATCTAGGACTGGGAAGCATGGCTCATAGGAACTAATGATTCTTATGGGGAAGTTAGGTACAGGGACTAACGGGTTGGGATTGACTGTGGCTGATTGGGTTGAGAATCTCCTTTCTTCCCTTTTTCCACCAACTCGAGTGTAAACTTGGCTGGTTTTTTCCTTTTTTAATGCTCTCGATCATTTTTTTTCTATATTTAAATTATAAACTAGTGACAGTACAATATTAAGAAGACTAATTCATGCAATAGTCATACCTCGACTTCAATAGCATTCTTCTGAGTTGACATCCTTACAACGTTGGCGGAATCCGCAATGAGGTGGCCCCTAAGACTGAACGCTTGAGTGAGGACTTCACTGATCGTCCCAACTGGCTGTTCATTGACATGTTCTTTTGTATCGGTCTGGGGGGGATCATCTACACTGTGAGTTTCTTGGTGGGTACGAGGGGGATCTTCTGCATCAGTCTGAGGGGGATCATCATTATTATGAGGTCCCTCATTATTGTCGCCATCATCATTATTATCATCACGAGGTCCCTCATTATTATTACTATCCCAAACAAATCAAACAAATTATTCTGTCAAGGGAGGTAATCGATCATTTAAGAAAATCTAAACGATCGTCTATAAAATTTAAATGATCGTCTAGAAAATCTAAATGATCGTCTAGAAAATCTAAACGATCGTCTATAAAACCTAAACAATCATCTAGAAAATCTAAATGATCGTTTAAGACTATTTAACTTATCGTTTAGAAATGCATACCTCATTCAGACGATGGACCATCATCTTTATTTTGTTCAATTGTTGGCCCATCAGATGATGTTGAATAGTAAATGTATCTACCATCTGTTGAACCTTGGTAGTCAAGTTCACCAAATCTTTGCGAACTTCTTTAATTTCCTCCCCAAGAATCTTGTATGATTTAGAATGACGATGCCTTGAGGACTTCTGTTGCCTACGTGGTTCCGACTCTATTGGGTTAGCTTGAACCGACATATGTGGTTCTAGCTTTATACCTTACATATTTTCGGAGGTTTCTACACGGGATTCATGCTCCTTGTGCCCCCCAAAGGACTTGTGAGTATCGATTGAGTGTTCAACCCTTTCAATCTTTCTTGCTCCAACAATAGAAACCACATTAAGTCCTTCCAGTCGGTCCTCCTTGTACCTTATCTCCACTACGCTAGGTACAAGTGATAGCATTGAAAATGTGCTATTTTCCTCTACTTAATTCTAGGTCGTTACTATTTTTAATATGTTTATTTGATGATTTTGTAGGTATTGAGCATCTTGGAGGTAGAATCGGTCGTCATGAGCTATTTGGGGTTAATTTGAAGCAATTAGGAGCTAATTTGAGCAATGGAACTTCAAAGGGACGTGAATGGATGAAAACACCCCTAGACGGAGCATTGAACGTTGCATAATGCTATAAGGCAATAGCGGCCTATATTGGACAAAATAGGGCGGGGCTGCAACGCTACGAACATTATGACGGATGCGCACGCTAGTCAGCATTGCAACGCTGTGACCCTACCTTATATATATGTTTTCCCCTTTTATGTCAAAAACATCTGCCCACCTTCGCCCTCTAGCTGATTTTTTCCCTTCTCTTCCCTCTTCCACTTTGTATTTTGGGCATTTCTTTAGTAGTTAATCGAGTAATGCCAGATTGTAACTTCTCATCCTTCATGGGAAGGTAAGATTTTTGTTTCTTAGTTTAGGGATTCGGAGGAACTCAATGTAATTTTGTGAGGTTTCAATTAAATGATGTATACAAACTTGTTTATGGGTTTTGATATGAATCTATATTTTTGAATTGCATGATTTTAATTGTTGAT
The DNA here is from genome assembly GCF_027475165.1 of Benincasa hispida. Lineage (NCBI taxonomy): Eukaryota > Viridiplantae > Streptophyta > Magnoliopsida > Cucurbitales > Cucurbitaceae > Benincasa > Benincasa hispida. Next base: position 45,805,911 of record NC_143479.1, read on the forward strand.
TGACATCCAATAATTTTGTCGTGTGATTCTAATGCTTTGAGATTATCTTGTAATATCTGACAAATATTTATAGGATAATCTCATTGGAAACAATAGGTTAGTTAGGAAAAAAGGACTGTTCCTAGTAACCTAGAGAAAAATCGTATTGATTGTTTAATTAGACGTTGGAAGTTAAATAATCATCTTAGTGTAATCCCTAGAACTTAATACGATTTGTTAATTTGTATGGAGCGGATTCATTTTCTGTGCATTTTGATTAATTAGATAACTAGGACCATTGGTTGAGATTCCAATCAATTGGGCTAAACATAAACAAGAGGTTTAAGTCATAAATTGGGTCAATGATCTAAATTACATTGGGTAAATCCATTCTTCTAAGTTAAGACATCTTGATTAATTGCACTTCTATCTTTATTTTTCTTGCATTTTATTTTCATGCAATTTCAATTATCCAACCACGTCAACCCCCCTCCCCCTCCTTCATTTATCACTTTAACTGAAAACAAGCTTTGATGCACTAATCTTCTGCGCTTCCCTAAGGCTCGACCCTAAATTTGTCGCTTGTACTACCAGTTAAGATAAGTAATTTTTTCGATGATTTATAAATATTATTTGCATAGGCGTGGGTTTATGGGTGACGGTAAACTCAATGCCATCCAAATTGGCGCCGTTGTCGGGGAAGCCAATTAGTTCTTCTTAGTTAGTTTTTTGTTAAAGTTTCTTTTGCTTTAATTTCTTTTCTTTTTGTGTCAGTTGAGCATGGCAAGATTTTTGAATCAATCTTCGATGTCCAAAGGTCAAGTTGTAAATTTGGATGACGAGGTAAATGACCTTCGCCACGAGCTTGCCGAGTTGACTTCCTCGGTTGGCCACTTGGTGAAAAGAAGATCACAACAAGTAGAGGTGTGCAGGAGTTGCCTACTCGAGGGGCATCCCATGTAAGCATGGTCGAGGTTGCAGTGGATGCCAGCACCATGTGGATTTGCTGAGGAGAGGTATTAGGGTCCTTGGGACTACGAGCCTCACCATTCTTGGCAGGGGAAGTCCTTTGACCATAGATACTCAAGATGTGATAGAGCTTTGGTAGCCAAGATTTCACAACACCACACCAGTCGACTCACGCTTAGACTTTAGGGTCAGGTATGTCTTTAGCGGCTTTGGTTATGGAGCTTGCTGACAGATCTTTTACGTTTGAGCAGGACAACCTCTGTAGGCAGTAAAAGTTCGAGCGCATCCAACAGGAGAGTCTTTGCCCCAAGGCAGAGGCTAGGACTGACTTGAAAATTTTGAGTGTCCTTGTTGCTCAACTTGCAACATTAGCTAGATGTCCAGACGAGCCGTTGCCAGACCATTCCTTTGATTTTCCAGAGTCTCAAAGGCATGAGGTAGTCCATGTTGACACGGTGGAGAAGCATGAATCGCTTCCTAGAGATTCATGCCCAGGTATGAATTTGGAGTTTTTAATTTATGAACTTGCTAATATTACTCTTCAGTCTCAATAGGATTTTCAAGCTCAGCAGTAAGGATCGATCACCCATGTTGCACAGCTAACAAAGGCCATGCAGGAACTGGAGAGCACACTAGAGCAATCCATCGTCTATACCTCAGAGGCCGAGTTCCTAGCAGAGTGCTACTACTCCAGTGATGATGAGGACGACACTCCATGCTTGCCAGTTTGTGAGGTTAAGGAGGATTTTGAGCCTAAATCTAACGACATCCAGGTGATAGAGTTAGAGGTCAAAAGACCTTGCCCTGTTCTAACTTCTGGTATTTCATATATATTCAAGTTTTGTTCCCCTAGTCATAATGTACGAAGACATCGTGGTCATCGACAATCCTAAATATATTCACATCGAACTGGGTTTTTTTGTCTTTCCCAATCATCACCGTTTCAATAAACAATGCCAATGCAACCTTGACAACATCTTCATCATTAGTAAAATTGAAGTCTTGAATGTGATCTCCACATCCTTGCAAGAACTATCCTTTCCATTTGGGCCCTTCAGTCCAAAAAAGAGTTTTCGCAACCTTTCATTGCTTGTTTCTCTTTCTACTATTTCCCTAGTCGGCCACAACCCAGTCATCAAGTTAAAATCCTATTGGGAGAATGTTACCTTCTTCCCTAGAATATTGAATAATATAACGTCTGGGTTCGCATATGCTACCTCTCTTAACAGAAAGTGGTGCAAAAGTTGTCCATTAAAAATAGGATCTATATCCAATAGTGGACCAAAGGTCGTTTTCCTATACAGTCTCATCTGTTCTTCTGTCAACTTATTCTTAATCATAGGGGAAATTTTGTGGACTTAGCAAGCAATTGTGGCAGGGAAATATTTCTCAACAGGGACGACCATCTTAACAATCTGACAATTGTGTACATTACAAGAATTAATAAACAATCGCCATCTTACCAATCTGACAATCGTGTACATTACAAGAAAATCTAAACGATCATCTAGAAACTCTAAACGATCGATAAGAAAATCTAAACGATTGTCTAGAAAACCTAAATGATCGCATAACAAAAACTAAACGATCGCATAATAAAAACTAAACAATCGCATAACAGATATCTAAACGATTGCATGATATAAACCTAAAAGATCACACAATAAATATCTAAACGATCGCATAACAGTTAGCTAAATGATTGCACGATATAAACCCTAAATATCTAAATGATCACACGTAACAGTTAGTAAACGATCATACAATAAATATCTAAATGCTCGTTTAGTATTCTCTATCTGACCGCTTGGTATTCTCTCAACGATCGATTACGAACGAATACGCGATCAAACCCTAAAAGATAGTCAAACCTCGAATATCCACATGCATTCTTCAAGGAGAAGAGTCCCATACCTTTTAAATCACGACAACAGTGGCAATGAAGTTCGAAGAGAAACCTGCGAGGAGTTCTCGACTGAATTTTGGAGAGAAAATGGAAGCAAATTTGAGAGAAAATTCTTCGAAGATAAATGCTTTGAGAAGGAAATGAAAGAAATGAAGTGAAAGGACCTATCATTATAAAGTATTCGTAGAGGCGCGCAAACAGCCTGAAGGATTTTTAAAACTAGTGGTAATTTTGGAATTTTGCATGGGCAAAAGGTCAGTGGTAGAAGAGTTTTAGGAAGAGGCCATTGGTAGAAATTTTTTTCGTTTTTGGGTCATTTTGTAAAATTTTCCAGCGTCGCCTGCCATTGAGTGAAGCTCGCCATCATGCTTGTAGTTCCTAATTGCCGTTGCGCATCGATCGAGCTTCCTCCAGATCATTTCAATTCGTCACAGGATGCCTTACTAGATCTAGCCATCAGCTCTTCACGTCTGTGTGTGTCTCGAGCCGTCAGTCGTATCGCCTTCCAATCAGTTGTGTGTCACCAGATTCACTGACGTTGTGCCTCTCTCCGTTGAAGTCACATATGAAGGGACTCTAAATCTAGAGAACCAATGAGCGGAAGTAGATCGTTCCAAATTTCATTGTGAAAGAACATCAACATTTACAATCTAACACATAACAGTTATGCATCAAGTCTAAATTATAGCATGCTTCAAAAAATAAACACAAAGGGATCGAGTAAACATAACCTTGAAGAACCTTTTCTTCTAGTATTTTCTCAATCGAACTCAACAACGCGTCCAATAACACGAATGCAACACACCTCTGGAATATCCTCAATCAGCAACGAGTAAAACTCGATCCTCGACCCTTGAACGGAAGCTCAACACCACCACTAGGCTACCTTGGTATTCTCGGTGTGAGAATCCAGGAGGTTTAGGCTCTGTATGGATTTGGTAGAGGGATGGAGGAACTAGACGAACAGATAAACGATCGAGTAAGTAGGAGAAGGAAGAAGTCTGTTGTTTAGACTTGGGTATTCGATCGTTTAGTAACGAGTATCTATCGTATAGAATCCGATTGACCGTTTACTCTCTCAACCAAGCTATCGTATAACTTGATGCTTTTGCACGTCGGATTTTCAAAATGAAAATGATTTTCACTTTTGTCCATTTGGTTGCCATAAAACTTACTAAAACCACCCACTAAGGTGGTTATTTCGAGAAAAACAGAAATCAATTATTTCATAATTAATTTATTATAAATAAGTATAATAACTAATTTAACATATTATATGTATAACATATAGTTTTAATATCATATCATATGCAACATATAAACCATAGTTCTTTTTCTCCTTTATGGCATTTAATATAAATCATATTTATATTAATTCCTCCAATCAAATACTAATGTATCAAATACATTAAATCAATTATATCATATATAATTGAATTAGTTTAATTATATCATATATAATCAAATTCCCTCTAGTTAATTTGAACACTTCAAAGTAACTCAAAAACTGATTCTCAACATGAATCCATTGAGCTACCAAGGGGACCTTATGGACCTATAGCTTGAAGCTCCAGCGGTACGTGAACAACTAACTAAACTTTTTAATCACGATATCTACCATCCATTAACTGACGTACACTCCACTAAAGACCGACAACTGCACTCTTCGCACTACAGATATATTTCTATGTCCATCGGATATAACCAATCAAAATTATGACGACCCTTCACAAATCGCTCATAAGTATAGCTGGGCCAATTTACTGTTTTGCCTCTGTAGTTACATCTAACTCCTTAAGTACCACTAATTTCTCTAATGAATAATACATCATAGTACCATTATGAGTAAACACTTCTCGGGCCAAGAGAAGGTGTGGCGCCACATTGTTCAAGCCCCGGAATCAGCCCTTAAGGGAGCAATTTATCTATTTACCCCTACTTCGAAGAAGAAGCGATTTCCGTCTTGTGTAGTTGAGTTCTCAGCTCCCCAATCAGACGAATCTTCAAAGTGGTAGGTTTGAGTCGGCGATCAGCCACTCACATGCATGCAAATCAAAGGACCACTCTCATAGGCAGGAGTTCCCAACTCACTCAAGATTAAGGTCATGTTACCTATAGTCATCCTAGTGAAATGAAAGTCTCTATCATGAACGACATTATATAACGAGGCTAAACATTTCGTGGTCCAGTCTTATATAAACTTCTTTGTATAGAGTATCCCGCCCGCATGTCTAATACATGAATGGTCAGGATCAGACCATTTGTAGCACTTTACAACACTTGTAACATCTACAAAGCGGACCACACTCGTAGTGTCACTAGGATAAGGTTTCCCTCCTTTATCCATATACTATAGACCATTTAAGTTATCACTTAAAGCATAATCCACTTGTATGTCTCCACATACGTGCTTAAGTTACAACGATAACTAGGGAACTTAGTTTATTGGTTTATGGTTAATGCAACTAAAAAATATCATATTTCATCGGCTGAAGTATATAAAATATCTCATATTATATATATCATCAAACTGTTTGTTCATACAGATGTTTACAAACTACAGAACCCTACGAGATTTAGGAGATCAACCCCAACAGTTGAAACATAAACAAATTCTATCATGAAATTGCATCTAAATTCAATTTTTAGCAAAAATAATAAACTAGGGCACTAAGGCCCAATACAACATCTCCCACTTGCCCTAGTCCAGCCGCGGTCGGTCTTGTAGACCAATGCTCTGTTGGTGACCCTCAAACACTGTAGCTGTGAGAGCCTTCATAAATGGATGAACAACGGTTTGCTCCGAAGCAATCTTCGTGACAATCACCTCCCCTCGATGCACAATCTCTTAGATGAGATAGTATTTCCTCTTTATATGTTTGTCACGTTTGTGACTCCGAGGCTCACGGGAATTCGCCATAACACCACTATTATCACAATAAAGTGTGATGGGCCTAGACATGTCTAGAACAACTTCCAGATCAGTCAGGAATTTTTGTAGCCAAACGACCTCCTTAGCAGCTTCATAAGCCGCTACATATTCGGCCTCCATGGTGGAGTCAGCGATGCACCTCTACTTGGTGTTTCGCCACATTACAGCCCTTTCGTTAAGAGCGAACACTGGTCCTGAAGTGGATTTCTGAGAATCCTTATCAGTCTGAAAATTAGAGTTCGTGTATACAGTAAGTATCAAACCCTTAGAACCATACAGAAGCATGTAGTCCCTCGTTCTCCGAAGATACTTGAGGATGTTTTTTACGATTGTCTAGTGACCCTGTCCCGGATTATACTGATATCTACTGACTATCCCCACAGCGTAGCAGATGTTAGGTCTAGTACATAACATCGCGTACATCAAACTACCAACGGTAGATGCATAGGGGACTCGTCTCATTTCTTCAACCTCTTGAGGTGTCTTAGGACACTGTACCTTAGACAATGTAACTCCATGTTGAAAAGGTAATAGGCCCCTCTTGGAGTTCTGCATCGAGTACTTGATCAACATCCTGTCAATGTATGATTCCTGAGACAGTGCTAGTATTTTGTTCTTTCGATCCTGAAAGATCTGAATCCCAAGAACAAATTGAACCTCTTCCCCAAATCTTTCATTGGGAATTGAGTCTTTAGCCAGTTTATAATTGAAGTCAGTAAACCTAAATCATTCCCAATGAGTAGGACATTGTCTACATATAACACTAGGAAAACTACTGAACTATTGAAGATCTTCTTGTAGATACAAGGCTCATCAACGTTTTGGTCAAAGCCATGAGATTTGATCGCAGTATCAAACCTTATGTTCCAAGATTGAGATGCCTGTTTCAGTCCATTAATGGACCGATTTAGCTTGCAAACCTTTTGCTCCTGACCTTGGACTATGAATCCCTCGGGTTCCACCATATAAATGGCCTCCTCAAGATTGCCATTCAGAAAAGTAGTTTTGACATCTATTTGCCATATCTCATAGTCATAATATGAGGCAAGGATGCAGATAGACTTAATCATGACAACAGGTGATAAAGTATCTCATAGTCAACTCCCTCTACCTGGGTATAACTCTTTGCCACAAGTCTAGCCTTGAAGGTTTGCACCTTACCATTAGCACCCCGTTTCCTCTTGTAGATCCATTTACAACCTATAGGTTTAACCCCATCTGGTTGATCTACAAGATCCCAAACTGAGTTAAAGTACATAGACTCCATCTCAAGATCCATGGCTTTGACCCATTCTTCTCTATTAACATCCTCTATTGGCTTCTTGTAAGACAACGGATCCTCAACTTCGCCATCGGCTACCATAGCCAGGATTTCAATTAAACCCAAATAGCAAATGGGTGGGTTCATAACCCTCCCACTACGTTGAGGTTCCCTAAATTCTTGTGGTGGATTTGACCTACTAGATGAACTTCCATCAACAACTCTTTTTGATGTAGCAGGATCTTCAACAACTCTCGTTGAAGTTTCAGTAGTTTCTTTAGGAAGTTCACTCAACACAATTTTACTTCTTGGACTGTGCTTCCTTATATGATCCTTCTCATGGAATGTAGTGTTTGCCGATACAAACACCTTGTTCTCCTTAGGATCATAAAAGTAACCCCCTCGTGTCCCTTTGGGGTAACCTACAAATAGACACAGCCTCGAACGTGGTTCCAGTTTCTTAGGATTAGCCTCAAGCACATGTGCAGGATAATCCCAGATACGAAAGTGACGCAAACTAGCTTTACGTCAGTTCCATAACTCCAAAAGTGTTCTGGCAATACTCTTGGAGGGAGCACAGTTAAGGATATAAGCTGTAGTCTCTACTGCAAAACCCTAAAACGAGTCTGGTAAGGAAGTGTAGCTCATCATCGATCGAACCATGTCCAACAGGGTTATATTTCTCCTCTTCGATACACTATTCTACTGAAGTGTACAAGGTGCTGAGAGTTGGGAAGTGATTCCATGTTCTATCAAATAGTTCTGGAACTCAAAATCCAAAAACTCTCCACCCCGATTAAATCGAAGTGTTTTAATTCGTTTACTTAATGCGTTTTCAACTTCAGCCTTGAACTCTTTGAACTTTTCAAAGGATTCTGACTTATGTTGCATTAATAATCATACCCATACCTCAAATAATTATCAGTAGAAGTTATGAAATACTCATAGCCTCCTTTGGCTCGCACATTCATCGGACCACAAAGGTCTGAATGCACTAAATCTAGAGGCTCTTTGGCGTTATAACCTTTTCTAGTAAAAGGTCTTTTAGTCATCTTGCCTTCAAGGCGTGACTCACACACAGGTAAATATCTTTCTTCTAACTCGTTTAGAAATCCATTCTTCACCAACCTCTCAATCCTATTGAGATTGATGTGCCCCAAACGAAGGTGCCAAAGTTGGGCATTTTCTTAAGGAGAAACTTTAAGTCATTTGTTTTGAGTTACAACAGTTTTAAACAACTCTATGTTATGTTGGGAATTTTTTGCTAATGGCCTTAGCACATAAAAATTATTTTCCAGTTTAGCTGAACATATCTCAACACCATCTTTCAGAATAAACACTTTATTAATTGAAAATTTTAGAATGTATTTACATTCAAGCAACGACTTAACAGAAATCAAGTTCCTCTTTAACTTGGGAACAACATATACATCATTCAAAATGAAAAATCTATTTTGTAAAGTCAACCGGAGGCTTCCCACTGCTACAATTGAGACGACGTGTCCAGTGCCAACTCGCATTGTCATCTCACCAGCCTCAAGCTACCATCAGGATCTAATCCTTTGAAATGAAGAACAAACATGGTTAGTGGCCTCAGAGTCTATAATCCAAGCAGAATCATCATTCTTCACTAAAAAGTCTCCTAAACCAGTAAATCATATTTACCTTGTTTGGTTTTCTTCTTCTCCTTTAAAAAACGAGGGCAGTTCTGCTTCCAGTGCCCATCCTGGTTGCAGTGGAATCATTTTCCTTTTTCAACCGACAGTAGTCGCTTACCCCATGGAGCAGCAGATGGTGGGTTAGCAGGTGCCTTCCCCTTCCCCTTACTACCCTTCTTCTTCTTCCACTTGCTGATGCTGGAAGAAGAAGGTGCAAACTTAGTTCCTGAGGTTGAACCTTTATGGAACTTTTTGGAAGATGAAGCAATAATTGTCTCACCGACTTTCTTCTCCTTACTTTTCAGCAAGGATTGGAATGTTTGCAACTCGTTGAGGAGAGTTGTAAGGGTGTAGTCAACCCCATTCAGAATAGCGTTGCTAACAAAATGGAGGAAGCTTTCTGGCAACGTCTCTATAATAATGCTAACCTGGCTAGCATCATGATAACAGACAGAAATGCATGTTATCATAGTGCTAAGTTCTTAAACAATGTTGGATTGCGTTGATAAAACATGTTAAATTGCGTACATCAAGCACAAATTTAATAATATTGCAGTCGCATGCATTCATCGCATAGGAACAGTTGATTTTAGTGTTTTTATGCAGAATATACGTTTACGCAATGAAAGAATTACGATCATAGGAAATCATTGGTTGAGCGCAGCATCACCACAAGGCTCACTGCAACTTGGTCAGGGCAACATGGTGGGCAGATCTGGGTGAAAGGCTAATTAATCGCGATGGGACAAAAAACTAATGACAGTCAAATCCGAATTAAGTTGATAGCCAATAACGATCACAAGTACATTCAGCTTTTCGGTGACAATTATTCGGCGCATCAGTCAGGATTTAAAGCCGTCCCATCTGTACAATCATGAGAGAGAAACTGCCGTTCACCTTGGATGTTCTATAAATACCAAGGGTGACCTTTAGAAAAGGGGTTTAGCAGTTAGAGATTTCATACTTCAGTTCGTATGTCCTTGTTCATAGTTTTCTTTCATTTTAAGGCGGACGCAAGAGAGGAGGTTGTGCCAATAGATCGTTCCGGTAAGCTTGGGAGAGCGCCAGAAGCTTCAAGGATAGTGAGAGGGCCGACGCCTGCGGAAGCGGGAACATCTTTAGACCGAATAGAGATTATAGTGTAAAAGCCTCGGTCAGCAAGGAATTACTACCAGACTCTCTACCTTTAACTTCCATTTTTATTTTGTACTCCACTCATTTATTGAAATGGAATCTACTTCTCTATATCTATTCACTCTCTGTTATTTATGCATGAGTAGCTAAATTAGTTGAATGGGTTGAGAAACATTTAGCGAGCAAAACTAGGGAATCTTCACTCTATGCGATTATTTTGTATTATGAGTGCTTCATTCGTCCATTAGAGATACTCGGGAGGGTAGTCTAAGGACAGGATCTAGGCTTGAGAAGGTCAGGTTAGAATCTAGGCTTGGGAGAGTCAGATTAGAACGCATAATCAAGAGATAGGAGCTTAGAAATAAGCACTATTTGGTATCAACGCATCGCATGCATCCTAGAGATAGGATGTGATTGTATGCAGTCACCTTGCTTTTATGCATTTTGCATCATCGCATAGGACAAGAGTAGAGACTTAGGATAAGCTCTATGGACACTTTTGCATTCAACACATGTGTCCTAGACTTAGGAGTATCATATTTGCATTAGAAAATGACTTGCTATGCATGGTGATAGCATGATCGCATAGTCTGACGCATTCCCAAGTAACGCTAGCTAAAGATCTTCTCAACCCGTTCATCACATACTCAGTGCATCTATCACACAACTGACTTTTCTTAAATCCGCCGCATTTGTTTACTTTTTCATTAATGCGATCAACAACAAATCAACAATTTATTTATTTGGCCACCGCAAAGTTTTCATAAAAATTACCAACGCAACCTGTTTTCACAAGTCCCTGTGTTCGACCCTGGACTTACCAGGAAATTCAGTAGAATTTACACTTGGATTCCGCTGAGGAAACTTGAGTGTACAACGCAATTTCATCAATGCATATCATCCACATTTCCACTTCATAAAAATAAGCATCAAGTTTTTGGCGCCATTTCCGGGGACTTCGACAAAATAGAGTGCTAAAGGTAATTTTTTGATTTCTTTGCAGACTCTCAATCTTTGGCGAATTATGACCCGGAGATTGAGAGAACATTTAGATGGAGACTGAGAGACCGCCAACAGCACAATCAGATAAAGAAGAGATAGCGGAGCATCCTGGAAACGGAGCACCAAATGATAACAATGTCATGGCGAATCCAATCTTGTTGGCAAACAATCGCAATAGACCCATTAGGGACTGTGCATCGCGAAACCTCTACGATTTCTCTCCCAGAATCATGAGACCTGCCCTCGACAGAAGTAGATTCAAAATGAAGCCGGTGATGCTGCAGATGATCTAGACTGCAGGACAATTCGAAGGAAGGCGTGGCGAGGACTCGCACGCCCACCTCCGAAGTTTTATTGAAATCTGTAATACTTTTGTGTTCCCGAATATCTCTGTCGAAGAAGTTCAACTAACTTTGTTCCCATTTTTTCTCTGTGATCAGGCTAGGAAATGGGCATATTCTCTCGAGCCGGGAGAGATCACTTCTTGGAAACAGGTCGTGGAGAAGTTTATGAAGAAATACTTTCCACCTACTGAGAACGCCAGACGACGAAAACTAATTACAAATTTTGAACAAGACATGGACGAATCGTTCAGTGATGCCTGGGCGAGGTTTAAGAGGTTGGTCAGGGATTTTCCACACAATGGGTTGCCAGACTGCCTCCAGATGGAAATTTTTTATCATGGTTTGAATCCCGCTTCACAGACCGCTGCCAAAACGGCAGCCGTTGGTGGTCTGCAATAATACGTATGACGAGGCGAAGAATATCTTGGATCGTGTTGATTCGTAGGTATGTATGATATGAAATGCTCAAAATGATGCGATACTACTCCTATTTATGCGGTAATTAGGAATATTCATGTAGTATGCTCTGTGTTGTCACAAGTTTCCTTACGATGGAGCCAACTGTAATTCCATCGCAAGTTTCTCGATATGATCCGAGATCGAACACGGGGAAATGGTTTTCGGATATTGCGGTATGTTCATGGTATATGCGTCCAGGTTTCCAATTCTTTATAAAGGAGTTTCTACAGGTATGTAAATTGCAGTAAAATAAAGGAAAGCAGTAAAGATATGATAAAACATAAAAATACAATAAACCTAAGCTAGATGTTACAAGATACAGACTTCATGTACAAGATTCTAGGATTAAGGCTGGCTATGAAGGTTGTGCAAAGATGTGGGATGTGGCGACAAGTCTTATGAACAGAATAGAAAGAGAAAGATAAGTATTACAAACAATGCAAGTTCTTAATTGGATTGAAGGTAAAAATACTGTTCCACTCTTCTCTTGGCGTACACCTCTCAGTGATCGGCCGTGTTCCTCACATGTCTGTGGTGAAATAGAGTCTAACGTAATGAACGCAAGGTTGCTTCCATGTCTGGAAGTACTACTCGCTTTAGTTAACACACTCTTCTGACCCTCTCTCGATAGATTAGAATGACATCTTTACTTCTGCTCTCATAGGTGCCGATGCCGTCTAGCATGCTTTAGCTAAACGCATTTTATAACTTTAATGCAGATTAAGTTCTTGGTGATTCGTATTGCTCATCAGGAGATTAAGAAAACATCATGAAGAAAGTGACTAACGGGTGAATGGAAATAGACAGAAAATGGTAGATGGAATCTATCGAAACATTTAATATTTCTACTAAGCGTTTGATACATGATTTGTGAATGAAGAGGTAAAGAAAATATGGAATACAATGAAAGAGAGATAGAATAGATACAAACAAGTGCCAATGTCTTGGCACAGATTCGATGGAGATCTGCTTGCCAGATCGGATGATTTTGATGGCAGGAAGAGCTTCCTTCTCAGGCTTGCTCCATCGGTAGCAGGGATCTCTACACAGAGGTTCGATCGGGTATATGGTAGGTCGGATCTGAGATTCAATTTTTGGCCTTATCTCGTTCTCTTTCCGAATTTCTTCTCTTCAGCATCCAGCTCAGCCTTTTCTCTTTAAAATCTTACAGCACTTAGCCCCGTATCTAGTAGCATACTTTTCTCTGAAATCAATGGGGTATTATAGGAGTAGATCTTTGACTCCGGCCTTGTGGTTCCCACTTGATGGTTATGATAATTCTGCAGATGGAGGGATATTATTCCTTCTGTTATGCAATCAGACCATCAATTCTGCACAACCGTTAGTTGTATACGTGTCGCAATCCTCGGCTCTCGCATTGCTCAGTTGCATCTTTCGATCATAGGTTTGCATGCGGTGTTTGTTTTTATTACCGCATGCAGTCGAAGCATAGCTCTGGACCGACTGTCGCCTTGCACCATCACTTCGGTAATCGTCTCTTCATGGTTGATCGACTGGCGCAATTGTGACATAGATGAGTTGATTAGTTTCTCATGAGCCTTGAGCGGTAGCGGTGACTTGGTCTCCTGTAAAACAGAGTAAAGTTTGGCTTGTCTTCCATCTTTTTGGCGTTAGTGGGTGTAATCGCAAACATTTATAATTATTGTCATACTAGGCTAATTTTCATACAACTGGCATATAATTACTAACTTTTGGCCGCAATATCTAGATAAGGTAGCATAAATAACTTGTATTTCTACAAGTTATCAGATCGCATCTCCAAGAACCATGAAGATTGGAGAGAGAGTGACCAGAGATTGAGACTCAGAGACAATGATGCAAGTAATGGTGCTATTGTTTCACTACAAAACTAGATGATCGCAATGATGAATCCAGGGAATTGCGATCAGCAGCCCAACACCGCAAAATGGGCAAATTAATGCAATCATTCAAAACACCGCAAGGTGTGCGACTTGCGGTGATGGGCATGCGATGGAAGATTGCCTGCAAAATCCACAATCTGTTTACTTTGTAAAAAATAATCCCTTTACGAATACCTACAACCCCGAGTGGAGTAATCACCCCAATTTTTCTTGGAAGAATCAGCAACAGAATTTCCAACCAGTGGTGCAGAAAGAGGGGCCATTAGGATTCTTCCCTCGCAACAACGGTCAAACGAGCAATCAAGCAAGTAGCTCATAACCACCGCAATCATCTTCTTCAGAAAGCCTATTGAAGCAATACATAGAGAAAAATGAAACCGTGCTTCAAAGTCAGGCTACATCCATCCGCAATCTAGAATTACAGATGGGCCAGATTACGAGTGAGCTGAAGAGTAGACCGCAATAAGTTCAACTGAACTTCCATGCAACCCAGGGGTATCAGGTAAAGAGTAATGTCAGGTTGTGACATTGCGAAGTGGTAAGGCTGTGGAAGGAGAAAAGAAGAAGCTTAGTTGGATAGCTCCCATTGCGGCAGAATCTGAAGTTGCAGTGATGCAAGAAGAAGAAAGAGAAAAAGAAGCAGTAGAACCAGAGGTTGCGTCGACCTCAAAGCCAACTGAGACGAGAATTGTGAAAGTGCAGTTACCCCCTTTCTCACAGAGACTAAGGAAGAAAAAGAACGAAGAGGTATAGTACCAACACTTCCTATCTATGTTAAAGCAATTACATGTTAATATTCCTATCAGTTAAGCGATTGAGGAAATTCTTGCCTACGCAAAGTTTCTGAAGAATATGCTAACTAAGAAGAGAGGAGCTGGTAAGTTTGCCACGGTGGCAGTAACACAAAGTTCCAAATCAATAATTCCACCGAAGATGAGCGATCCTGGGAGCTTTACCATTTCTTGCTCCATAGGAGGACTGTACATCGGGCAAGCCCTGTGTGACCTGGGAGCCAACATAAATTTGATGCCTTTGTCAATCTTTAGGTAGCTAAATGTGGGGCAACTTGTGCCCACAATAGTGACTCTCCAACTGGCCGATAGATCTCTGGTGCATCCAGAGGGAAAGATGAAGGACGTGCTGATAACCATTGACAAATTTATCCTGCCAATCGACTTCATCATTTTGGACTATGAGGTCGACAAAGATGTGCCCATCATTCTGGGGCAACCTTTTCTATCTACAGGTCGTGCTAAGATTGATGTGCATAAAGAGGAAATCATTTTGAGCATTAATGAACAGAAGCTCAAGTTTAACATAATTCGTGCCATGAAGTTTTTGGATGAAGAAGACCTGCATGACTCAGATGATGACCAGAATGTGATGGAAGAAGAAAAGTTTGATGAAGAAAATGAAGAAGAGGATGCTAGCGCATCCGTTGCTGCCTGTAATGCGATCATAACAAAAACAAGCAAGGAAGATGAAGAAAATAAAGAAGAAGAAATGATCGAAAACTAAGAAGAAGAGCCAACAGAAAAAGAAGAAAGAAAAACAATGCAACCTTCCCTAGTAGAACCACCAACACTTGAATTAAAGACCCTACCAACCCATTTAAAGTATGAATTTTTGGGGCAGAATGAGAAGTTGCCTGTGATTATTTCCTCTGCACTTAATGAAGACCAAGAGGATGCGTTAATGAGCATTTTAATGAAGCATGTGTGAGAAATTGGCTGGACGCTTACTGACATTAGAGGAATTAGCCAGCGTACTGTTTGCACCGTATTCGTCTTGAAGAGAACCACAAAGAAACGATTGAACATCAATGCAGACTCAACCCTGCGATGAAAGAGGTCGTCAAGAAGGAGATCATTAAATGGCTAGATGCGGGCATTATCTATCTAGCAGATAGCATGTGGGTCAGCCCCGTGCAGTGTGTGCCGAAAAAGGGCGACATAACGGTAGTCCTGGATGAAAACAACGAATTAATATCGCAAAGGACCATCCCTGGATGGCGTATTTTCATGGATCACAGCAAGCTGAATGCAGCCTCAAAGAAAGATCATTTCCCTCTACCATTCATTAATCAAATGCTAGATCGTCTAGCTGGAAATGACTTTTATTGCTTTCTGGATGGTTATGCCAGGTACAACCAGATTATGATAGCTCCAAAAGACCAAGACAAGACTACATTCACCTACCCATATGGGACATTTGCTTTTCGCCGCATGCCGTTTGGCCTCTGCAATACGCCAAGCACGTTCCAAAGGTGTATGATGACTATCTTTTCAAATTATCTTGAGAACTCTGTTGAAATCTTTATGGACGACTTCTCTGTTTATGGGAACACCTATGAAGTCAATCTAGCCAACTTGGAGAAGATACTGAACAGATGTGAAGAGAGGAATCTATGCTCAACTGGGAAAAATGTCATTTCATGGTGAATGAGGGCATAGTGTTGGGACACAAGGTTTCTCGGGATGGGTTGGAGTTGGACAAGGAAAAAAATCAAAGCAATTGAAAAATTTTCACCTCCAACAAGCGTAAAGGCTTTATGAAGCTTCTTAGGGCATGCTGGATTCTATAGACGATTTGTCTCAGACTTTTCTAGAATAGCATGACCATTGAGTGCATTGTTAGAGGTTGACAGAAAATTTGATTTTGATAACAACTGCTTCAATGCATTTTGAGTTTTGAAGAATGCGCTGATTATCGCACCCGTATTGATTGCGTCGGACTGGACACTTCCTTTTGAAATTATGTGCGATGCAAGCGAGTATGCGATGGGAGTAGCTTTAGCGCAAAAGAGAAAAAAAATATTTCATCCCATCACATATGCGAGTAAAACATTAAATCCTGCTTAGACAAATTTACCACCACAGAGAAAGAGCTTCTGGCGGTAATTTTTGCGTTGGAAAAATTTCAAGCATATCTGCTGGGGACAAAGGTATTCATCCATACTGATCAAGAAGGACGCAAAATCGAGATTGATCAAATGGGTTCTCCTCCTTCAAGAATTTGATATAGAAATAATTGACTGGAAGGGGACAGAGAACCAAGTTGCGGATCACTTGTCGAGACTAGAAAATCCTGAGGTTGATCGCAATGAGTCTGAAGTGAGAGCAGTGTTCCTGGATGAGCAGCTCTTCCATATTGAAGAATTGCCCTGGTATGCAGACATAGCCAATTATTTGGTTTGCGAGCAATTTTCTGAAGATTACACCTACCATCAACAGAAGAAGCTCAAACATGAATGCAAACATTATTATTGGGATGAGCCGAATCTGTGTAAAAGAGGGGCAGACCAGATTTTTCGATTATGCGTACAAAATGCTGCTCAATAATGCATATCATCACAATTATTTGGTGGGCCTTTTGGAGGGCAGTGCACCACAACCAAAGTATTACAGAGTGGATTCTTTTGGCCTACATTGTTCAAGGATGCAGCTGACTACGCAATGAAGTGTGATCGGTGCCAGTGCACGGGTAACATTTCATGGAAATATGCAATGCCAATGAACACCATCTTAGAGCTTGAATTGTTCGACGTATGAGGGATTGATTTCATAGGACCATTCCCTCATTTAAATGGTAAACATTACATTTTATTGGCTGTCGATTATGTATCTAAGTGGGTAAGGCAATAGCATGCGCCGCAAGTGATGCGACGGTAGTCTCCAAGTTCCTGAAGAAACATATTTTCACTCGTTTTGGCACTCCCTGTGCCATCATAACTTGTAACATCCCACACCTTTTTATTTATTTATTAATAATGTAAAACTTTTCCTTTTTCAGTAATTGTCCTTAGTTGAAGGGCATGTTTGGAATTTTGAATTTAAAGTATAAGTGCGAGGATTTAAGTGTCTTCGTGGAAATTATTAAAAAATTATTCAATTTGAAAAGTTATGGCAGGAATTAATTATTTTTGTAAAAAGAAAAGGAATTAAATAGTATAAAGTGGGTTAAGGAAAGGATTTAATTAGGGTCATACTATTTTCATTTTATTATTATCATTATTATTATTTTTTATTATTTTTATTATTATTATCATTATTATTATTATTATTAGTATTTTTTTAAAATAAAAAGGACCCCCCCACGCCTTCTCCCTCACGCGAGCCCCCCCTCCGTTTTCTGCTTCCACGTCGCCTCACTGCACCGCGCCTCTCAGCCATCCAATTGCCGCCGTTCGTTGGTTCCGGCTGGCCAGATCCCACCGATCAGACACGCCACCAGTCGCCCAGCTCTCCAGCCGAGTGCTCGTCCAGACTGTCGAAGCCCGAGCCCAAGCTGGTCTTCACTGCCGCTCGCCGTGTAAGCTTCTGCCTAGTCGAATCCTTCGCCGCACGTCTGCCGCTCTCAGCCTAACCAGATTCGAGCCGTCGACGTCCTCTCCGCCCAGATCCGAGCCGATTCTCTCCTCCTCTGCCCACCGCGTCGTTGCCGGCTGCTTTCAGCGCCGCCAGCCCTGTTCGTTGCCAGGACCCGCCTACACCACTAGACTTGTGTTTTGAGTAAGCGATTGATTATATTTTTGGGCAAGATTTTGGTTGATCTTATTTGATTACCCATTTGGATTTTGGGTTAAAAATTTGTTATCTCTATGTTTGGAATCCAGATCCAAGATTGGAGTACTTCAGAGTGCGCAGCGTACTGTTTAGCGGATTCGAGTTCGTTCGGCAAGTATTTTTGGTAAGCGTTGTGACCCTTGTTGTTGATTGTTAGGCACCTTTTGGTTGTTGGACTGATGGAGAGTTTGGTTTTAGTTTCTCGAAGGTTCCAAGTCGTCGTCCTTTGGGTTCTAAAATCTGCTAAGAGGAAATTTTGAGTCGAAATCTCGCGACTGTTGGTTGATCAAGTTTCGTTGGGTAAGTTCATTGGTGATCCCTAAATTTAATTTGTATGTATGGATCTTGGTTCCAAGAATTTAAAATTTTGTTATGTTCTGTATTAGGGGACTTAGTTCAGGGGTTTTTGGTTGGAGATCATTAGCTTGAATTAAAATTGGAATTTGATTCCGAGGTAAGTAATCTTACTACTGGAACTGCCCAGGGGCCAGGCTTTAGTTGTATGTTAGCATGATAAGTGTATGTTATGGTAAATGTTAGCATGTTGATTGACAGTATGACCTGAATCAAAGTATGTTCTGGCACGAATTCTGATTTGCTTGCATACACACTTAAGTACTTGATCGTTAGTATGTGATAATATGTGTTTTCATATGTCGATGTCTGATCTGCTAGTGTTGAGGCATACTTGCATGTTGTGGATTTGTGATGTAAGTTATACATGGATGATGTATAATATGTTATTAAGAAATATGTGTATGTGATGAAGCCATGGTATCAAGAATTTTTATGTATGTTTTAGAACTGTACAATGTTGAATCTTAGCACGTTAAGACTGTGTGAATATCCTCATTGATTAGTTAGATGCTCACCAGTTTTTGTTTCCTTCGGGATTCACCAGTTTTGTGTTTCCTTCGGGATTCACCAGTTTGTGGTTCCTTCGGGATTCACCAATTTTGTGTTTCCTTCAGGATTCACCAGTTTTGTGGGCATACTTAATTACAATAGGATAGGACCCAGTCTCTCGTTTGTTCTATTTGTTTATGTGCCATAGGTGGGTATCTAGAGGACATAGATGCCTAGCCTGACCCCAGTGGTGGGGTTACTTACTGAATATTTCATGCTCATTCTTTCCTATGTTGATGTTTCAGGTAAGGGTAGAGATGCACCGGCGATGGCTCAGCGGAATTCGTGATCGTGCCATTGGGACTAGTTTTTACGCTTCTGCATCATGACATTTAGAGTCCTTATTTTTCCCTAAATGTTTAGTTTTATTGTTTTAAACTTATTATGAAGGATTATTTCTTTTATATACTTTTAATAATCTTTACGAATTATGGGTACCCTATTATTGTTTTAACAATTGCATTTGATAAATGTCTTATGAACTTCTCTTGTTTAATTAACATTTATTTCAACATAACTAAGCGTCGTTTTAAATTCTATGCATGCATTTATTTTAGTAACGACCTAACCTAAGTCCTAGGCATATCGGACTGCATTTAAAACACCTATAGGTATGTCCCCATATGCGTTGGTATTTGGTAAGGCGTGTCATTTGCCTTTGGAGCTGAAATATAAGGTACTGTGGGCGGTAAAAGAAGTTGAACTTTGATTTGGAGAAAGCAGGAGAGGCGTGAAAATTACAACTGGTCGAGCTAGAAGAATGAAGGATTAACGCATATGAAAATGCGAAGATTTATAAAGAGCGCACCAAGCACTGGAATGACTAACGCATATACGGTAAGAACCTTTAAGTCGGGCAAAAGGTCTTACTCTTCAGCTCACGTCTGCGGCTCTTCCCGGGAAAATTAAAATCATGCTGGTCCGGACCATTCATCATTAAAGAAATATTCCCACATGGTGTGGTGGAGCTGATCACTGAGGATGGAAGCCGTACATTTAAAGTTAATGGACAGCGAGTGAAGGCATATTGCAGAGGTGATTTTCAGCCAGAAAAGACCTCCGTGAAGTTGAAAAACCCAGAATACCCTTTGTTTGATTCTTGAACTCTCATTCCTTCGTCACTTTAATCATTAGTTATCTATGTACCTTTTATTCTTTATTATCTAAAAAAAAAAAATATTTTGTTTAAAATCATTTGACCCTCTTTTTGTTTGTTTACAACGATTAAGGCATAGGATTGCGGAGATGTTACATGAAGCAGCAAATTATCTCACTCGATCACCGCAGTCCAAAGAAGAGAGATTGTCGCAAAGAAGGATGCGTCAATACACAATGCGGGCGACAGCGTAAATTTAGGGATGTATTCTTCCTTATCCCTTTTTTTTTCCTTCAAATTTTGCACTATTGCATCGCATTTTAGTTTAGAAGTCTTATCACTGCATCCTCTTTGATTACCACAATCATTTGACATAGACAAATTTAGTAAGTTACCGCATGCTGTTTCTTTGCCAAGTATGATTTCAATGATGAAAAATATGCTTCTGTTTCTTTCATATATACTAGAGTCATCTTTACTTTAAGATAGTCACCTCACAAAATATTTCTAGAAGTTAGGGGTTTGCTAGCTTTCTTTCAAACTCTTTTTACGAAACTTTCTAAGAACATCGCATGACTTATATCAATCTTTTGGCAATGAGGACATTGTCACATTTTAAATTTGGGGGTGAACTTGCTATTTTGAAAAAAAAAACATTTTTGAGAATAACAACTCCACTATCAACGCAATGGAGAAATCCATGTTGATAAGAGTTAAGTTGTGAAAGGTACTTACTCGTAGTTGGATGTCCGCATGACACACGTGAGGGCAAGCCAAAACAAAAGTAAGTCACCAGGATCAATGTATAAATAAATGACCGCAACTCCACTGCCAAATAGGTATGAGTTTCGTCTGAGAAAGAGCGCATTGCTTGTAGTTGGATGTCCGCATGACACCCGTGGGGGCAAGCCAAAACGAAGGCAAGGCACTTGGATCAATGCAAGGTTAGAAAAAAAATAACAATGACAAGAAATATGCAAGGATAAAATCATTTGACACCCTGGTGAAATTTTTTCTTTTTGAAATAAATCATGCGATGTTCCAGAAATTAGTAAAGTCCTTTTGAGGGTTAAGCTTGCAGTCCCTAGGTCTTAGAAATATTTTAAGAGAAGACATGAATAAGACTTAAGGAAACTTTGGTATATAGGATTTGAATGAAGTATCCTTGAGAAATATAGGAAAAGAACATTGCGATTGACTTGCTAAAGGAAGTCTTTAGCTTATGCTTGAGGACAAACATTGTTTAAATTTTAGGGTGTGATAACGGGCAGAAATGCACGTTATCATAGTGTTAAGTTCTTAAACAATGTTGGATTGCATTAATAAAATATGTTAAATTGCATACATCAAGCATCCATAATATTGCGATCGCATGCGATCATCGCATAGGAACAATTGATTTTAGTGTTTTTATGCATAATATGCGTTGACGTAATGCAAGAGTTACGATCATTGGAAATCATTGGTCGAGTGCAGCATCATCGCAAGGCTTTGCGGTGATCGTGTTCGCAAATATTCGCCCGAGAAGGATCGCCGCAACTTGGTCAATGCAGCATGGTGGGCGCATCTGGGTGAAAGGCTAATTAATTGCGATGGGACAAAAAGCTGATGATAGTCAAATCTGAATTAAGTTGACAACCGATAACGATCACAAGTACATTCAGCTTTTCGGTGAAAATTATTCGACGCATTAGTCAGGAATTAAAGCCGTCCCATCTGTACAATCATGAGAGAGAAGTCGCCGTTCACCATTGATGTTCTATAAATACCAAGGGCGACCTTCAAAAAAAGGGTTTAGCAGTTAGAGATTTCATACTTTAGTTCGCACGTCCTTGTTCATAGTTTTCTTTCATTTTAAGGCAGACGCGAGAGAGGAGGTTATGCTGATAAATCATTCCGGTAAGCTTGAGAGAGCGCCGGAAGCTTCAAGGATAGAGAGAGGGCCGACGCTTGCAGAAGCGGGAACATCTTTAGACCGAATAGAGATTACAGTGTAAAAGCCTCGGTCAGCAAGGAATTGCTACCAGGCTCTCTACCTTTAACTTCCATTGTTATTTTGTACTCCACTCATTTATTGAAATGGAATCTACTTCTCTATATCTGTTCACTCTCTGTTATTTACGCATGAGTAGCTAAATTAGTTGAATGGGTTGAGAAGTATTTAGTGAGCACAACTAGGGAATCTTCACTCTATGCGATTATCTTGTATTATGAGTGCTTCCACTAGAAGAAATTCGAGCTTTAATGTCGGTTGGAAAAAGTGAAAGCGGATGTATAATGTTGGTTTTTTTTTAAAAAGAAAGCAGATCTTTAATG
Organism: Benincasa hispida; assembly: GCF_027475165.1. Classification (NCBI taxonomy): domain Eukaryota; kingdom Viridiplantae; phylum Streptophyta; class Magnoliopsida; order Cucurbitales; family Cucurbitaceae; genus Benincasa; species Benincasa hispida. The sequence goes on from NC_143479.1 coordinate 45,828,321, forward strand.
TCGGTTTTAAACCGACATTGAAGATGGGCTTTAATGTCGGTTTTAAACCGACATTAAAGGTGTAATGTTTTTTTTCTTATTTTATTAAATAATATATCCCTAATTTATCGCGTCCTTCTTTGCCTAAACCCTATCTCTGTGTCGCGTCGTTCACCATTCTTCCTTTGCCGGATCTCCTTCACCTTTCTTTGCTCGCTGTCGATCTCCTTCACTTTTCTTCGCTCGCCGTCTCTCGTTCTTCACCTTTCTTCGCTTGCCATCAATCTTCTTCCCATGTCCACCAATCTCCTTCCCGTGTCGTTGATCTCCTTCACGCGGTCGCTCGTCCGTGTCCGTCGATCTCCTTCACGCCGTCGATCTAGTTCTCTTCCGTGTCCGTGAGAGAAGTAAGAATACATATATTGATGCTTCTTAATTTTTTGAGTTCTTTATCCTCAAATTTCCGAGTTTTGCTCTTTATCCCTCCCAAACGTTTGTGGATTTTTATGTACTTTTTTGTTGACTGATTATGGCATATGATTCTTGTTGCAAGTTCATCTGACTTCTTTTTCCTCTTCCACCCCTTTCTTAAAAGGTATAATTGTCTATATTCAGTCTCTTCTTGTCAGCAATCTTTCATTTGTACTTCAGCTTTCCTGAAATTTTATCATTTTAAATGTTCTCTTTAAGAAAATTAGCTTGTCAATTTAAGGCACATCATAGAAGTCGTGGTATTCAGTTACCTGTTTTAGTTTTGAAATATTTAGCCATTAAACCTCAGACTTCATTAGACGGTGCATTGTTACACAAACAACAGTGTCATGAATCACAATGAATGAAAGAAAGGCTGAACAAATGTTCTAAAAATAGTCGAACCATGAACACCAATGTGTTATCCATGTTTATGTTACTTTCTTCAAGGCATTGGAGATTAGCTGAACTTTCTCTCTCCTTGAAGAGTCCTTTCATCCTCTAAATTTCATAAACGTCCTTGAATCTCAATGCCATATACAACCTAGTAGTTGTTCTGTTACTCATCCACTATATTCTGGAAACTTTCATGTGTTTACATTTACTTATAATTTACAAATGGTTTAATAACTCTTTATATCTAACCAATCCATCTTTTGATCCTCTATCTTGTTGTTATTCAAGTTGAGCAATATGGTTCCTATATAAGAAAATAAGAAATTAAGGCACTGATTATCCTGCACTTTAGTAAGGAACATTATTTTCGTTAATCTTTTATAGCTTCATGCAGTAGGCCTTTTTTCTCTTCCGTCGATCTAATTTATATGTAACGTGGTTAATGGTTCATACTTGTCATCTCCATATGTTACCATTTAGAGTCCTTACCTCCCATTGGCTTTAGCTTAGAATTCACTGGCAGTTGTTGTGTCGTGTTGAGTGAAGTTTTTCATTTGTTAGGTTCAAGTTTGACGTGTAAGGCTAAATTTTGATTCTTGGGGATTTGGAAGGAAGATAGGAAGATTGTATTTGACGTGTTTTAAGAAGGTTGACAAGTGGAGAAGGTGCACCCAACACAAAAAGGACTTCATAACAACATTAATAATAAGGACAAGGTAATATTTATAAGATGCTTATCTTAAAAGTCTAGTTGTTCTAAATTTGTTAAAGTTGCATATTTTACAATCATAATTTTATGCTTTTAAATTTTCCCTTGTTATTGTTTTTTTTTTTTGTAAATTAAGTTGCATATTTTACAATCATGGATAAGTCATGGATGAAAATGAATAGAATGTCAGCTGAGTATGGTTTAGGTGTCGAGATGTTTATTAAAAATGGTCTACAACATTCAAATATACCGAATGTCATGAGTTGTCCATGTTTGAAGTGTGTTAATGCAAAGACTCTAGATGTGAACAAAATAAGAGAACACTTATTTTTTAATGGTATAGATCAAAGTTATCAGACATGGATTTTTCATGGTGAATCATTACCGATTAAGAGAAATAATGAAAATGTGTCTACTAGTGAAAGAGAAGAAGCTGATGAGGATGATGTTGATGATGTTGATGACACAATTGGAATATTTGAGGCTGCATACAATAACTATTTTAGTGAAAAATCCGATAATTTTGAAGAATTATTAGATGATGCGAAGAAACCATTGTACCCAAATTGTAAAACTTTTTCCAAAATATCTACATTGGTAAAGTTATATAATTTAAAAGTTGAATTTGGATGGAGCGATAAGAGTTTCACTGAGTTGTTGGAATTAATTCATGACATAACCTAGTCCTAATGAAATTCCAACATCTACTTATGAAACAAAAAAGATGTTGGGTACTTTTGGAATAAAGTACGAGAAGATTCATGCATGTAGAAATGATTGCTGCTTGTTTAGAAAAGAACTCTCTAATGCAAATGTATGCCCCATTTGTGGTACGTCAAGATGGAAGCTTCAAAAAAATTTAAACGAAAGGGCTAAGAATATCCCAGCAAAAGTCATGTGGTATTTCCCCCCAATTCCAAGATTTGAAAGAATGTTTCGAAGTAAAGAGACAACAAGTTTATTGACATGGCATGTTAAAAAAAAAAGAAACAGATGGTTTATTAAAACATCCCAAAGATGCCCTATCGTGGAAAAAAATAGACAATTTGTGGCCAGAGTTTGGGTCAGAACCTAGAAATCTTCATCTTGCTCTTTCGACAGATAGGGTAAATCCACATGGAGATCTGAATAGTAGATATAGTTGTTGGCCAGTGATGTTAGTGACGTACAATCTACCTCTATGATTGTGCATGAAGCAAAAATTTTTGATGTTGACTGCACTAATATTTGGTCCAAAACAACCGGGAAATGACATAGATGTTTATTTAGCTCCGTTAGTAGATGACTTGAAAAAACTTTAGAAAGATGGGGTAGAATGTTACGATGCATATGAAGAACAACGTTTCATGCTTAAAGCCATTTTATTATGGACCATTAATGATTTTCCTGCGTATGGTAACTTGTGTGGTTGTACGGTTAAAGGATATCATGCATGTCCAATTTGTGGAGAGAATACTTCATCCACTTATTTACCAAAAGGGAAGAGGATGGCATATCTCGGGCATCACAAGTTTCTACCCCACCATCATCTATACAGGAAACAAAAGAAAGCTTTTAATGGCACACAAGAATTAGAATTTTGTCAAGAACCATTGAGTGGGGAAGAAATTCTTGCAGAAACAAGTAAGTATCAATATTCATTTGGTAAGAAAAGTATCAAAGAAAAGAACAGTGGAGATAACACTTCAGCTTATTGGAAGAAAAAATCTATTCTTTTCGAGTTAGAATATTGGAAGTATCTTGATGTGCGACATTGTTTAGATGTGATGCACATTGAAAAGAATGTATGTGCAAATCTTATTGGTACATTGCTTGATATTCCTGGTAAAACAAAAGATGGAATAAAGACTTGATTAGATTTGGTGGAATTGAACATTAGATCAGAGTTAGCCCTTCAAGTAGGAGAGAAGAAAGTCTTTTTACCTCTCGCATGTTATACATTAACACGAGCTGAGAAATTGAGCTTTTGTAAGGTACTATCAGAAATTAAAGTACCTGAAGGCTATTCATCGAACATTCAAAGTTTAGTGTCGCTCATAGATTTGAAACTTTACGTACTTAAGTCGCATGACCATCACGTTCTTATGCAACAATTATTACCGGTAGCCATTTGTGATATTTTACCCAAACATGTAAGACTTGCAATTACTCGCCTATGCTTCTTCTTTGCTATATGTTGTAAGGCGATCGATTCATCTCAGTTAAAGGGTATGCAAGAGGATATCGTTGTCACTCTATGCCTCTTAGAGAAGTATTTTCCTCCATCATTCTTCACAATAATGGTACACCTTGTAGTGTATGTCATAAGAGAAGTTGAGTTTTGTGGACCTGTTTATTTGAGGTGGATGTATCCTTTTGAACGATACATGAAAGTGTTGAAAACTTATGTACGAAATAGAAATCGACCAGAAGGATGTGTTGGGAAAAATTATATTGTTGAAGAGACTAGAGTTTTGTTTTGAATTCGTATCTAGTGTTAATTCTATTGGGTTACACTCATCAACAAAGAAAGCGAATTCAAACATTAATAGAGCATTGTCAGCTACTTCTTCAATCAGATCGAGTAAGGATGAGTTGAATCAAGCTCATCTTTATGTCCTTCAAAATGTAAATGATGTGCTTCCTTACGTCGAGTATGTAGATCTTCATCTTATTCTTGTTTTAGGTTACTTGATTATTCAATAATCTACTAACTTTGTCATTTATAATAGGCAACATATGGATATTTTGTCTAAGCTCAATTCTGGTAAAAATAAAAGTAGAAAGTAGCTTCAAGAAGAGCATAATCGTACATTCAGTCGATGGTTGTCCACACAGGTAATCTCTAGAGACCTACTATTTGATGTATAATTAAATGTTAACTACTAAAATATTATGAAATATATCGTAGGTTGCACTAGCTCTCGAAGTACCCAAAAATTCCATATCACCTTCTTTGAGATGGATAGCTAATGGACCTTGTCCAATTGTGGCAAAATATTCTGGTTATGTGGTCAATGGTTACTACTATCACACAAAGAATCCCGATGATGTTAGGAGGGTTAAAAATAGTGGAGTTAGTATAACGGCTACCACAATGCAAGCCTCTAGTGCTAAGGATAAAAGGCCCGTCATGTCAGATATGACCTTTTATGGTGTAATACAAGAAATATGGGAGCTTGACTATCATAGATTATCATTTATTTTATTCAACTCTAATTGGGTTGAGAGTAGAACTAGAGTCAAAACAGACGAGTTTGGGTTTACTATTGTGGACCTCAATTGTATTGGACATAAATCAGACCCATTTATTTTAGCCTCTCAAGCAAAACAAGTGTTCTATGTAAAAGACCCTGCAAATTCGGGTTGGTCAATTGTTTTAACATCTCCACAACGAACAATTGAGGATGATTTTTATGAAGATGAAATAGAAGATATGCTACAAGAGTATGGTTATGGAGGTATCCAAAGAATGTTCAATGTTGATACATTTACTGAGATTGATGATACAACATCCACATACATTAGACATGACTGTGAGGGTCGATGGGTTGATAAATAATGTATTAAACATGGTATGTCATTTACTATGGTTATATGTATTTAAATATTAAGATTATATGTTTTTTGTGTGAGTAATGTGTGTGTGTTTTTTTTTTTTTTTTTTTTGGAGATTGACATGAAAACTTCAACAAGTAGCAGTGAGGATGATAGAAATATGATCCCACAAAAACATAGTAGAATAAGTATACCACGTGGCCCAACTACAATGTCTGAGTTAGCACAAATAAGGACATCTGGACAACGGTTGACCATCGATTATAATGAACATGGACAACCGGTTGGTCTGGAGCAAAGAAGATGCAGAGTTATATAGGAGTTTGTGTTCGACAACAAATTCCTATAATGTATGATTCTTGGAAAAAAGTTCCAAACCATTTAAAAGACAAACTTTTTGATTGTGTAGCGGTATGTTTTCTAAACTTTTAATTCATGTGCATAGTAGTTTATTAGTTTATTGTTTAACTATTTTTTTCATTGTGCAGATGTCGTTCAATGTGGACTCTAAGTCCAAACATTGTATACTAATGTTTGCATCTAGGAAGGTTCGGACTTTCAAGACAACGTTGACTCAAAAGTTCATACTTCCATTTAAGGATGAACCCTCGAATTTGCAATTTCCACCGCAACAATATTCTCATATAGAGCAAGATCATCAGACATCGTTCATCAATGAACAATTGAGTGAAGAATGGGAGGTAAGTCATTCACAATAAATTACATGTCAACATTATCATTGTTTTGATAGGTAACTTCAACTAGATTTATTGTATAGAAAATCAATTGTGTTAAAAAAGAAAGACGTGCGAAATGTGTATATAATCACCACATTTCTCGGAAGGGCTATACGAATCTTGCCCAAGAATTAGTGAGTTATTCGACTTATTAAATATTTTATTCTAATATGTTTATGCTAATTAAATATGTATGTTCATGTAGAACTTATCGAATGACCCTTCTTATTGGGCGACTTTATGGAAAGAAGAAAGAAAAGGAAAGAATAATGAATACTTTGATGAAGTTACTCGAGAATGTGCCAACCGGATTGTAAGTATATATTATGAAAAATTTAAGATGACATATATATAAGTTTAAGATGATATAGATATTGTGTGAAAATTGTAATATATTTTACAGGATAAATTGGCTGAAGTTCATGAAGGTGAAGATGTTCTCACCGACGCATTGGGTACGGAAGAACATTGGGGACGTGTTAGAGGAATGGGTGATTTTGTTTCCCATTCTCAATATTTCAAATTAGTAAAACCAAAGTCCTCTATGAGCCAAGAAATTGAAGGAGGCTCTAGTCAAAAAATTGTTCGACATGGTAAAATATCAAGAGAAAGAACTCACAGCAAACAATCTCATCAGTCCAAATCATCTGTTGGAAGTGTTGCACTAAGTGCATCTAAAGAAGATACTGAGAACATGTCTAAAGAAGATTTGGAGGTAATTTATTTATTGTGACTTTAAAGTTTAATCATATTGTACAGGCTTAACCATGCATGACATAAGTTCGTTTAAATTTGTTAAAGCGACACCATGCCACTTGGCTATAGGAACTGTAGATAATATTGTTGCAGTAGCCACAACATTTGATGATGATGTGTCATGTTTAAATGTTAAAGTTCTGATTGACATTGTCATTGGAGAAGATTTGCTTATACCAATTCCTGTGAAGGGTAAAATAGAGTTCTTAAAGCAAGCAATGGGCAACTTCATAAAATGGCCTCGTGAACTTGTAGTTATGATTGACGAGAAAAAAGTATGTTTCCTTTTCAGTTTATGAGTTTGGTTATTTATTATTTTTCCTACGAAATAGTGCATAATCCTACTACTCCCATTACTAGCTTCGTATGTAAATTATTTATTTTTTATATAGTGTTAGCTTTAATTTAATAAATGGATGTAAACTTATGTTGGATTTATCTTTTTTTTTTTTTTTTTCATTTTTGTAGTTCAATACAAAAGATGCATATACGCAAGGAGAGATCGACGTAATTCGGACCCAATGGGCAAGTTTTGTTGGCCGATTTGTGTAAGGATGTAATTCTTGTTTTTTTATCTCAATAGAATGTAAATGCTAGCTTAGAATGAATGTAAATTTATCTAACCATGATCTTTGTGAATGGAATTAGTACTAATATGATATTTGTGAATGAAAGAAATGATGGCTTGGTATAAGTATTCTATGAAAGTCTGGTTCTGGTATTGTGATTCTTGTTTGTGGATAAATTCATAGGTGGAAGACATGATCTGTTTATTATTGGAAGCTGTATTTATGGTATTGTGATTCTGGTATTGTGATTCTTATTTATTCATGGAATTAATACTAATTGATATTTATGAAAGAGAGAAATGATGGAGTATTCTATGAAAGTTTGGTTCTGGTATTGTGATTCTTGTTTGTGGATAAATTCATAGGTGGAAGACATGATCTGTTTATTATTGGAAGCTGTATTCATGGTATTGTGATTCTTGTTTATTCATGGAATTAGTACTAATTGATATTTGTGAATGAGAGAAATGATGGCTTTGGTGTAAGTATTCTATGAAAGTCTGGTTTTGGTATTGTGATTCTTGTTTGTGGATAAATTCATAGGTGAAAGACATGGTCTGTTTATTATTGGAAGCTGTATTCATGATATTGTGATTCTGGTATTGTGATAAATTCATAGGTGGAAGAAAAATATTGATGGGCTCGCCCTGCAATTTTTTTTATACTCTTTAATATAAAACAATGACGGACATTTCCTGACCCTGCACGAGACATATAATGTCGTTTTTAACTTATTTGACCAAAAAAATGGATTCGGCAACGAAATTTCAAAAAAAAAAAAAGTGAACAGATTCGGACTTCAATGTCGGTTAAGAATTAAAAAAAAAAGCTTTAATTTCGGCTGCAACTGACATTAAAGACCTTTAATCACTAAAGACCTTTAATGTCGGTTGCAAGACCTTCAATGTTGTTACTTTCAATGTCGGTTGCAACTGGCATTAAAGGTCTTTAATGTCGGTTGCAACCGACATTGAAGGTTGCAATATTGGTGTTATTGAAGGCCTTTAATATCGATTTAAAACTGACATTAAAGGCAACCGACATCAAAGGCCTTTAATAACACCATCTTTAATGTCGGTTGCCAACCGACATTAAAGCCCGAATTTCTTCTAGTGTTCATTCGTCCATTAGAGATACTCGGGAGGGTAGTCTAAGGACAGGATCTAGGCTTGGGAAGGTCAAGTTAGAATCTAGGCTTGGGAGAGTTAGATTAGAATGCATAATCAAGGGATATGAGCTTAGGAATAAGCACTATTTGTTATCAACGCATCACATGCATCCTAGAGATAGGATATGATTGTATGCGGTCACCTTGCTTTTATACATTTTGCATCATCGCATAGGACAAGAATAAAGACTTAGGGATAAGCTCTATGGACACTTTTTCATTCAACACATGCATTCTAGACTTAGGAGCATCACATTTGCATTGGAAAATGACTTGCTGTGCATGGTGGTAGCATGATCGCATAGTCTGATGCATTCCAATCAACGTTAGCTAAAGATCTTCTCAACCCGTTCATCGCATACTCAATGCATCTATCACACAACTGATTTTTTTCAAATCCACCGCATTTGTTTACTTTTTCATTAACGCAGTCAACAACAAACCAACAATTTATTTATTTGGCCACCGCATAGTTTTCATAAAAATTACCAACGCAACCTGTTTTCACAAGTCCCTATGTTCGACCTTGGACTTACCAGGAAACTCAGTAGAATTTACACTTGGATTCCGCTGAGGAAACTTGAGCGCACAACACAATTTCATCAATGCATATCATCCACATTTCCACTTCATAAAAATAAGCATTACATCATCGATGCGAGACCCATTCATCTCCGCCACATTAAAGTGGATCATCATGTTCAGAACATGTTCACGAACAAATGTATCCTCCTTCATTTTGGAGTTGAAGATGAACTTTAAAGCTTCATGCCTGAGCTGTGCGAACGGTTGTTCGAACATTCCTTTAAGGGACTCCATGATCTCGTATGCAGTGACCATGGGCTCATGCTTCTTGGCTAAGACTTCATTCAGATTGGCCAAGATATATGCTCGGGCCTTCTCATTCGTCCAGTCCATTTTTCATAAGCCTCTCGAACATTTCGAGCGGCACCAGAGGTCATCGATGATAAGTATTATGTTTATCGTGTTCTTTCATTTAGCATAGTTTTTGTCAGTCAGTTAGTAGCGGTTGCCATTAATTAAAAGTTGCTGAAAACAAGAACAAACTTAATAAGTCTACTTGCATTACCACTTTTAAGACCACTTTTATGTTTTAGCAAAATAGTTCTATTGTACCCTAAGTAACATCTATTTTGCAATGATGCCCCAATGAGGCAGGACAAAAGTCATCGTTGGGGTGATTAAGTGCCTCTTCACTGGGATGAGACATTTTCAACCATTAGACAGAAGCAACTCTTTGTAACTGACTCTAATAGTTACCATTGTTCGGTCTAGAATTTGTTAACAACCTCAACAATTTCGCGTAAGTGTAACCCCTCATTTTAGGCCCTAGAGTCTCGCCCTAATGCGCCCATCATAGGGAAAAAATAGATTAGGAAAGGAGACTAGCAACCTTATCCTTTTCAGGAGATCAGATAAAGAGTTGTGTAAAAATAGCCATCCTTTAGGGGGGGACAATTGATAACAGGTAGAAATGCACGTTATCATAGTGCTAAGTTCTTAAACAATGTTGGATCGCGTTGATGAAATATGTTACTTTGCATCCATTAAGCATCAGTTTCTTAATATTGTAGTTGCATGTATCCAATGTATTAGAATAATTGATTTTTATATTTTTGTGCAGAATATGCGTTAATGCAATGCAAAGATTGCGATCATAGGAATTCATTGGTCGAGCACAACTTCACTACAAGGCTTTGCGTTGATCATGCTCGTAAACATTCGCCTAAGAAGGATCACTACAACTTGGTCAGCGCAACATGGTGGGCGCATCTGGGTGAAAGGCCAATTAAGAGCGCTGGGACAGAAAGCTGATGACAGTCGAATCCAAATTAAGTTGACAGCCGATAACGGTCACAAAGTACATTTAGCTTTATCGATGATAATTATTCAGTGAATCAATCAGGAATTAAAGTTGTCCCATCTATACAACCAGGAGAGAGAAGCCGCCTTTCACCATGGATGCTCTATAAATACCAAGGGCATTCTTCAGAGAAGGGGTTAACCAAGTTGATCAGTCCGCACGTCTTTGTTCTTAGTTTTCTTTCATTTTAAGGTGGACGCGAGGGAGAAATTTGTTTCGGTAAATCATTTCGGTAAGCTTAGGAGAGCGTCGGAAGCTCTAAGGACAGAGAGAGGGCCAACGCCTACGGAAGCGGGAACATCTTTAGATCAGAATAGAGATTTTAGTGTAAAATGCCTTGGTCAACAAGGAATTGGTACCAGGCTCTCTACATTTAACTTCCATTGTCATTTTGTACTCAACCCATTTATAAGAATGGAATTTCTTTCTCTATATCTGTTCAATCTTTGTTATTCACGCATGAGTAGCTAAATCAATTGAATGGGTTGAGAAGCATTTAGCTAGCACAACTAGAGCATCTTCATTCTTTGCGATTATCTTGTTTATGTATGCTTCATTCGTCCATTAGAGATACTCGGGAGGGTAGTCTAAGGATAGGATCTAGACTTGGGAAGGTTAGGTTAGAATCTAGGCTCGGAAGAGCCATATTAGAACGCATAAATAAGAGATAGACACTTAGGAATGAGCACTATTTGTTATCAACGCATCACATGCATCCTAGAGATAGGATATGATTATATGCGGTCACCTTGCTTTCATGCATTTTGCATCATCGCATAGGACAAGAGTAGAGACTTAGGGATGAGCTCTATAGACATTTTGCATTCAACACATGCGTCCTAGATTTAAGAGCATCGCATTTACATTGGAAAATGACTTGCTGTGCATGGTTGTAACATGATCACATAGTCTGACGCATTCCCTAGTAATGCTAGCTAAAGATCTTCTCAACCCATTCATTGCATACTCATTGCATCTATCAACGCAACTGTCTTTTCTCAAATCCGCTGTCTTTATTTATTTCTTTTTCATCAACGCAAACAACAAACCAACACTTATTTATTTACTTGTTATTTGCTCTTTGACCACATCATGTACACCTATGTATTTGTCGTGGCTCCTCTCCAATTGAAGGTATCCTGATGGTTTAACATCAACCTACACTTGCTACCTTTTGCGGTGGTAGAATTGGTTCAAAATCTCTAAGATCTGGTCTTCAAACCCATTATTGTCTATGCCCGACTGGGAAGATTGGTTCGACTTAAGCAGCAAGCACACACTCAACTGTAAACCATTTTGCACATAACGTTTGAACATTAATGTTTCTCAGGGTCGCTGTAGATATTACATGGGAGCACGGGATCTCGAGTTAATTAAACTCCATACACGTACATGTCCATGAACGAAGATCAACCAACTTGTAAACCCTGAACCCTAATTTTCCTACTTGTGTATGTTTACTACTGAGACCAGTATGATGAGTAGGTTAATGTGAGAACTAATGTTTAATTGTAAGGAAGTGGGTGAAGAGTTAGAAGAAATGTTTAAATTTGGAAGCTTGACTCTCAGGAGAAGCTAGAAATTGGCTAAGTATTGTTAGTGTGTAGCCATGTGTTGGCTTTGTGTTAGGCGTTGGAGGTGAACCATAGGCGTTGGCCTTACTTATTTGTTGAGGTTAGTTAAGCTCTTAAGGAATCCAAGTGTGGCCGAGTGAGGAGAAGCCATGCGTGGGATGTGCATGCCAAGAGGAACCATGTTGAGTGCAAGCAACCCTATTTATGGACAAGGCATGTAGCAACCAAGTCTTGTGAGGTTAGTATGCATGCAACAGGAGGGTGTTCAGCGTTGACAAAGAGAGGACGCACGACCGATGAGGCTGAGGCGTTGGCATGGACTGGGCGTTCAACCTAGCACATGCACGCGAGGGGAAGCGATATCAAGGTTGTGCATTGAGGTGTAGCGTGCGGACAAAGCCTTAGAGGTTAGCATGCGATGGGGGCTGCGACAAGACAAGCCTCGGGCATTCAAGCAAGCAGTGGCTTGGGCGATGGTTAGGTGTGTGATGATCAAGCTTGGCATGCAATGAGTAGAGCTTGCATCGGTCAGGCTTTGCAAAGCTGAAAGGGCTGGAGTTGCGATGATGATTGAAGCCAAGAGGAGGTCAAGGCACAAAGCACATGCGTTGGAATAGGTTTGCGTGAGAACTATGATGTGCGTTGAACCTAGTTGAAGGCATCTGTTCATAGTAGGTGAAGTAATCAGTCTTAAACCACCAATTAGGGGCACCGGCTGTCTTAATTTCCTAAACTAAGTCCACTTGAGGTGGAGGCGTCATGCTAAACATTTATGATAAACGGTGGGGGTAGTATAAAAGGGAGGATGAACTTCAAAAGGTCAGTTTGAACAATTTCCTGTGCAAATTGAGAGTTTTTGGTGTTGTTGGAAAGCTCTATGAGTGTAATTTCAGAGGCAGTGCTGCTAGAAGAAAATCTCACCGAAATAAGGCTGGAGAAGGAAGAAAGTGACAAGAGGTTCAATTCGCGGGTGAATCTAGATCGTCGATGAAGAATTAAGGCTCCAAGTCAAACCACGAGAATTTTTAAGGTGAAATTTTAAGGTAAGCTTCCTAAGAAGCGGCTTCCCGGACTTAGTCGAGGTCAAGATGGTTCAGGGTTCAGGCGCATCGAGCTCAAGGGTTTATGTACAAAGAACAGGCAAACCCTTATGGGTTGTATCCAAAGACAAGACCCTTTCTCTTGTTGCTCCAAGTGAATAAAGGACCTTGGAATCCCAGGTCCATGAGGATTTCTTCCTTGCGTGGGATATCTTTACTAGGGTAATCAAGGTTCTGGAAGAAAGGCTTTGGACCCTTTATCCCACATTCCATTAACAGCTGCTTCACATGAATACTTGGAATGAGTGTGTGGCAATTCATTGGGAGCTAAGAACGGATCGGAGAAGGTTACCAAGTTGAGTAGAGGGACGTGTTGCATACCTCCGATTCCAAATTATTCACAAATCGTCTATAATATCCTGCTAATCCAAGGAAGCTTCACACTTCGCTGACTGTTGTTGGTGAAGCCACTTGCTAACTGTTTCAATCGTAGCAGGGTCCACTGAGATTCCTTCTTGCTTTACAATATGCCCTAGGTAGGCAACTTGTCGTGCCCAAAACTCGCACTTGGAGAATTTGGCATACAACTTTTTACTTCTTAATATGGAAAGAATGTCCCTAAGATGTTTTTCATGTTCTGCCTCAGACTTGGAATAGACCAAAATATCATTTATAAATATGATCACGAAGTTATCAAGCTAGTCCTTAAAAATTCTATTCATCAAGTCCATGAAGGCTGTCGGGGCATTCGTTAATCCAAAAAGCATCACAACGAATTCATAATGCCCATATCTTGTTCGGAAAGAAGTCTTGGGTATATCAGACTCCTTGATTCGTAGTTGATGATATCCAGACCGTAAGTCTATTTTTGGAGAATACTGAGGCTCCTAGCAATTGGTCAAATAGGTCATCAATGCGTGTGAGTGGGTACTTATTCTTTATTGTCAACTTATTCAACTCCCGATAATCTATACATAAACGCATTGATCCATTCTTTTTCTTAACTAATAAGACAGATGCTCCCCATGGAGACACGCTAGGGCGTATAAATCCTCTATCTAACAATTCTTGTAATTGTATTTTGAGTTCTTTTAATTCCGCAGGTGCCATTCTATATGGTGCTTTAGATATTGGTTCAGCTCCAAAATTAGATCTATACAAAATTCTATTTCTCAACTAGGTGGTAAACCTGGTAACTCTTCTGGGATTACATCTTCAAACTCTCTTATTACAAGAATGGCCTTAATTTCATCCTTTTGGTTTCGTAAATCCACCACGCTTGCTAAATATGCCCAAGCCCCATGGTTGAGCAAATGTTTAGTTTTTAAGGCTGAAAATATTCTTGGGGTTGATTGTATATTAGAACTCTTAAATTTAAACTTTCCTGTTGGAAAGGTGAATATGACCTCTTTATTATAGCAATCTATGATTGCATAGTTTGCTGCTAACCAGTCCATACCTAGTATTATGTCAAAATCACTTATGTCTAGGATGATAAGAGTCAACCCTAGTTTATGTTCTGATACTGACAACTCGCAATTTTCCACTACTGAGTTGGCCAACATAGATACTCCGGCAGGAGTAGCTACGGATAGAATGTAGCCTAAGGGCTTTGATTTTAGTTGAGCATGTTGTGCAAATGTTGTAGAGATGAATGAATGACTAGAGCCCAAATCAAATAAAGTGAAGGCATAATACCCGAGGATGGGTAATGTACCTGTAACAACTGCATCTTGATCCTCTGCCTCTTGACATGTAAGAGCAAGCACCCATCTTTCTATTGTTGGGTAACCTTGTTACTAGTAGGCTGGGTGGTCTGGGCAGTTGATACTTGGTTGACGAGCTTTGGGCAAGCCTTTGCATAGTGACCCGTCTGGCCACAGTTGAAACACACCCCTAAGTTCCGAAGACATTGCCCCTGATGGTGTTTTCCACAATTTCTGCACTTAGGATATGTGAATGTTTGACTCTTCTATTGTGACTGTACGCCCTGAGTGCTTTGAAAAATTTTTACTTGCCGTTGTGAATGTTGAAAGCCTTGTTGGGTGAATTTTCTCTTTGATTGGCATGAATCCTCATTCAGAAGTTGAGGTTTTGGTAGCAAGATCTACTTCTATGAGTAAGGCCGGCTCGAGGGCAAGGGCATACTCTTTGTGTCGGAAAGCAGTAACAATGCCTCGAATGCCTTCTCTTAATCCCCAAATAAACCTTTCCACCTTCTTCTCTTCTGTGTCCATTAGTCGAGGAACAAAGTGAGACAAGCAATCAAATTTCCATTCATACTCTGCCACCGACATGTTCTCTTGACAAAGATTAAGAAATTCCACTTCCTTTTAATATTTCACTGTCAAAGGGAAATACTTGTTGTAAAAAGTCTGATTGAATTGCTGCCATGAGACTGAACCTTTGATTGTTCTTTGTGTGGATTCCCACCAGAACTTTGCATCGCCTCTTAACATGAAGGTAGCACAATTTACTTTCTATTCTTCTGGGATGTTCATGTGGTGAAAAATAGTTTATATTTCTGTTATCCAATTCTCTGCTATAGTTGGATCCACAGATGATCCATCAAATGTTGAAGGATTGAACTTCCTGAATTCTCGAATGATCTTCGAGTCATTTGTATCGTTGGTTATTGGTGTGGTGGATGAGATTGTGTTTCCATTACTCATATTTTGTATTAGTATTTGTAACGCATCTGGTGTAAGTAACACGTAAGGCGTCTGTTCATGTCCTTGATTTTGAACCCCTATGGATTCACTTCGAGGTCTGCCTCGTCGTGTTGGAGCTCTTTCTGGTGGCATCTGGTATACACATTTTTTTTTCATAGTAAGGAAGCAATCTAATCCTTTTTTTTTTTTTTTATTACTTAGACCTATGTTTACTAAATTATTTACTAAATTACTTATTTGAAAATTCCATTTACTAACATATTTGGCATAACTATGGACATCACTTAACAGGCCGAACCATCAAACACCATGACTCTTTTAATGTAGTAGAGCCTACTTGACTCAAATGTTCTGATACCAAACTGTAACGACTAGATCCTTACATATTATGATACAACCGCTACGACATGCATACTTAGACTTTTCTATCATGAGATGAGTTTTGGTAAAAATTTCAAAAGAACATATCTAAAATTTTATTAATTAGGTAGAAAACTGTATAAAAAGTTTATTTTACAAAACACCAGGATCCATAAAACATTAGCATAGTGATACAAAATGCATATATGCCCATAATAATGAGTTTGATGTTTGGCCCTTTGAACGACGTCCAGTTCTGCCACCTACGTTGTGTCCTTACCTACAAAGTCTGTAAAATAGGATGAGTATATAATATACCCAGTAAGTAATTCTCACATAAGGTAGTGACCAAATGCACAATCACATGCAACATGTCATGAAAACATATAATAACATGTGGTGGTCGGTTATGCTTCCAACGTAAATTTATCCACCTAGTAGGAAGATGAGGACTTAAGCGGAAACTAACCCATCTGATGATTAGCAGGTTATGCAGTCAGTAGGGCCAGAGTCACATCCAACATCAACCATTAGCATAAACATAAGATTGGACTAGAGGGGTGCAACCATACATACCCTGTTAGTCCCTAGCATAAACTTGACATAGAATTGGGTCTAGAGGGGTGCAACCATATATGCCCTGCTTGGAAGCATAACCTTTACCTAATTAAATTTTAATCTTATTTTATCATTGTGAACAAACATAATGCATGGGGTCCCTTGTCGAGAAACACGTTTTAAACATGTAATGCAACATAACAATGACATAATTATGCAACATAATAAAGGTACACTACAATAAAACACTTAAAGAGAGGGTGAGATAAACTACTTACCTTGACTGCGATCCTAGTTATTCCTTATTATTCCTTATGGTTTGATCCTATAAAATTTGTAAAGCACTTATAATTAAAACTAACTTTAGGACTATTTAAAGATCTTGATGAATGTAGCTTATTTATCTTGAAAATTATAATCATTAAGTCTTGAGAGTATTAGTTTAATTACGCTTAATCCTTTAATAATGAGATTATTATTCGTATAATAATAATAGTAGTACTAGTAGTGGTATAATAATAATAATATTAATAATATTAGTATTAGTAATAATAATTAGAGTAATAATAATAATAATAGTAATAATAGTAGTAATAGTGAAATGATAATAATAATAATAAGAAGAAGAAGTGGAGGAGGAGGAGGAGGAGGAGAAGAGACTGAGAATAATAATAAAAGTTAATATTTAACATTGCATTAGTAATAATATTATTATTAATGGTAATACTAAGTAATAATAATGATAATGACAATAATATTATCATTAAATTAATATTGTTAATAACAATAGTAATATGAACAATAATAATATTAATAATATTAGTAGTTATAGTGAAAATCCAAACTTTATTAAGTAAGCAATAGAAGTTTAATTTTAGTTATTCAAATTACTAAGTTGCATCAATGCTGGTACATGTTGTCCTGTGTACTCCATGACTTTCGCAAGGTATAATTGATATAAATAACAGCATCCGGGATGCATCACTGCCTTCTAAAAAGAAGCTAAGATCTTCATCGTCGACTATGTCAATTGGGGGAGTCGGGACCAATAGATTGTAGCAACATTTGATGTGTATATCAAATATATCCAAATAAATATTCAATTGTTGGTGCATCATACTCACTAATTCACTGACTGTTATATCATTTTTGACTTTCAGACCTTTCATATGACCACCAACGTAATTTCTTTCGGACTCATCCCAATCCCCACTAAATCGTACAAAGATGCGAAATAGTGTCATTGATCTACAATGGGATAAACAAATCATTGATAAGTGAACGATCATTTATACATTACTATGCGATCGTTTATAAATGTTTACACGATCGTTTATAATTTACTATACGATTGTTGATAAATTACTACACGATCGTTTATAATTTACTAAACGATTGTGTATAAATTACTATACGATCGTTTATAATTTACTATACGATCATGTAGTAATTTATACATGATCGTCTAGTAATTTATGTTAAACGATCGTGTATAAACTACACGATCGTTTATAATTTACTAAACGATCGTGTATAAATTACTACATGATCATTTATAATTTACTGTACGGTTGTATTGTAATTTATGAACGATCGTCTATATTGTAACAAACGATTATCTAGTAATTTATGAACGATCATTTATATTGTAATGAATGATTGTGTATATATTACTATACGATCATTCATTTAATGCTAAACGACACTTATTATGAAAGCTATCTAGGACAAGAAATCGTTGAATATCACTTACATTCTCTCCATTTCTGAATCTGACAATGAAAGTGATCAACAAAGATGTTGGACTGAAATTCTAAAAGAGAAAGCTACGAGAGAACAATGAGAGAATTTCGTGGGGAGTTCGACAGAAAGTGAATACTGAGAGTGACCTTCCATTCTCTTCAACTTTAACAGATAAATCCACACAAAACGGATAAAGTCATCTAAGAAATGCATATAATATCTACAGCCTTCGGTGGATAATACAGGAGTAGGGCCCCACAAGTCGGAGTGAATTAATTCAAAGGGAGAGTTAGCATGAGACAAAGATGTAGAGAACTATTTTATTGACTTTCACTTGTAGATTATAAAGTTAAACTATATCATTCAAAATTTTTGCAGATGGATGTCCAGGCCTTTGATGCAAAATAGACTTAAACACAACATTAATACTCCCATTTTTTACTTCGAGACAACATTAATACTCCCATTTTTTACTACCTTGAAGTACGTCATTGTTCTGTTGTCCGACTTCAACCCAGCACCAACTAAGTTTGAAGCACTACTAATGACTCCAATTTGACCAACTTTGTATAGCCCCTCATTAAGCTTTCCCTTCAGCACCACCTTACTCGTGTTGGTATCCTTAATGAGACAATAACCAACATGAGTTTCAATAAAACCTTGTTGTTGTCTTGAACTAACTTAGATACACTGATACGATTTTTTGTAATTTCAGGCACACACAACTCATTCTTAAGATTTAAAACTCCATTATTAGTAGTAAGTTGACAAAAGGCAACATGTGAAATATTCAATTCACAACCATTACCAACTAAAATTTTTTTGTTACCTCCATAGTCAAAAGAATTTGTCATCGAGTTATGATAAGAGATGACATGATTCGGAGCCCCACAGTCTACGTACCAGCTTGGATCTATGACAGATTCTGGAGTTGCCACAAACGGATTTCCATTGACGGTTGCTATGAAGGTTTGTTTGGGGATGAGTTATGGCCTTAATTAGGTGGAAAATTAATTGGAAAAATATATCCACGGTTGTTCTGTTCGCTACTCGGATTAGGAGAGAATTGTCGAATAAGAAGCTTGTAACACGATAGGGCAGTATGGCCTGGTTTTGAGCATATTTGGCACAATGGTTTATTGTTCCAGTTGCCATTCCAGCCCCCACGTCCCTTGCCACGACCATTTTCACAGTTTCCACGTTACCCATTATTTTGTTGTTGCGGAGGATGATTACCACTGAAGTGATTTGGATTGGTCCATTTGGATTCAAACTTTTACTCGTATTCATATGGAAGTTTTGATAAACCTTTTGCGGTTCCGTATCCCATAACCTGTGTGGTGACTTCCAGTGTCATCGAGTTGTATAACCAGCCTAATAGTAATTGATTGGTGGCAACCCATGAATCATATTTGGGATTTCCAGTTTCTTGAGTACCAACAGTTGTGGAGCTAGATGCCTGAGTTGATTCAACTTCAGATGTTGGCATCATTTGTGCTACTACGGCAGCATAGGTGGGATTTACCGAGGTTGCTTGCTGAGTAGTTGGACTCTCTAGCTGTACAAACATTGATGGGTGCCCGAACAAGTGATAGCTTTTTAAGATGGGGAGAGCCAAGTTCTTCTACTGAAGGAAGTTTATCCTATCAAGTTTGATTGAAATAATTTGGTTTGGAAGCTAGTTCAAAGGAGGACTACTAAAGGTAAGATTTGCAGAAGCTCCCTTTGTATTGACTGATGAATGGGCGTTGGCATTAATGTTTTGATACCAAGACAAGGTTTCAATTCCAAGACAAAAGATAAAACATAAAAGGAAAAGGAAGAAATTAGACGTTTGGCAGAGCTGCCCACAATATGTATTCTGTATATTTCCTCTCTTGTCAAATCAAGACTGTAATACTCTATTTATACAAGGAGTGTGGAGAAACCTACTAGACCTCCGATTATACTGTAATATCAAAGAAGGAAGAATAAGGGTAATATGGAAAAAGTGGCAGTTGCGGTGGTTAAAGAAGTTGGGGACCACAGTTAAATGACTTTCAATTCTGTTGGGAGAAGTTCTGATTGAAAAGAAGAAGGAAACGGAAAGAGAAGACATTGAAGAACTGAATATCTTGGGTAAGGGGAGTGAGCTTTCGTGTGTGGGAGTTCGGGTTAGTCTGATCGTGTAGAAGCAACGGAGGAGTACTACTGATCACCTACCTCATCTACTAGGCGATCGTGTAGAGAATCCCGACGAATGTATAGTTGTTGTAAGCAATCACGTAGTGATCGTAAGCGATCGCGTAGTGATTGTAAGCGATCGTATAATGATTGTAAGCGATCATTTAGTAATTATAAGCGAACACGTAGCAAGTGTAAACGATCGTGTAGTTGTTGATTGGTTGTCATTGTCTAGCAAAGTATATGTTCATCGTTTAGCTGTTTTGATATACGATCGTGTAATTACAATTTATTAATAAAAACATTTTAAAAGATCAATTTCCTATCAGATTGGTATCAGAGCAACAACCTGGGCAAGCATGGCTCAGAAACGATTTGAGGAAAAGCTGGAGTTGCTAGACCAGAAGATATTTGGACTCAGAGTCGAAGTGCAGAAATTACCAACCGTAGAGGAAAATTTGGCGTCGTTTGCGAAGAGCACTGAGTGATTGGGATTCCAAGCAGAGAAACATCAACAAGTGCTCATTTTGTATGTTACGGAAATGACGAAGGGAAAAACGAAAGTGACGGAAGAGGCGGAAGGATCGAACAACAATAATGTGTGCAGAACGAATGGTTCAGTTAAAGTAGTGGGTGAAGAAGCGACTTGCGATCGAAGCAAATTCAAGAAAGTCGAGATGCCGATGTTTAGCAGAAGTGATCTAGATGCGTGGCTATTCAGAGTAGATCGCTACTTTCAGATTCATAAACTGACTGAATCCGAGACGATGACGGTGGCGGTTGTGAGTTTCGACGGCGCCGTGTTAGACTGGTACCGGTCTAAGAAAGGTAGGGAACCGTTCAAAGATTGGAAAGATCTGAAGTGAAGAATGTTAGTTCGATTCTGATTTTCAAGAGGGGGATCGATTTGTGGTAGATTCTTGGCTATCAAACAAGAAACTAATATAGAAGCATATCGAAATCTGTTTGATAAATTGGTAGAGCCATTACCACACCTACCGAACAAAGTGTTGGAAGAGACATTCATGAACGGTTTAACACCGTGGATAAAAGCTGAGGTCGAATGTTGGGAACCGTCGGGGCTAGCGCAAATGATGTCATTAGTGCAACGTGTTGAAGATAGAGAGAATGCACGGGTCAAAGCGGGTCGGGCGCGAATGTTCGGAGGTAAGATCCAAAACTCGAATTCTTCGAAATTTAATATTAAAAATGTGAGTAAATCGGGAAGTAGTAGTGAAATGAAAGAAGGAGGGAAGTCTGGAGAGATATTTCCGATGAGGAAAATTACGTTGCGAGGTGTGTCGACTAACGATAATCGGAGAGAAACTCCGGCAAGAAGGTTAACAGACATTGAATTCTAGACGAAGAGAGAGAAAGGACTTTGTTTCCGATGCGATGAAAAGTATATTGTGGGGTATTGGTGCAAAGGGCACGAACTGAGATAACTGAGGCTACTTGTGCATACGTCCGATGAAGAATTGGAATTGGACGAAGAAGACGAAATGAGAGAGGAGACGCTGGAATTGAACATGCTGACCGTGAATGAAGAAGTCTCGTCGATTGCGGAACTCTCAATGAGTTCAGTTGTGGGTTTGACGAATCCTCGAACAATGAAGATTAAAGAGGAGATTAAAGGGGAACCGGTGGTAATACTGGTTGAATGTGGAGCTACCCATAACTTCATATCAGAAGGAATAGCAAATCGTTTGTAGGTGGAAATCCTAGAAACAACAAATTACGGGAAGGTTTTGGGATCGGGAATCGTGGTGCGAGGTAAGGGAGTATGTAAGAATGTGGAAATGATGATAGGAGAATGGAAGGCGAATGATAGCTTCCTGCCATTAGAGCTAGGAAGTGTAGACGTGATTTTGGGGATGCAGTGGTTACATGGTGACGTAAATTTGGGATGCAGTATTATGCGATACATGTCTTAGGTTATGCGTTTGTTCTCATGCGTTGGAATGGACAGTATGCGTTAATCTCTTATGCAATGACCATGCGTTTCTATCACAAGTTTTCTTGCGCTCTCGCCAAGTATAACGAGATCGCAAGTTTCTCAGATGATCCGAGATCGAACTCGGGGACGTGTAGCTAAACGTTATGCGGTAGTGTGTTTGCGGCGAAGAATAAAAGAATGTTGAAAGTTATAGGCTATGCATTACTCCTACTCCTAACTATCAGATTAAGCAGTGGAAGTATGATGGTGAGAGACAAGAGACACGACAACTGTTAACGCGTAGTAAGAGGTATGGGAAAATAGATAAAATGGTGAGGATGTCTTCACCGCAAAACTAAGCTTGACCGCAAGGGTAACACCAACCAACGCATGCTATGCGATTATGCTATACACACTTGACGTAGACGCATGCGATGTATATGCGATAGTGTCGAGAGGCCTTATTTCTAAGTCTCTATTCCCGCTCACGTGCTCTCACACATAGGCAAGATGACCACATATCACCATATCCTACTTAACGAGTGCATACGCTGTGTAGTAGCAAACGGAGCATATTCCTAAGTCCTCGTTCTTGCTTATGCGATCCAATCCGCTCTCTCGAGTCGAGATTTGGTTTTTAGACTACTCTCCCAAGTATGTCTAAATGATGAATGATGTGTTCATAAGACAAGGTAATCATATAAACATGGTTGACGTAAGATTATTCCTATCTCTAGTGAACACTTGCTTACATTGCTTAATGTGATCAACTACTTACCCTCCCAGACAATTGGTTGCTGCTGATTCTACTCATAGACAAGCATTGCGTCCGCTTATAGACAAGCGTTGCTACAGCTTCACACTAAACAAATAAGGTTTTCTCACAACACTCGCGCAACGCACACCTCCCAGTGGTTTGCTACATGCTTCATATTCCTATGTCGCATGATTAAATATGCGATACTCTAACAGTCTTACTTAGTGATGCAATGAAAGTAAAGGATCCTAAGTAAATGAAGATGGAGATGGAATCGAAGGAAAATATAGAAATGCATTGATCATAAAATGTATTAATCTCTTAAGCCAAAATGCAATACAATACAAGGATAGAAGAGATATGGAGGGACGGATAGAAGCAATGTCTTGCTTCCATCAGATGTATGTCAAGGCTGCCAGTGGTTCCATGGATGGGCAATGGAGTAGACTCTCTCGATCTGTAACTCCGGCGAAGGCTCCGGTTGTCACTCGGAATAGTTGAGGGGATGAAGAACTCTCAAGACTCCATCTTCTCATGCTTTGATCTGGATCAAAAGGATCCACCCGAAGGTAGAAACTTGGATAATTTGAAGTTCTGCTCAACGGCTTCTATTTATAGAGTTTGATCGCCGACAGCATTAATGATCCTTCTCTGAAATTTTGCAGCTAACGGCGTGATGGACCTACTTTGAATCTCTGCTGCTAACGGCGTGGTAGGTGAAATGTCAACATACCTTTTGATACTCCCGAGGTATGCATTCATGCTTGATTTCTGGAGTATCAAAGCAGTCCACCACCCTTGCGGTCATCCCTTTATTATGATTATTATTCTGTAGTTGCAATCTCTCTGCGATGACCGCATTCGCTTGACAGCCGCAATTTCTATGCAATGGACGCATGCGGTTGATGGCCGCAACATCCATGCGTCGAACGTATGCGTTCGTCTCTGCAATGGAGAGATTCCCCGCATGCGGTCGTCTTTGCGATAGCCTGGCTTCCGCGTATGCGATCGCTTCCCACGTTAGCTACAAAGATAGACAATTGAACGCATAATAACGCATAAAAGTGGGTTAGCCGAGATTCTTAATGCTGATTGACGCAAGCTCGTTTTCTCATGAATTCTTAGTATAATCGCCACATCTTCTACTTAACAGCCCTCATAATTCTAATAAAAGGCTTATAATGACGTGCATTTCTGCCCGTCATCAGTTACACTCTTTGGGAAAAACAGAGGTCGATTGGTGGAATTTAACAATGACATTTGTTCATGAGGGCTGAAAAGTTACTTTGCAGGGGGATCCAAGTCCGACGAAAGCAAGAATTAGTCTGAAATGTATGGTGAAGACTTAGGCAGCTGAAGATCGAGGGTTTTTGGTTGAATGTAGAATGATGAGCGGAGGTGAATTTTTGGCAGAGCAATATAGAAGTGAGGAAATCGACATAATACCAGAATCTCTATCAACCTTGTTAACTAAGTTTAAGGATGTATTTAAATGGCCGGAGGAACTGCCTCGTCGTCAAAGTATAGAGCACCATATCCACTTGAAGGAAGGAACTAGTCCAATAAATGTTCGACCATACCGATATGCGTATCACCAGAAGGCAGAGATGGAGAAATTAGTCGAAGAAATGTTGGATTTGGGCATCATTAGACTAAGAACCAGTCCCTACTCGAGCCCTGTTCTACTGGTTAGAAAGAATGATGGAGGGTGGAGATTTTGTGTGGATTACCGTGCTCTCAACACTGCCACCATTCCAGACAAATTTCCGATTCCAGTGGTGGAAGAGCTTTTTGACGAATTGAATAGAGTTGCTTTATTCTCTAAGCTGGACTTAAAGTCGGGCTACCATCAAATAAGGATGTACCCGCGGGATGTGGAGAAGACTGCCTTCCGGATACATAAAGGGCATTATGAATTCCTGGTAATCCTTTCGGTTTAACCAATGCACATTCCACAGTTCAAGCACTGATGAATACCATATTTAGGCCTTACGTCATTTTGTGTTAGTATTCTTTGATGATATACTAGTGTATAGTAGAAATCTAGAGGAGCATTTACCATTTAGAGGTGGGTACTATCAGTGTTAAAGGAGAATGAGCTTTATGCTAATAGGAAGAAATGCCAATTTGCAAAGGACAACGTGGAATATTTGGGGCATATCATTTCAAAGCAAGGAGTGAACGTAATCCGGAGAAGGTGCAGGCAGTGTTGGAGTGGCCTGTACCTAAGACAATTAAGGAGGTGAAGGGGTTCTGGGGGTTATCTGGCTATTACCAGAGATTCGTACAAAATTATGGCAGTATAGCGGCTTCATTGACATAGATTTTAAAAGAAGGGACTTTTCAGTGGACGAAGGAAGCTCAATACGCCTTTGAAAAGCTCAAAACTGCTATGATGACATTTCCCGTGTTGGCGTTACCTGATTTTAGTATACCCTTTGAGGTGGAGACCGATGCTTTGGGGTATGGCATGGGAGCTATGCTAGTGCAGCAGAGAAGGCCGATTGCTTTTTACAGCCATACTCTGTCAATGAGAGATCGTGCAAAACCGGTATATGAGAGGGAGTTGTTAGCTGTTGTCATGGTCGTACAAAGGTGGCGACCTTACTTGCTAGGAAGATGATTTGTCATTAAAACTGATCAGAAAATATTGAAGTTTTTGCTCGAGTAGAGGACGATACAACCGCAACATTAGAAGAAGGTTGCTAACTTACTTGGTTATGATTTTGAAGTAGTCTATCGTCCGGGATTGGAGAATGGGGCCACGGGTGCATTGTCCATAGTGGATATGGAAACTCAGTTGGTTCACTTGTCGGCTCCTACTTTAACCGATATGGCTGTAATTCAGAAGGAAGTAGAGCAGGATGATCGGTTACAATGAATTAAGGGTCGTGTACTACAAAAGGAAGACAGAGTACAAGATTTTTCTCTCCATCAGGGCGTGCTGAAGTACAAAGGATGGTTAATGAAGGATCTCTTACCGAAGAGTTCCATGAGCACGTTCGGATCACTCCGATCTCACTGTGACCAAAATACCAATATACATTCAAACATACAGTTATGTAAACAAACAGTAATTATCGGCATGCTATGAACAACAAATAACAAGGGAATGAGTTGCCATACCAGTTGAAGACAGTCTTCAAACTTTGGAACTCAACGCAGCGGAAACCTCCACGCGATCTACCAATACCCAGCAGAATCGTCAACTATAGCAGCACGAACAACCGCACAAACACGAACGTCGCGGGGACGACGCCACAAGAAAAGAGTCCCAGTTATTCTCAGAGTGAGAACCCAAAGCGTGGTCTTTGGTGAATTTGGTAGAGGAAGGAGGAAGCACAGATCGTGTAGACGATAAGCAAGTGGGAGGGAAAAAGACATTATCGTATAGCACGATGCTTATCGTTTAGGAGAAACTACATGATCATGTAGGTTTTACTGAACGATTGTTTAGGAAATGGTATACGATCGTTTAGGGAAGCTATCCGATCGTGTAGGAACTAGTGTGCGATCGTCTTTTTTGCCCCATCCCATTCAAACCCTTTATGAGCAAGAACCTCCTTCAAAATCCGAAACTGTTTTTTCCAAGTTTTTAATCGACTTCTGACGTGTTCTTTAGTTAAACCACCACCAAAGTTTTCATTCAAGACTTGAAGAGCTGCTGTATATGCAGCAGGCTTCCATGTGCCATCGACCCTATTTCCTTCTTTTACTTTCTTGACAAGAGTCCTGGCAAGAAGATGGTCCATTTTAGTAGTCCAATGCAGGTAATTTTGTCTCTCTTTCCTATTGCAACTGCCAGGCACACTCCCAGGCAGATACACTTTCTGATACATTGCTGAAAATTCACAGTGATACATTGCTGAAAAATGTGCCAATTTAAATCTATAGACTAGTTCTGTCCGTTGACAGTAAGCAAGTCATAAGCAATACAATCAATCATTCATTTTTTTTTTTTTTGGGATAAGAAAAATTAATCATTCATCAATTTTGATTTTACTCAAACAGCTTAAACATTGATTCACTTGGCTTCAAATAATTAAGACCAAGAGAAACAAGCACTAAAAATTCTATGAAATTGCAGAACTCACACCCCTAACTCCGTGTGGGGAATGAACACCAATCATATAACCCATGATCCATGTTACCACTTACAAGTCCTAAAGGACCTAGTTCCTATCTTCTCTAATTTGGAGTATGATCCTTCATTCTCCTTTTTATTTTTATTTTTAATTTTTTATAAGAAAACAGTTGTCTTGTTCCTTATCATTAAGAACAAAGGGGAAAAAATAATAAAAAGACACCAGCTAGTGTCCAGGGTATATTCTAATTTTTAATCACACAATGGTGGCATAAAAGACAAAGGGAAATCAATACTAGTAAAAACCAATAGCATGAGATCTGTGAATAGACTATGCACTTGCACTAAAAATGTCACACAAGGAGGCAGGAGCCCTTGAGTGGAGCATCATAAACCTTATAGGCATCCTTCAAAGGCTTTCTACAATTAGGGTGGGTGATAAAAGGGCATCTTCATGGAATGACATTTGGGTCAGAAATCAGTTTCCATCCAAATGATTTTTTCCAAGGGTTATTAAATTTTCAGGACAAATAAATCATATATCTTTGAGACGTGAGGTAAAAGAATTGAAATCTTGGCAAGTTCTTGTAAGAGGAGGAGTCTTAAAACACAAGTTGCAACAGCATTGTCTCCCTCCCTCGGTGTGCCCTCTATGTTTGGCTCAAAGTGAAGAC
The DNA here is from genome assembly GCF_027475165.1 of Benincasa hispida. NCBI lineage: Eukaryota > Viridiplantae > Streptophyta > Magnoliopsida > Cucurbitales > Cucurbitaceae > Benincasa > Benincasa hispida. Next base: position 45,856,089 of record NC_143479.1, read on the forward strand.
TTGTATTATTTGTTCTTTGTGTAGATTCTCTAAATCAGCATGGGAGAAATTTCTTCTCAAATCTTATGGTTTAACGCAATGAAAGCTCTCTTGTCTGAGATATGGTTTGAAAAATCAGTGGGTTTTTCATGATAAGCCCTTTCTTGGTCTTTTCGCTTGGATACGTCTACTTGCATCCTCTTGTTGTTCTCATTCAAAAGTTTTTTCTAATTATTCTATTCAAGACATTTTTTTGACTTGGAACGCTTTCATTTTCTCTATTTAGTTTAGTTTAAATCTTTTAGTTGAATATTTATTTTCACTTTTCAGTTTCTACGTTATTGTATTTTGAGCATTAAACTCTTTTTAGTTTATCAATGTGTTTGATAGTATGGGGTTCTATCTCAAAATCAATTGGCAATGGGAGGGTAGCTCATCTATCTTATAAGGAGTGAGGGATCCCTTGATTTTTCCAATGTGGGATTCTCAATATGCCCCCTCAAGATGGTGCCTCTTTTGGATTCACCATTCTTGATCGAATCGCAATTTCTTTTTATTGGACCGAATACCCGTTTGGACATCATGGACTCTAATACCATGTATAATCCACCAATTGACCCAAAAGCTTAAAATGATAGGTGAAGGTAGATTTAATTATATATCACTTAACACAATGAAAGGTCTCGTTTCCTTTTCAGGAAAAAAAAAGGAAGAGCCTGAAAGATGAGAAATGAAGTTCGTGACCTCAAAAGACAAGAAAAATTGGACTTCAAATGTTTCGGGATTGTTCTGGATAAAAGTCATTATTTAAAGACTTAGTAGCTCCTTTGATGTCCAAGGGGTTTGCACATGTATATTGGTAGAGAGAGTCCTAAAGAAGTGATCATTTTGGCTTTAGATACTCTTTATGATGAAAGGTGTTGACTAATCTTGTTACGTGGTCATCAGTCCAGGTTGTCGTGAACTGTGATTAAGGCTAGAACGGACCTTTCTCACGTGCATTTTCAATGTTATGAGGTTCTTATAGCAAAAATGCCCTACCTTCAAGGTTTTGGATCAGTATTTGACCTTCATTCCAAAACACAATTCTAAATAACCTAAATCTCTTCGTCATTCCTTCATTCAATCTATGTTTGCCTTGTAGGTGGAGAAATGGAAATTGATGTCCTGAAGTAGGATTGAACAAACTAGACACAAATCGTGATCAAATAAAGCATAAGTTTCTTGAACAAGCCACAATTATGAAATGATGAGGTGTTTCAAAATTGAAGTTTTAAATATTTATCAAGTACAATAACATGATATTCTAAGAAACACGGACAACTTAGTTTGGCGACTATGGTTGACGTGTCCGAACAATAATATTCATATTCTTAAAGCTCAATGACAATTAAGCAAAAGTCGGCCTTTTCTCTCCCAATGAACTAGAATTCTTGGACTTAGAATGCCTTCCCATCAATCTTTCTGGAATCAGACACTATAAATCCATGGACCTCCAGTTATCACCAAAAGACAATCTTATATAATTTCACAGCTTACTAACTTAGCATAAAAAAATCTGTCAGCTAAAACTTGTTATTCACTGGGTCATAATTTATTCCTTTCCCACCATGACACTTGACACATTTGGAGGTTGGCCCCCCTTTTTTAATAGATGCAATAACTTTCATTGAGAAAAATGAAAGAATACAAGGACATACAAAAAACCAAATCCACAAAAGCCTCTCTAGAGAAAGTGGGACTAAGATAGTAAAACAATAACCTTCCCACTTACCTAGAACCTCGACATTCCACCACGAGGAACTATTAGCCTTAAAAGAAGGGTGCTCTAACAACATGTTCTCAAACCGAAAAGGACTCCGACCCCAATTTTGGGTTCCCCATGCAATTTCAAAGTCTTTCAAAATAATGAAAAGATAATAAAATTTTTCATATTACAAAATGCTTTTAATAGGCTAAATAAAGAAGTGTCGCAACAAATATAATTGACAGTACACAACCAACTCAATGAATTAACTTGCAAACTAATCCTGAATTCTAACATTCGATACCTTTTCTCTTTCCAGGACTCCCAAGAAACTGCCAATAATATCAAACGAACTTCATTTTACAACTTAATCCAACAGTTAACTAGAAATTCATCACAGCAAAATCAAATCTGTTATTCACCACTCAATTAGTAAAGTCCCATCTACATACGGGCTATAAACTACCAATTGCTTTCCTGCGAGAAATCATCCAAGTCGTAAACGAGCCTAGCCCATACAGTTGCAGATGCCAACACTTTCAAAAGAAGTAACAGTAACTAGGAATCCAATCTATAACATCCACCTCAAACACACTCAGCCTTTCCCAAAAACGATGCTACTGCATAACCACAGTGCAGGAACGGCAATAACTATTCGGTGATTCAATGTAAGGTGTTGGATAATTTAAAGATTTTTCTTTAATTTATTTTATTTTAAATATTTATTTTATTGGTTAGTTAGCTTGTGAGGAGGAGTCAGTCTCCTCTCCCCTTTCTAAGGAAATTGTTAAATTACGTGGGTTGTGTGTAGGCCTTTTTACGCTTTTAATGTCTTCTTCCGCTAGAAGTGAAGACAATTTATTAGAAACCTTATTTCACACCGAAACTCTACGATTCCAAAAGGTTTTTTTGTGAGTAAACATGTCCAATAGAAATAGAAATTCGTAAGATTGCTTAGTTGCACACAAGCTTTCTTAGAGTGCCGAAATACTCAAGGACAAGTGGAGGCACATCTTCTCTAAGGAGAGGATTCAACAGCGCGCCTCTACCCAAAATCACAAGCAGCTTTTTCAAACCATCAACTACTGATGAACTTTTAGTTTGGCTTTATAATTCCTGTACAATTTTCACTGCTTTATTATACACTTTCCAACATAGGGAAACTCAGCATCTAAAAAAACATAGGAACTACGAAATTGAAGACCCAAATATGTGTCTTAAAACCCATCATTTAATTGGTTAGAAATTTTCGTTTATAAACCGAGTATTGTAAACTCTATACCCCTAAAACTTTCATGTCCTTTATAGAACATTCCCAAATAAATCACTATAAACCAACAAGATATACGGTAATGATTCAAATAGCTAGTACCCATTTACCTACCTGGCGAAGGCAGAACTCGAGTGAGATTGAGACGAACGAAGCTTGAAGATTCTGTCCAGCCCAACAAAAAATGGCGGTGGCTCCTCTCCGTCGCAGTCCTCGACACTCTGTCTTCTTACCTGAATTCTTACACAGACTCACACCCAATTACGACGAAACTCCATTAATCTTGAATTCTATTGGTTCTACTTCTCTCTGAATTGAAAGGGGCTTGATTGATTGGGTAGCAAAAGAAACGGAATTTTGCAGAATGTTTCATATGGAAACGTTAGTTTCCTATGAGTGACACTAGGAGAGTCGTTTGGCTGGTTTCATTGCGTATTTTTTCTTTCGACTCTTGGAAATTTGTGTGGATTACCTTTTTTTTTTTGGCCTAAAATATCAAATAATTCATTTTTAAAAATAATATAAATTGACCCTCGGCCCACATCATCGTCATATCACATTACGTAAATTGCCCTCATCTCTTTGTCTTCTTACTTTTTACTGAAAACCAACCAAAACTTGAAACTCTTCAAACGTAATGGCTTCATATCGCTCATAAGCTCTAGACAGTTTCGCTAAGTTTTAAAATCCATCATTTGAACTTGCAAAAGATTCCACTGCGGCCGAAAAATCGAATATGATCAGTAAGTGATTTCAATCTGTGCCTGAAAATGTCTTAAACTGATCGGTAATGGGGAAATGGTGCATCGTTCTGGGTTTAGAAATACTGTGAATCTATGGTTTTTCTTTGTTTTCAATATGTTCTGAGGTTGAAGACGAGTAAAAAGAGATAATGGGAGCGAGATAAATAAGAGTGAAATTGACGAGAGCGATATTAAAGGGAGCGACACCGGAAAGGGTGGGTCGTTCTGGGGTTTAGAAATACCGTGAACCTATATATATATATATTTTTTTTTTTGGGTTTTCAATGTGTTCTGAGGTTGAAGACAAGTAAAAAGAGAGAATGTGAGCAAGATAAGTGAGAGTGAAATCGGCGAGAGCGATACTAGAGAGAGCAATACCGGAAAGGGTGGGTCGTTCTAGGATTTAGAAATACTGTGAACCTATATATATATATATATATATATATATATATATATTTTACTAATGTGTTTTGAGGTTGAAGACGAGTAAAAAGAGAGAATGTGAGCAAGATAAGTGAGAGTGAAATTGGTGAGAGCGACAACAGAGAAAGCGAGACTAAAGAGAGCGATACTAGAGAGAGCGACACTAACGAGACAATGTCCAACGAGAGTGGTTCTAGCGAGACTTAAACAAAATATTTTTTTTACATTTTTTTTTCTAAAGGAGTTTATTGATTGAATCTTTATTTCATGCAGGAGTCATTTAAGATGTCAACATGTTTCAGAATACCTATAGCCAACCGATTTCCTGGTCAAATAACGAGCTTGGCCCACTTGCTAATGCGAACAAGACTGTGAAGGAGAAGCTTACCCCACAGCAGTTAGAGATGTTCAAGAGAACAATTTTTGGGCGATTTATAGACATTGACATGGTGTTTAACAACCAAATTATCCATCATAATTGTTTAGAGAAGTGAAGAACACGAAAGTTGACTCAATGAGATTCTCTATTGGTGGAAAGGTCGTCACGTTTTTTAAGGATGATATTTTGTTGATGATTGGTTTATGGCGATCCCTTATGTGAGTTGATCTAGATGAGCAGTCCTCATATGAACTTGCAATCAAGTATTTCGGTAATCGAGTGACGAAGGACACCTTACATATCAGTCTACTAGAAGAAAAATACAAGAAGTTCGAGTTTGAAGATGGCGAGGATGCTGTGAAGATCACATTAGTGTACTACACGAAGGTTGTAATGATGGGAAAGAACAAACAGAAAAGTGCAGTGGACCTTAAACATTTTAAGGACGTTTAGAACATAGAGTACTATAACAGTCTAGACTGGGGTACCATTATTTGGAAGAGGACACTCGATGCCTTAAAGACTGCATTGAATGATAAGAGTAGTTTATACAAGATGAAGGTGAAAGGAAATAAAAACTATGTCGTTAAGTACCTTTTGCGTAGATTTCCACAAGTGTTCCAGGTAAATTTGCTTAATATAATAATCGTGTTGTTTGATTTAACATTACTATTGTTCTTAATATATGTTAACTTTTATTTAGGTATGGACGTACGAGATCCTAGCAGCATCGATAGCTGGGAACATTGCGGAGCGAAGGAGCAAGGTGGCTTTGCCTTGTATATTACGATGGGCATGCGCCCACTCAATGTCCTTCAAAGTACTCGAGAGAGACATATTCGAGTCTAACAATGTAAGTTTACTCTATGCATAATATGTTTATTTAATTGTTAAATTGACACTAACCTTTTTTTTTTAATAGGACACTAACCATTTTACTAGGATGTTAATGTAGACAAAGATTAAAGAAGGTATTGTCATGAACGACGCTGAAAGGGAGTTCAGGATACCTAGTGGACAGACGACCTATATTTGATCTAGGTGCCAATTATGATAGTGCTGAAAGTGGCAGTAGCTCAAGTAGTGGGGGTAGTTCTAAAAGCGACGGTGATGATCATCGTGGAGGTAACAATGATGAACAGAGCATTCAAAGCACGAGGATGTTGAATGTGGAAGGGTGGAGGGAGGGGATGAACACGAGCATTCTGAGCACGAGGATGTTGAATGTGGAAGGGTGGAGGGAGGGACATACACACCTAGTGATGATATGTTCCATGATATGATAGGGAACGTACACGATAAGGATGAGTTGAACCCACCTAATGTCCATCTTGCGGATTCCCATATAAAGCGATCTATAGATGAAGAGTGTCCTGAGTGTGTTGGCCGTAAGGAGGAACCAATCCCAATGATTCTATTTATTCGTACCTGTGGAGTATTGACAGCTCACTATCGAGGTTGGATGGCCGTATATCGAGTTTAGATAGTCATGTATCCAAGATCGAGAAAAACATGACATACATGAAAGGACAATTGTCGGCCATCCCATTATTGTTGCAACCTATGTGCAAGGTTTGCATTTACTATCATTTTATGTTCTTATGTGTTTAGTTTTTACGTGTTTGTGAACTCATCATTTTAGTTTACTAATTGAAGGGTTCCACGGTGATTGAGAAGATGACAAGGTCACCCATCCCACATACAGGTGACGATGCCACGATGTCGCTCATCCCATCTCGAGATCCCAATACCATTGATGTGACTGTCTCTCATACTCCCATCCCCGTAGAGCCTCAAACTACCACCACTACACCTACTCCCATCCCCCCTCTAGAGCCCGACACCATAACATCACCCACTAACGTCCAACCTGTAGAGGTCGACGTCCCACATACACAGTCTAACGTGCCTACCTTACCCACTGACATCCCACATCCAGAGGCCGACACGTCTGACTTGTTGGATTTTATGTCCTAAAACTCATGGTATGTAAACAATAGAGCTTATTTTGAAAATTCAATAAAGTTGTTATTGAATAGATTTATTACTTGAATAGAAATCCAATAAACCTAAAAGTCCCTTGACTATTGGATGAGTACTTGAACTTTATGTGGAGACATAAAGGTGGATCAGGTTCAAGTAAATAGTCAAAATGATCTATAGTACATGGATAAGGCTGGGTACCTTATTCTGGTAACACTATTAGATACGGCCTGCCTTGTAGTTGTTACAAGGAGTTGTAAAGTGCTACAAACGAAGTGATCCTAATTCGTTCATGTTGGACATGAGGAGTGGGGGTGTCCTTGTGCAAAAGAGTTTGTACAAGATCGGATCACGAAATTAGTCACTCTTACTTTATAACGCTATTTACTGTTTAAGACTAACTATTTCAAAGTGATGACCTAGGTAACTTGACCTTAATCCTGAGCTAATTATGAATTCCTGTTTATTTGGGATTGCCCTTAGATTTGCATAGGTGAAGGTTGGCTCAACAGCGCCGGTCTAATATGACTGTCATTTCAGAGGTAAGACTAGATAGATAATTGGGGACATAGGGTGCAAGAGGGAATTCACTCCTACCCACTTTAGGGATAGTAGAGAGGTTGTTCCCTTAAGTGTTGATTCTGGGGCTTGAACAAGGGATCTCGCCCTTTCATTAAATGAGAAGGACTCGGTTTTGTGATTGGATCACAAAAAAATTGTTCATTAGGGGATCAATGGGACTTAAGAAACAAGAGGTAATTTCGAGGGTAAAACAGAGATTTGACCCAGCTGTTATTGTGAACAACCTGTGAAGGGTTAACTTACTAATCATGGTTATATCGAGTGGACATAATATATCTACAGTGAGGGGAGTTCAACTATGGGCTTAGTGAAGTGACCCATTAGTTAACGAATGGGGGTTAGATCGGTCTAATGAGTTTAGCCGATTAATCTCGAATTGTTGGAGCCTACGATCTGTAGGTCCATGAGGTCCCCTTACTAGCTTGGAAATGGATTAGCTCTAGAGTAGCATGATAAGTTAATTTGAAACGTTCAAATTAGAATCAAACGAAATTGGAGAAAATATATTTAAATATGATTTAAATATATGAAGATGAATTTGTGAAAAATTAATTTAATAGATATTAAATTAATTAGAATTATTTAAATTGTTTAAATAATTATTTATTAATTTTATTAGAAAATTAATTTTTGAAATTAATTTGTAAAATTAATAAATATTGATTTTAGAAATAAAATATGATTTTAAAATCAAATTTTGGATTTTTGGAAAATGGAAAATCACACAAATTTGAGAAAATAGGTTTTTCATCTTCAAAGTAGCTTATTTGGAATCCACTTTTTCCTTTGCTTTACTCCAAGCATGAGCTGCATCCCATGCAACACATCTCTTTGCATGATAGTCTACAATATATTGAAGAGATTGGAGTGAGGAAAGGCATAAGAGAACCAACTGAATTTTTGCTGAAAAATTCGGATGAAGAAGGTGTTCTTCAATGGGTTCTGTCTAGTGAGTTTTCTCCATATTCCCTTTGATTCCAGCTTATTTTGAGTCTCACAACTCAATCTAGAGCACTAAGAGGATAGTAGGGAAGATCTTGTGGTGGTCTACACAAGGATTCGGAAGATTTTGCAGCTGAAAATGGAGATTTCGTTGGTTCGGCCAAGGTATGTTCATGAAAACCATTATACTCTGTTTTTAGCATGTTTCTTTTCAATCAAATTAATGAATTAGAATGCTTATGGATCTTGATTTCTTCCGCTGTGTTCTGGTGTTCATCCAACAATTGGTATCAGAGCATCTTATAAGCATTCAGTTCAGATTAATTCTGATTTGGTGGGTGTTTTGTATGAAAATATGAACTGTTGTAATGATATGGTTTTCTGAGTTTTGGCCTTTAATTTCTCTTTGATTTTTCCGTTTAAATTTGTAATTGGCTCTTGTTTGATGAGTTTTAATGTCTTCCCAAGAGTTTGTAATTTATTTGGAGTCATTAGAGTTGGAATTAAGCTGTAATTCGAAGAAACAAGCGAAGGGGCCGAGTTGCAGATTCCAGACGATTAGCCTTTGTTCATATCGTCGTTAAGCTTTAGTACCTAAACGATCGTTTAGATTCATACGTTAAACGATATGAAGGAAAAGCTAAACGATCGTGTAGCTTTGGGCGTTAATCGTTTAGGTGTTGTGCGCTAGACGATCATCTACCTCAGGAGCTAAACGATGCATTGTTTTACTATGCAATGGCACTACACGATCGTGTAGCTTTGGGTGGGAGCTAAGCGCTGAGGCGAAGAGCTATGCAATGGCGCTGAGTGATCACTTACACAATCGTTTACCTTTAATCGGGAGCTAAGCGATGTGGCAAAGAGCTATGCGATGGCATTGAGCGATCGCTTACACGATCGTTTATCTATGAGCGGCAGCTGAGCGATGCGTCGATTGCTATGCGATAGCACTAGGCGATCGCTTACCTCGGGCGTGCGCTAATTGATCAAGACAAGGTGCTAAACGATGGAGCTATGCAATAGTGTTTGACACTAAACGATCGTGTAGCATCCTCCGGCGCTAGACGATTATACTATACGATAGAAGGGAATACTATATGATCGTGTAGCTTTGACTATACGATAGAAGGCAAACACTATATGATCGTGTAGCTTTGTTAAACGATAGACGTTGGTTACTAAACGATCAAGCTAATTGCATGACGATGGTCGTCATTGCTAAACGATTTGATTTAGCGAGATTTTGAGTGAGAGCGAGAGAAGCCGGTTCGACCGGTTCTCTTGAGGTTTGGTCCAGTTCAGCTTCAAATGGTTTGTGGTTGGTCCGGTTTAGTCTCTGTTGGTCCGGTTCAGATGGTTTGGGTCTGGTTCAAGTGGTTTTGGAGCGATTCGAGTGGTGTTGAAGCTGTTTTTGTAATAGTTTGGCTTTTGTTTGCTTGTTTTTGCCAAAACTAAAACCATATCATTACGTGTTTAATTATTTATGCATTGGATGTATGTTATAATTAAATAAATCTTGTATGTGCACATAGTATGTCATTTAGATTTAAAATCCCACCATAGGAAGCATGCAACATACATTGAAAGTATGTTATAATTTGTTATAATATATAGTATGCATGTTAGGGTTTCTTGTATTTAATATAAGTGTTATATTAGATATTGAATGCTTGTATGTTGTGGATGTTTAGCATGTCTAAAGTTTTATAAGCTATTATAAAATTAGGTTAGACATTTAAAATCCATAATGCAGAACAGTTGCATGCTCACGTAGGTTAACTACTTGTTTTAGTTAGTTAAAATAGGTCGTTAAACTTGTAAAACTAGGGTTACAAACTAAACTGGTATATAATCTTGTCGAAGGTTAGGGGTATTTAAGTTGATGGTCTACGGAACACCTCCTACCTGGGGATTATGGCCAAATAATTGAGCGTTGGTAACCAGTTTTATGAGTATCCATGAGCGATGTGAGGTAATAAAAGGGTTTATCACTTAAACATCGTAGGTTTAAGTCCATTTATAAGAGTTATACATGGATAAACCACATAGACATAGGGTTATTTTTATTTAGTTGGAAAAGAACCTAAGTATAAAGTTACCCAAACATTAGAACACTTCAGTGGTAGTGAATAACTTCTATATGATAGAGTTATTAGAAAACTTCAGCGGGAGATTAATAACATATGCGGTATGTTATTCTTAGATCTCGCATCCCTAAGAGTTCACAGTCTGGATTTAAGCGGTACTTCGTGTCACTCTAGGAGTGACCTCCCTACGGAGAGTATTTTTTAGCTTAAATTTAGACTCGGGTGAATAAGGGGAAGTTGCTCGAACAGAAATCAAGTGTATGATTTCAACTGCCATGTCTCCACATAGTTCACACCGTGAGATTCATATGACACTTCGTGTCACCCTGGGAGTGATCTTCCTATGGAGAGCGGATGTATGCGTCAATACCAAGGTGAACGGAGGAAGTAGTTCATAGTAAGTGGGTGAAGAAAATGTGTCAACATATCCTACGGTCTCCTCCATTAGTCTGAACCGTCAGATTCATATGTTGTGCCTGTTGGTTAGCTTTAAGCGGCCCTTTGCTAGTCGTTTAACGACGACTATCCCCACAGAGGGTTGTAACATAGGATTCAGAACAACCCAGGCTTCAGTAACATGAATAGAGTTTTATAGTTCCGTCTTGGGTATTGTTTTCTATTTTCAAAGCAATACTCATCCGTTCTATAAGATCCGAAAATGGCGGGTCTACACTTACAGAATTATTAAGTGTTAATAATGTCTAACCAAAAGCGGTACCTAAATGACTATCGGAATATGAGTTATTCTGGAGGTAGTATTTAGTCAAGAATGTCTTGATGTAATATCGTTGCAAAAGAATAATATTGGGTAAGTTATTAAAATTGCTAAAACTTGATTGGATATTTAATTTCAGAATGACAAGTTCATTATTACAAGTGTTGGTATCAGATAAATTTATTGGGGATAATTATATGAATTAGAAATCAAATTTAAACACGATACTTGTGATAGACAATTTGCGGTTTGTCTTAACTGAGGACTATCCTCCCATTCCTAGCTCTAACACAAACCGAAATGTTCGAGATGTATATGACGATGGGTCAAGGCTAATGATATAGCTTGTTCTTATATCCTCGCCAGCTTATCTGATGTGTTGACAAAAGAAGCATGAAGATATAAGTACTGCCAAAGAGATTATGGAATCTCTGTGAGGGATGCCATTAAGCACGTTTACAACAGTCGCATCAAAGTGGGGACCTATGTTTGTGAACATGTCCTAGACATGATGGTCCACTTTCAGATGCCAGAAGTAAATGTTACTATTGCCGGAAGTGAGGAATGTCCTCCAAGCCTGAAGTTGCTTCCTCTTCAAAGAGTAAGAGTATTCTTGTGAAGAAAGGCAAAGGGAAAGGGAAGGAAAAACCCTACTGGATTGAAAGGCAAGGATAATGCTGCAAAGGGAAATGTTTCCATTGCAATGATGAAAGGCACTGGAGGAGACACTGCCCTCAATATCTTGTCGAGAAGAGAATAGAGAAAAGGTAACCAGGCTAACTTGACTCTGGGACCATTTGCTCAGCTCATCCAGTAGGAGAAGTTACTACTTGTTTTTAATTGTTAAAACTTGTAAAGAACAAATTGTATATATTTTTGGGATAAATGAAATGTTCATTTTAAAAAATTATGTTTGTTCTAGCAACCTCTGTTGAGAATTAAATTGTTAAAAGCCATTTGTAGATATTCAGATATCTAAATGGCTAGATCAAAGTATAGAAAGTTTAAAGATTTCTATATCTGACTATTAACAAAGAGTTGTTGAGACAGGTCAGATACATCTTGCTCAAAGAGTTGAGAGTACCTCAATGTAGTGGGAGGAAAGTGTGCTTCCTGGCCATTATTGAGATTAAGATGCAATCCCCTTATAGTTTTATCTAAAGCCTATTGTATACCTAAAAATGTTTACAATAATATTCTCGGCTAAAGTGTTTGAGAATTACCTAGTAGGACTAGGAATACCAGATAACCTAGGGCAAGTGGGAGAAATATCGGGTATAAAGATACCAAATGGTAAAAGATGGGTATGAGATGCCCTAGTTTATTGTATTACTCTATAAAACTCAGAAACTCAGTCTTATATATCGGATGTATAAGTTATCACTGGAGTTTTAGTCCAAGTGGGAGTTTGTTGGGTTTTATGTCCTAAAACTCTGGTATGTAAACAATGGATCTTATTCTAAAAATTCAATAAAGTTGTTGAATAGATCTATTACTTGAATAAAAATCCAATAAACCTAAAAGTCCCTTGACTATTGGATGAGTACTTGAACTTTATGTGGAGACATAAAGGTGGATCAGGTTCGAGTAAATAGTCAAAACGATCTATAGTACATGGATAAGGTTGGATACCTTATTCTGGTAACACTATTGGATACAACCTGCTCTGTAGTTGTTACAAGGAGTTGTAAAGTGCTACAAACGAAGTGATCCTAATTCGTTCATGTTGGACATGAGGAGTGGGGGTGTCCTTGTGCAAAAAAGTTTGTACAAGATCAGACCACGAAATTAGTCACTCTTACTTTATAATGCTGTTTACTGTTTAAGACTGACTATTTCAAAGCGATGACCTAAGTAACTTGACCTTAATCCTGAGCTAACTATGAACTTCTGTTTATCTGGGATTGCCCTTAGATTTGCATAGGTGAGGGTTGGCTCAACAACGGCGGCCCTATATGACTGCCATTTCAGGGGTAAGACTGGATAGATAGCTGGGGACATAGGGTGCAAGAGGGAATTCACTCCTACCCGCTTTAGGGATAGTAGAGAGATTGTTCCCTTAAGTGCTGATTTTGGGGCTTGAACAAGGGATCCCGCTCTCTCATTTGGAATGAGAGGGACTCGGTTTTGTGATTGGATCACAAAACAATTGTTCATTAGGGGATCAGTGGGACTTAAGGAACAAGAGGTAATTTCGGCGGTAAAACAGAGATTTGACCCAGTCGTTATTGTGAACAACCTGTGAAGGGTTAAATTACTAATCATGGTTATATCGAGTGGACATAATATATCTACAGTGAGGGGAGTTCAACTATGGGCTTTAGTAGATTGACCCAATAGTTAATGAATGGGGGTTAGATCGGTCTAATGAGTTTAGCTGATTAATCTCGGATCGTTGGAGCCCATGATCTGTAGGTCTATGAGATCCCCCTACTAGCTCGGAAATGGATTAGCTCTAGAGTAGCGTAATAAGTTAATTTGAAATGTTCAAATTAGAATCAAACGAAATTGGAGAAAATATAATTAAATATGATTTAAATATATGAAGATGAATTTGTGTAAAAATTAATTTAATATTAGATATTAAATTAATTAGAATTATTTAAATTGTTTAAATAATTATTTATTAATTTTATTAGAAAATTAATTTTTGAAATTAATTTGTAAAATTAATAAATATTGATTTTAGAAATAAAATATGATTTTAAAATCAAATTTTGGATTTTTGGAAAATGGAAAATCACACAAATTTGAGAAAATGGGTTTTTCATCTTCAAAGTAGCTTACTTGGAACCCACTTTTTCCTTTGCTTTACTCCAAGCATGAGCTGCATCCCATGCAGCACATCTCTTTACATGATAGTCTACAATATATTGAAGAGATTGGAGTGAAAAAAGGCATAAGAGAACCGACTGAATTTTTGTTGAAAAATTCGGATGAAGAAGGTGTTCTTCAATGGGTTCTGTCCAGTGAGTTTTCTCCATATTCCTTTTAATTCTAGCTTATTTTGAGTCTCACAACTCAATCTAGAGCATCAAGAGGATAGTAGGGAAGATCTTGTGGTGGTCTACACAAGGATTCAGAGGATTTTGCATCTGGAAATGGAGATTTCGTTGGTTCGGTCAAGGTATGTTCATGAAACTCATTATACTCTGTTTTTAGCATGTTTCTTTTCAACCAAATTAATGAATTAGAATGTTTATGGTCCTGATTTCTTTTGCTGCGTGATGTGTTGATCCAACATGACTTACTCACCATGCCACATACAAAGGCCGACATGTCTGACATCCCAGAGGCTGACACTTTTAATATTGTTACGACCATGGAAGGAGTTACATTGGTGAGTAATTTATTGACCAGTAATCTTTGTTTATATTTCGTGATTTGAAATTATATTTTTTATATTTCTTGACGAGTAATTTTTTGTTATCTGTTTATGTAGGAATCTCGAAGAATTACTTGTAAGAGGAAAGGTGTTGATAAATATACACCTCCAACTCAAATAAAGAAGAAAAGTGTGGATTCTAGGGTACACCTTTCGTTTGAAAAGGTTAAGTATCCTCTCTCGGGTGTGGCTACATCACTATGATATATTTCGTTACTTAACTTCTCATTTTATTTTGCATAGTCACCTTAATGTTCGTAGCGGGGTATTTAAACGAATAAAGAATAAGTCAAAACTGGAGGCTGACCTAGTATGGGAAGATGAAGACATGTACAAGGACTACGTCACCGATAAATTCGATGTCAAATGGGTAGTTGTGGATTTCCTGTATATGGCAATGAACATCAATGAGCACTGGATGGTCCTTGTAATGGACATTAACAGAGGCCATATATTCATGTTCGATTCACTTTCGTCATACACACCCATGATGAAGCTGGGGACTTGGTTGGAGCCATTAACTATCACAATACCATCCCTACTTCACTACTGTGACGTGGATTGTTTAAAGCCGGAACTATCCACATCTCGTTAGAAAATCACCCGACTTATGAAAACCAACATACAATACGGGTCACTTGATTGTGGCATTTTTGCAATAACATTACTAGAACATTTGGTGACTGGTGCTGATCCTTCCGTAATCACTCAGGAGAAAAATGAGTGAATATAGGATGCAGTTAGCGTGTCAATTGTGGGTGCACACTCCGTATTTTTTATATTTATAAAACATGTATTGTTTATTGTATTTTTTATGTATGTAAAATATGTATAAAACAATTTTATCAAAGTTCAAAGTTCAATATTGTACATTTTATTAAAACATGTATAATTGAGATATTACTATTTTCATTATATCAATGGTATATAAAACAGTTCAAGGTTCAAAGTTCAAACATTGAGAGAGCAAGATTTCACATTCTGATGGTATTCATGAGTGACATTCTAAGAGTCTATACATAAATTTGTATGGATGAGTGATATTGTGAGAGATCGAGACATACAGAGTGAGTACATAATTTGGTCTATATTTAGACAATCAACCTCGACCAACATTTGAGTCATTTCTATTATTTTCAGGACGTTACACAGTTGTGAGCGGTTCGCTACAGTTTTAGCGGTTATGCCCATACTTCTCACACCTACCACATTTTATTTGTTTGCGAAATTCTCCCCTGGATGGTATTATTCTCACTCTATGTCCCTTGATTTGTATCACAAACTTTGTGTTAGAGTTGATGTCTTAAAGTCTCGTGTCCAGTAGTTCGTAAACACTTTGTATGAACGCTTGTGATATATAATAACCTAAAATCCCTGGTTATCTGTATGTAAAAAATCCCTGGTTATCTGTATGTAAATTAAGTATGTATGTGGTGATATACACATGGATCATGTCTTAAGTGATAACCAAAATGGTCTGTAGTATATGGATATATGAGGGAAACCTTATCTTGGTAAAGCTACGGATGCGGCCTGCTTTGAGGAATGGTTACAAGTGTTGTGACTTGTCACAGATGGTCTGATCCTGATCATTTGTGTAGGGGACATGCGAGCAGGGGCATCCTATACAAAGAGTTTGTATAAGACCTGACCACGAAGTGTTAACGTCTCGTTATTTAACACCATTCATGAAAGAGACTTCACTTCACTACGATGACCATAGGTAACATGACCTCAATCCTGAATGAGTTAGGAACTCCTGCCATTGAGGGTGGTCCTTTGATTTGCATGGGTGCGAGTGACCAGGTCGCCGACTCAAACCTACCATTTTGGGGATTCGTCTGATTTGGGAGCTGGGAACTCAGCTACACAAAATGGAATTCACTCATTCCCTGAAGCAGAGGCAAGTAGATAGATAACTCCCTTAAAGACTTATTCCAAGGATTGAATGATGTGGTGCCACACACCTTCTCTTGGTCTGAGAGGTGTTCACACATAGTTGAACTATGTTGTATTGTTCATTAGAGGAATCAGTGGTACTTAAGGAGTGAGAAGTAACTATAGGGGCAAAACAGTAAATTGGCCTAGTTGTACTTACAAGCATCTGTGAAGGGTCATCGTACTCATGATTGGTTATATCCGATGGACACAGAAATATATCTGTGGTAAGAAGAGTTCAGCTGATGGTCTTTAATGAAATGCTTGGCAATTAACGGATTGTGGATCTCGTGGCTAAAGAGTTTAGTAAGCTATTCACGTACCGTTGAAGTTTCGAGCCAAAAGTTCATAAAGTCCCTTTGGTAGCTTGGATAAAGTCGAGAATCAGTTTTTGGTCATTTTGAAATGTTCAAATTGACAAGAGGGAGTTCGATTATATATGGTATAATTGAATTGGTTAATTATATATGATATAATTGACTAAATGTATGAGATACATTATTTTGGAGGAAATAAGATATAAATATGATTTATATCAAGTAGAGGAGAAATTACTATAGTAGATATATGATATCAAACTATAGGTTAAGAATATAATATGATTATATTCATTATTTATTTAAATAGGCGGTTATGAGATAATTGGCCAGGAATTTCTCCTAAATCGTGCGAAAATGGAATATTGATTTTGGTTATTGTAACTGAAGAATAAAATTAAAATTGTTTTCATTTTGTAAAGAGATCGAAAAATTCGCTCATGGTGTGGAAACTTCACGATCGCTTAGTTGAAAGCCTAAACGATAGCACCCATCGCCTAAACAATCACACCCGCGCACTAAATGATCGCTCACCTTCTCTAAATGATCGCTTAGCACATCGAGCTTTTCTAAACGATCACTTACTAATTACTAGACGATTGCTTAGTAAAACCTACACGATCGTGTACCTTTCTCTAAGTGACAAGCACCTAACTATACGATAGTCACCTACTATCTCCCACTTGCATGTCGTTCTACACGATCGTCCTTTCCTCCTCCATCTGCCAATTCAATCAAAGTCAACTCTTTGGATATCCACTCCGAGAATACCAAGGGCTTCGAATGGATGTGTCATCCCCAGTTGTTTCTTGTTCGTGCATGTCATTCGTGCTGTTAGGCGATTGATTGTTGGGCGATTTGGATCATAGAGGAGTCGCTTTCGCTGGATTGAGTTCGAGTGAAGATAATCTTCAACTGATACATTTACTCAATCTGTTATTTAATTGTTAAAGTATGCCTATAATTAGTGTTAAAATGCAAACCTGTTTGTTAGAATATATGTGTGGTAATTTGGTCATAATGAAATAGGAAAGATCCAAACTCGCTCATGGATACTCTTGCTTAAAAGTTCCTTCAATTGGTATCAGAGCCAGGTTCTGATAGTCCAATTTCATTGATGCAACGAATTGCATATACATTCGCGGTGGGTGCATATTTTCTCTCTGTTTAATTGTTAAATTGTTTGTGGATGTACGGATTAATGGATTTTTTTTTGGGATGTGACCTCGGTTTGATTAATTCTTTTGCATTTTTGGTTAATTGTGAAGGCCCCTGCATTTTTTGGCACAATTAATTGTTATCGAGTCTGTAATTCAAAGTCATTTTGAGTCTTGAGTCGTTCGTGAAGAAGTTCGAAGCAAGGGTTGCTGTTCTTCGAGGAAGAAGACGATCAAGGGTTGATCCGGTCGTGTAGGCGATGGGGTAAGTGATCGCTGAGTATCGGATACTCGAGGATTGTTTAACGCGCGCGCGCACTAGGCGATTGTTTAGCTCAACAAGATTCATCGCTTTGTAACTGACTAAGCGATCGCGAAGTAACACACGGTAAATCGTTTACCTTTCGCTGCGTTAAGCGATCGCCTAGACGATCAGGCTTCACAGCCTTGTTGTCGTCTAAGCGATCGTTTAGCTTTTATGTTATCGTCTAATGTGTGCTAAGCGATCGTTTACCTGTGGCGTTTACTAAACGATAGAGTTTCTCCTGGCGGTTCAAGATCCGATTCGCCTGTGAACTGGTTTGCTCGATGAAAAATGTAATAGATAGAGTTATTTCATTCCAGTTTTGTAAAGGTTCATCCCGGTCCATTAATCCTTGTTTTATTACATGAGATGTATGGTTTTTTATATGCCATATGGTATGCACATATAGTAAATCCCACCTTAGGTTATGCATAGTCACGCATCATCTCTTTATTGTAAATATTATAATTTAGAGAAGCATGATTTAATTATGTAAGAGCATGCTCATGCATCATATAATATAAGAGTTATATTTATGCATGCATAAAAAGCATTGACATGCATCATCTTTATATTATAATTGTTATAGTATAAGGGTGTATGGAAAGCATATTTTCTTGGTTATTACGCTTATATATATATAAAAGTTATGTATAGTAATGACTGGACATTGCATGAAGCATGACACATAGGTTTCTTTATAAGCATTATAAACACCTAGTTGTGCGTAATGTGTTTTAATTGTTTCTTTTTAATGGTTAAAGAGAATTTAAAACTAAAAGCAATAAGAAAGACATGCATGCTCACTTAGGTTAATTCATGGTTTTAAAATGTTTAAAACTTGGATAACATAGACCTAAGATCACAATTCTAATTTGATTAGCAGCCTTTAGGCTTTAATCTTTTAATCAGTTTAATAGGATTAAATTGACTAATAAAAGGTTAAAGTGTAGTAAATCTATCTATAAGGGACCTTTGTCTAAGGTGGGTTCTGTCTAGGCTGGGGTATTTAAGTTGACGGAAACGTAACACCCCTACCTAGGAACCTACTTAGAAAGATGAATTAGATAGATTTGATGCATGCATGCAAGTTAAGGACTGTCCATTGAAGTGTTTAAATCTGACTACTTGAACTTGTTTTTATTTCATAGACAAAAGTTGTTTATGAACGGACTTAAAAAGATGACTTAGACTAAAATAAGTAGCCAAATTGTCTAGGTTATTGAACTCTTAGGTAGAACATTCAGTGGGAGGTACTTGGGGCATATGATGCTGTACTTGAACCTTTCACGTTCTCCTATATAGTCCATACCTTGAGATCTACCCTCGGCCTCGTGGAACCTTGGGAGTGTCCCCCTAAAGGATGATGTTTGGGTAGGTCAATATCAAGATGGATGGAGACAGTGTTCATAGTAAGTGGGAGCGGGAAGTGCGACATCATATCCCTCGGTGTCCTTCGTTTGATTGAATAAAGTTTCTGTGCATCGCCTCGAGGCACCCTGGGAGTGTCCCCCTATAGTATGACAATTTTGTGCGCTTCTTTATTTGATCTTCTGTAAGATGATAAGGTTACTTAGTCTTTTGTCCTAATCTGCTTCTTCCCTATGGTGGGCTTATTAGCGCGGGACTCTGGCACCGAAAGCAAGGGGTCACACTGACGTGGAATTGTTAAAGGTTAACAGTTTTGTACCAAATAAATGGTGGTTGTTAGGTTCAATTCCAAGATTTGGTTCTGTCTAATGGTTGAGAAGGCCTCACCCCAGTGAAGGGGCATCTGATTACCCCACCGGTGACGTTTGTCATGCCTCACTGGGGCATCATTGCAAAATAAAAATTTTTCACTTAAGGTACTTGAAACTGTTTTGCAAAATTAATTGGTTAAAATGTGGTTTAACAAAATCTAATAAAATTTTTGTTCATTTTTCAACATCTTTTGAAAAATGGTCACAACCATTTTAGCTTTGCTTAGCGACGAGAAATTAACTGGCGATAACTTTTCAACATGGAAACACGTGATCACGACGATACTGATCATCGAGGATCTCATGTTTGCCTTTACAGAGGTCTATCCTTCTATTCCAACTCCGAATGCCCCTCGAAATGTTCGAGAGGTATACGAGCGATGGACATGGACGAATGAGAAGGCCCGAGCCTATATCATGCCAAGTCTTTCTGACGTCTTGGCCAAGAAGCATGAACCCATGGTCTCAGCATGTGAGATCATGGAGTCCTTACGGGGAATGTTTGGACAACCGTCTAAACAACTCCAGCACGAGGCTATTAAGTATATATTCAACTCTAAAATGCAAGAAGGCACCTCTGTTTGTGAACATGTGCTTAACATAATGGTTCACTTCAATGTGGCGGAGTTGAATGGGTCTACCATCGATGAGGGCAACCAGGTTAGCATAATCCTTCATTCATTGTCGGAGAGCTTTCTGCACTTTGTTAGTAATGCGATTCTTAACAAAGTGAACTACAACCTTACAACTCTCCTCAACGAGTTGTAGACATACCAATCTTTACTGAATAGTAAGGAGAGAAAGAAGGCTGAGGCAAATATCGTTTCATCTTCTAGGACGTTCTATAGAGGTTCGACCTCAAGAACGAAGTTTGCACCTTCTACTTCTAACTCTGCAAAGGGGAAGAAGAAGAAGAGTGGTAAGGGAAAAGGGAAGACGCCTGCTAACCCGCCGTCTTCGTCCCAAGAAGGTGTCCGCCGCCGGTTGAAAAGGGAAAATGTTTCCACTGTAATTAGGACAGACACTAGAAGAGGAACTGTCCTCACTGGCTGAAGGAAAGGAAGACCACTAAGGCTAAGGCCAAGGCTGATAAAGGTAAATATGATTTACTTGTACTTGAAACTTGTTTAATGAAGAATGAGGATTCTTCCTGGATAATTGATCCGGGGGCCACTAATCACGTTTGTTCTTCTTTTCAGGGGATTAGAACTTGGCGACAACTGGAGGCTGGTGAAATGACGATATGGGTATGCACCGAGCTCGTCGTCTCAGCTGTGGCAGTGGGAGGGATCCAGTTATCCTTACAGAATAGGTTTCTAATTTTGAATGATGTATATATTGTTTCTGAACTTAAGAGGAACCTTATTTCTGTAAAGTGCTTGCTACAATGTAAATACACTATTTCATTTAATATGGATAAAGCGTTTATTCATAAAGATGGTGTTAATATTTGTATAGCGTATCTGGAAAGTAACTTGTATGTGTTAAGACCGTTAGCCATTAGTTCCCTCCATAACACAGAAATGTTTATAACTATCGTAACTCAAACTAAACGTCAACGAATTACTTCAAAAGAAAATGCCCAACTTTGGCATCTTCGATTAGCGCACATCAATCTCAATAGGATTGAGAGATTGGTGAAGAATAGACTTCTAAGTGAGTTAGAACAAAATTCTTTACTGGTGTGCGAGTCTTGCCTTGAGGGTAAGATGACTAAATGACCTTTTACTGGAAAAGGTTATCGAGCCAAAGAGCCTCTTGAGTTAGTACATTTTGACCTTTGTGGTCCTATGAATGTGCGAGCTCGAGGTGGCTATGAGTATTTTATCAGTTTTACTGATGATTACTCTAGTTATGGGTATGTTTATCTTATGCAACAGAAGTCTGAATCCTTTGAAAAGTTCAAAGAGTTCAAGGCTGAAGTTGAAAACGCATTGGATAGACGGATTAAAACACTTCGATCAGATCGAGGTGGAGAGTTTTTGGACTCGGCATTCCAGGACTATATGATAGAACATGGAACTATTTTCCAACTCTTAGTGCCGGGTACACCTCAGCAAAATGGTATAGCGGAGAGGAGAAATAGAACCTTGTTGGACATGGTTTGTTTGATGATGAGTTACGCTTCCTTACTGGACTCATTTTGGAGTTTCGCAGTGGAGATTGCGGTATACATACTCAACTGTGTTCCCTCTAAGAGTGTTATGAGAAACCTTTGGAGTTGTGGAATGGGCGTAAAGCTAGTTTACGTCACTTCCACATTTGAGGTTGCCCTACACATGTGCTTGAGGAAAAACTCAAGAAGTTGGAACCATGGTCGAGGTTATGCCTCTTTGTAGACTACCCCAAAAGTACACGAGGGTGTTATTTTTATGATCCGTCAGAAAATAGGGTGTTTGTTTCCATGAACGCTATTTTTCTGGAGAAGGATCATATTAGGAAGCACAGTCCACGAATTAAAGTCGTGTTATGTGAGCTTTCCAATGAAACTATTGAAACTTCAACAAGAGTTGTTGAAGAGCCTACTTTATCAACAAGAGTTGCTGATGATAGTTCATCTAGTAGGTTAGTTCTACCTCAAGAGTTTAGGGAACCTTGACGCAGTGGGAGGGTTGCGAACCCGCCTATTCACTATTTGGGTTTCAGGAAATCCTTGCTATGGTAGCAGATGGCGACGTTGAGGATCCGTTGTCTTATATGACAGAAATGGAGGATATAAACCGAGATGAATGGGTCAAGACCATGGATCTAGAGATGGAGTCCATATACTTCAACTCAGTATGAGATCTTGTAGATCAACCTGATGGGGTTAGACCTATAGGTTATAAAAGGATCTACAAGCACAAACGAGGTGTTGATGGGAAGGTGCAAACCTTCAAGGCTCGACTTGTGGCAAAGGGTTATACTTAGGTAGAGGGAGTCGACTATGAGGAGACTTTCTCGCCTGTTGCCATGTTAAAGTTGATTTGCATCCTCCTGTCCATTGTAACTTATTATAATTATGAGATCTGGCAAATGGACATCAAGACGGCCTTTCTGAATTACAACCTTGAGGAGACCATTTACATGGTGCAACCCGAGGATTCATAGCCCAAGGTCAAGAGCAAAAGGTTTTCAAGCTAAATTGGTCCATTTATGGCCTGAAACAGGCATCTAGATCTTGGAACATATGGTTTGATACTGCGATTAAGTCGTATAGCTTTGACTAGAACATTGATGAACCTTGTGTCTACAAGAAGATCATCAACGCTTCAGTAGTATTCTTAGTGTTGTATGTAGACGATATACTGCTTATTGGAAATGATGTAGGTCTACTGACTACAGTTAAGAATTGGCTAGCAACCCAATTCCAAATGAAAGATTTGGGAGAGGCTCTGTTTGTTCTGGGTATATAGATCTTTCGGGATCATAAGAAAAAAGTGCTAGCACTATCTCAGGCATCGTACATTGACAAGATGTTGCTCAAGTACTCGATGCAGGACTCCAAGAGGGGCCTACTATCGTTCAGGCACGGAGTCACTTTGTCTAAGGACATGTGTCCTAAGACGCCTCAAGAGGTTGAGGAGATGAGACGGGTCCCATATTCGTCGGCCATTGGCAATTTGACGTACGCGATGCTCTGTACTAGACTAGACATCTGCTACGCTGTGGGCATAGTCAGTAGGTATTAGTCTACCCTAGGCCAGAGTCACTGGACTATAGTGAAAAACATCCTCAAGTATCTTCGGAGAACAAGGGACTATATGCTCGTGTATGGATCTAGGGATTTGATCCTTACTGGATACACGGATTCTGACTTTCAGACTGATAAGGACTCTCGCAAGTCCACGTTAGGGTCAGCCTTTACTCTTAATAGAGAAGCTGTAGTGCAGCGAAGCACTAAGCAGGGGTGCATCGTCGACTCTACTATAGAGGCGGAGTACGTAGTGGCTTACGAAGATGCTAAGGAAGCCGTCTGGCTTAGGAAGTTCTTGATAGAACTAGAAGTTATTCCAAATATGTCTAGGATCGTTACCCTCTATTTTGATAATAGTGGGATAGAGGCAAACTCCAAGGAGTCTAGGAGTCACAAGCACGACAAACACATAGAATAGAAGTATCATTTGATCCGCGAGATAGTGCATCGAGGGGATGTGAGCGTCAAGAAGATCGCTTCGGAGCACAATGTTACTGACCCTTTTACGAAGGCTCTCACGGCTACAGTGTTTGAGGGTTACCTTCAGAGCATGGGTCTATAGGATCGCCCGCGGCTGGACTAGGGCAAGTGAGAGATTTTTCTTGTACTAGGCTTTTATGCCCTAATTTATTGTCTTGTTTTATGTACACCCCACTTCGCTTTAGGACAAGTGGGAGATTGTTGGAGTTGATGCCCTAAAGTCTCGTGTCCTATAGTTTGTATACAGTTTGTACGAACGCTTGTGATGTATAATATATAATATTTTATTTCACTTCTTGATTTTGCTCAGTTATTTGTTTTATTTGCTTTACCACAAACCAATAAACCTAAAACCCCTGGTTATCTATATGTAACTTAAGCATATATGTAGTGACGTACAAGTGGATCATGTCATAAGTGATAACCAAAATGGTCTGTAGTATATGGATATAGGAGGGAAACCTTATCCTGGTAACGCTACAGATGCGGCCCACTTTATGGTCACAAGTGTTGTACTTGTCACAAATAGTCTGATCCTGATCATTCGTGTAGAGGATATGCGAGCGGAGGTGTCCTATACAAAGAGTTTGTATAAAACCTGACCACAAAGTGTTAACATCTCGTTATTTAACACCATTCATGATAAAGACTTCACTTCACTAGGATGACCATAGGTAACATGACCTCAATCCTGAGTGAGATAGGAACTCCTGCCATTGAGGGCGGTCCTTTGATTTGCATGGGTGCAAGTGGCTAGGTCGCCGACTCAAACCTACCATTTTGGAGATTCGTCTGATTTGGGAGCTGGGAACTCAGCTACACAAGATCGAATTCACTTCTTCCCCGAAGCAGGGGTAAGTAGATAGATAGCTCCCTTAATAACTGATTTTAAGGATTGAATGATGTGGTGCCACACACATTCTCTTAGCCCCAGAGGTGTTCACACATAGTTGGACTATGTTGTATTGTTCATTATGAAGGAATCAGTAGTACTTAAGGAGTGAGATGTAACTACAGAGGCAAAACAGTAAATTGGCCCAGTTGTACTTACGGCTCATCTATGAAGGGTCATCATACTCATGATTGGTTATATCCGATGGACACGGAAATATGTCTGTGGTAAGAAAAGTTCAGCTGTTGGTCTTGAAGGATCTCAAAACGAGAATTCCATGAGCGGGTTTAGATCGCTTCAATTTGCACAGTGACTGGAATATAAATGCAATACATTCTATATCAACAGTTATGCATAATAAAACTCAACAATAGCATGCTCAGTAAAGGATAAAACATAGAGAAGGGGTTCATTACCAGAGGAAGACGATCTTCGCACTTCTAAACCCAATGTAGTGGAAAACCTCCAACGATCTACCAGCACCAGACGAGTCTCTCGTCAGTTATGGCACGATCTGAATGTGCAAAAACAAGGGATTGGGGACAACACCACCACCAGGGAGACCCAAGTATCCTCGGCGTAAAAAACCTAGAGAGTGGGCTCTCGTGAGTTTAGTAGAAGACGGAGGAAAGAAAATCGTATAGATGACAAGCGCGCATGGAAGGAACTTTGCTATCGTATAGCGGGGACGCTTATCGTATAGTAAAACTACATGATCGTTTAGGAAAAATTGAAGGATCGTTTAGGAAACTGGTACACAATCGTTTAGGGAACGCGGAGTTAGACGATCGTTCAGACAACTGAGAATCTATCATATAGGCTTTCGGCGAATAATCTTTCACGATCTCTTTAGGGCACAGGATTTCGATTGCACGAACGAATTACATATCAATTGAAAACGATTTTCAACTTTTAATCCTGCCGGTTGCCTCAACGCTCGCTTCCCACGTTCCCACGTTCAAACATGAAAATGGTTAATTATTAAATAATTAATCAATTAATTTATTTAATAAATATAACCATATTATATTTATATCCTATAGTTTGATATCAAATATCTACTATAGTATTTTTCCTAAACTTGATATAAATCATATGTATATCTAATTTCCTCCAAAATAATGTATCTCAAATATTTAGCCAATTATATCATATATAATTAACCATTCCAATTATATCATATATAATTGTACTTCCTCTTGTCAATTTGAACATTTCAAATTAACCCAAACACTGGTTCTCGACTTTATCTAAGTTACCCAAGTGACCTAATGGACTTGTGACTCGAAGCTCCAATGGTACGTGAATAGCTGACTAAACTCTTTAGCCACAAGATTCACCATCCGTTAACTGTCAATGATTCCACTAAAGACCAACAGCTGAACTCTTCTTACCACAGATATATTTCTGTATCCATTGGATATAACCAATCATGAGTATGATGACCCTTCACAGATGCTCGTAAGTACAGTTGGGCCAATTTATCATTTTGCCCCTGTAGTTACATCTCACTTCTTAAGTACCACTGATTCCTCTAATGAATAATACAACATAGTCCAACTATGTGTGAACACCTCTCGGGCCAGGAGAAGATGTGTGGTGCCACATTATTCAAGTCCTAGAATTAGCCCTTAAGGAAGCCATCTATCTACTTACCCCTGCCTCGGGGAAGGAGTGAATTCCATCTTGTATAGCTAAGTTCCCAACTCCCAAATCAGACGAATCCCCAAAATGGTAGGTTTAAATGGCGACTTGGCCACTCGCACCCATACAAATCAAAGGACCACCCTCAATGGCAGGAGTTCCCAACTCACTCATGATTAAGGTCATGTACCTATGGTCATCCTAGTGAAGTGAAGTCTCTGTCATTAACGGTGTTATATAACGAGACATTAATACTTCGTGGTCAGGTCTTATACAAACTCTTTGTATAGGACACCCCCACTTGTGACCGTTCCACAAAGAAGGTCACGTCCGATCACGAATTCCGCTTGTCCGTCGCCGGTTGGTGACGGGAAATTAGAAGTCAAATTATTCAACAACTAAAATCCCTTGAATGTAATATGCGATGCATGTTCTTAAGATATGCATTGATAGTCATGCGTTGATGATCATGCATTTGAATGATTATGCATTAACAAATGTATGCGGTGACCATGCATCCTGTCAAGTTTTCTTGCGCTCATGCCAAGTATAACACGAACGCAAGTTTCTTGGGTGAACCGAGGTATAACACAGGGACTTGTAGCAAAATAAATGTGGCAATGTGCATGCGACGGTTTAAATAAAAGAATGGAAGAGAGGTTGCTAAGTTAATCCTACTCTTACTCCTATCTAACAGACAACGCAATGAGAATATGCATGAGAAGTAGAGATACAACAACTCTTGACATGAATAAATGAATTGGAAAATAGATAAAATGCGGAGATGATTTCATTGCAACCCTTAAGAGTGACCACAAGGGCAGCCTTAGTCAACGCAAGCCATGCGATCGTGCTACACACACTAAAAGCCTAAATCTAGGACGTACGCGGTGGGTATGCATAGTGTCGAGATGACCACATACAACCACCATATCTTACTTCCTGGATGCATGCAATATCCCATCTGTAGGGTGCATATGCTGTGTGAAAGCAAACAGAGCTTATCTTTAAGATCCCCATTCTTGCCTATACGTTCCGATCTGCTCTCCTGAGTCTTAGATTCAGGTTTTAGACTACTCTCCCAAGTATGCCTAAATGATGAATGATGCGCTCATAGGACAAGGTAACCGCATGAACTTTGCTGACTTAAGATTGTTCCTATCCCTAGTGAACAATGCATACGTTGCTTAATGCGACCAACCACTTACCCTCCCGGGCAGTTGGTAGTTGCTAACTTTACTCATAGACAAGCAATGCGTTAGCCTATAGATAGGCATTTTTGTAGCTTCGCATTAAGAAAATAAAGTTACTCATACACTCATGCAACGCACACCTCTCAGTGGGTTGCTACATGCTTCATATCCCTAATCCACATGACTAAGTATGTGATACCCAAGCAATCTCACTAAGTGTTGCAATGAAAGTAAAGATGCTAAGCAAAGAAGACGGAGATGGAATCGAAGGAACATAGAAATGCATTGAAAATAAATTGTATTAATTCCTTAATCACAAAATGTCATACAATACAATATAAGAAAAGAAAGGAAATGAAATGACCGACTGAAAGCAAAGACTTGCTTCCAGTGGATGTGCGTCAAGGCTGCCGGTGGTGCCATGGATGGGCGGTGGAGCTGATTCTCCCCAAATCTAGCTCCGGTTGAAGGCTTCGGTCGTCACTTGGAATGGATGAAGGAGATGAAGAACTCTCAAGCGTCTTCTCATGCATTTTGTCTGGATCGCAGGGAAAACCCTGGGTTGCAAGGATAATCCCTGGATAAATTGAATTTCTGCTCATCGGCTTCTATTTATAGACCTTGGATCACTGACAGCATTAATGGACTGTTTTGATTCTGACATTTGGCACGTTAGTCCTTTTCTGAACCTCTGCAGCTAACGGCGTGGTAGGTGAAATGTCAACATCATCTTTGGATTTTCTTGAGGTAGATGCGTTGATGCGTTCATTCCACCAACCTTATGTTGATCCCATTAGTATGCGTTATCACGTAGCCGTAATTATTCAATGACCGGATTCGCTTAATACCGCAACTCTACACGATGACCGCAATCACTTGACGAGCGCAACTCCCATGCGATGGACGCATACGGCTGATTACCGCAATAACCATGCGTTGATCGATGCGTTTGCTTTTGCGATGGAGAGTTTCTCTGCATGCGGTCATCTATGCAGTGGTTCGGTTTCCGCGTTTGCGTACACTTCCTCTATTAGCTACAAAAATAGAACATTGAACGCATAATAACGCATAATAACGGGCTAGCTGAAATTCAACATGCTGATCGACGCAAACTCATTTTCTCATGAATTCCTAGCACAATTGCCGCATATTCTGCTTAACAACCTTCATAATTCTAAGTAAAAGGCCTAAGATGACATGCATTTCTACATGTCATCACCGGTGCATCTCTACCTTTACCTGAAACAACAACATGAAAAAGAATGAGTGTAAAATACTCAGTAAGTAAGGTTAGGCATCTATGTCCTCTAGATGCCTACCTTTAGTGGAACATATAAATTGTCCTAGTCCTCATGGGACACATACATACATGAAAAACTGAGTTCTATCCTACTGTAGCTAAATATACCCACTGCCTCTGGTGAATCCCAAAAGAAACAAAATAACTGGTGAATCCCGAAGAAAACACAAACTGGTGAATCCCGAAGGAGACACAATATTTGGTGAATCCCGAAGGAAACACAAACTAATGATTCCCGAAGAAAACACAATATCTAGTGAATCCTGAAGGAAACATAAACTGGTGAATCCCAAAGGAAACACAAACTGGTGAGTCCCGAAGGAAACACAATAACTGGTGAATCCTAAAGGAAACACAAAATGGTGAATCCCAAAGGAAACAAAAACTGGTGAATCCCGAAGAAAACACAATATCTGGTGAATCCCGAAGGAAACAAAAATTGGTGAATCTCGAAGAAAACACAATATCTAGTGAATCCCGAAGGAAACACAAACTGGTGAATCTCAAAGGAAACACAATAACTGGTGAATCCCAAAGGACACACAAACTGGTGAATCTCGAAGGAGACACAATAACTGGTTAATCCCGAAGGAAACACAAACTGGTGAATCTTGAAGGAAACACAAACTGATAAATCCCAAAGAAAACACAATATCTAATGAATCCTGAAGGAAACATAAACTGGTGAATCCCGAAGGAAACACAAACTGGTGAGTCCCGAAGGAAATACAATAACTGGTGAATCCCGAAGGAAACACAAAATGGTGAATCCCAAAGGAGACATAATAACTGGTGAATCCCGAAGGAAACACAAACTGATGGGCATTCTAACTAATCAGTAAAATCACTATCATAGGCTCGACACCATAATTATCACAATATGGTTTTATGACATACATATATGCCTCAACATCATGGCTCTACAACATACACACATGCCTCAATATCCACAGATCACATACAACCTCATGAAATCAAATATCATCTCATGCTAGCATTCAAGTATCTATGTGCACGAATACATCTTTTAGATCCTCAACCAAGAACATACATTGGTTATGCTAACTATCAATTCATCATGCTGTCATTCTACCATAACATTCAACCATCATGCTAGCATATATCTAGTGTCTGGCCCATGGGCAGTTCCAGTAGTAAGATTACTTACTTCGAAGTCAAATTCAGATATTAATCCAAGCTAATGATCTCTAACTAAATAAGTCCTGAATTGAGTCCCCCAAACGAAACTTGATCAACAGACACTCGCAGGATTTCGATTCCAAAATCTCCTCTTAGCAGATTTTAAAACTCAATGGATGACAACTTAGAACCTTCAAAATACTTAAAATTAAACCATTCTTTTAGTCCAATAATCAATAGGTGGTATATAACCAACAACAAAGATCACAACGTTTACCAAACTACTTGCTGAATGAACTCGAATCCGCTGGACAGCACGTTGCGCACTCTGAAGTACTCCAATCTTGGATCTAAATTCCAAATATAATCGGCATCAACCAAAAAGAAAACCAAAATTTAATGGGCAACCGAGAACCTTCTAAACTCAACCGCTCTTACACAGAACTTACCGATCTTTACCAATTTTCTGCAAAACGAAAAATGGTCTCTAACTTGATGGTCAATGCCTCAAAACTTTCAAATTATGAATCTAAGTTTCACACCAAAGAAAGGTTACTAATTTAACCCAAAATAAAATGGGTGAATTTCACCTCCCAAATTATAAGGAAAAATAAGTCTTACCCAAGGTTTTTCTCAAGATTTTGGCAAAGATCGGGCAGTGGTGGTTGAAGGCACGTCGGCTCATGGCTACCATAGATAAGCAGCGGGTGTTGCTATTGGATGATATAAATTTTTTAGGTTAGCGGCTGGTAATGAGGGTCTTGCATGAGGAGGGCTTGCGAGAGTGAGAGAGAAGGAGAATTTCTAGTTTTACAGATTTTATTCAGCAGCAATTACGAACAAACCAGAGCTTCAAACAATGATCCAATTGTTCAAAATGAAATTCTGCATGTCTCGAACAAACTGACCAAATTTGAGCAGTTTGGTCTCTTTTCAATGATCCAACGGTTCAAACTCCAACAATCGATAATTTTGTGGAAGTTGTCGCTGAAAAACCGAATTGCTTTCTCCCAATTTTTGGTCTCTTTTCACTCTCATTTAATTTCCAAAAAAAAATCTCAATTCTTTTATTTTTTTTCAAATTTTGAAAAGATAAATAAAATATTTTATCACAATATCTTCAAAATCTCCAAAGATTCTATTAAATTTATAAATTAATTAACTTTTCAAATTATCTTAATTTAGGCTTCAAAAACCAAAATTAAAGGACATAAGATCCATCAATTTGATAAAAATTAAATCCTTCCAAATATTTGAATCAATTTAAAACCACATGAAATTAATTATCTCTTTTAATTTTTTTTAAGTTGGCCTTAAAATCCAACATCGAAGGGAAGCAAAATTCAATATTTTCAAGATAATCAGTTCGAATATCTAATCAATTAAATTCAATTTAACCAATAAAAGTTTGTCAATTATTTCAATTTAATCCCAATTTTCCAAATGAAAGGGAAATTTAAACTCATAATTTTAGCTAATTAACTTAAATTTTCCTGAAATTAGGGATGTTACATAAACGATCGCACATCCGCGCACTAAACAATCGTTCACCTTCTCTAAACGATCGCTTAGCACGTCGAGCTTTTCTAAACGATCGCTTACTAATTACTAGACGACCACTTAGTAAAACCTACATGATCGTGTACCTTTCTCTAAGCGACAAGCACCCAACTATACGATAGTCACCTACTATCTCCCACTTACTTGTCGTTCTACACGATCGTCCTTTCCTCCTCTCTCTACCAATTCCATCAAAGTCCACTCTTTGGATTCTCACTCTGAGAATACCAAGGGCTTCAAGTGGTGGTTTCGTCCCTGGTTGCTTCTTGTTCGTGCACTGTCGTTCGTGTAGACGATCATGCTGTTAGGCAACTGATTGTTGGGTGATTTGGACCGTAGAGGAGTTGCTTCTGCTGGATTGAGTTTGAGTGAAGATAGTCTGCAACTGGTACATTTTCTCAATCAGTTGTTATTTAATTGTTAAAGCATGCCTATAATTAGTGTTAAAATGCATATTTGTTTGTTAGAATGTGTGTGTGGTAACTCGGTCACAATGAAATGGGAAAGATCTGAACCCGCTCATGGATACTCTTGTTTAAGAGTTCCTTCACTTTGGAGGAAGGATAGTCTTTTCTACATATCCAGGAGCTCTCTTTCATTCAGATATGTGCCCGAGTGGATTTATAGGCTCTGCATACGTAGTCATTAGAGAGTCCACTGTATCAAATTGACTGCAAAGACTCTGAATTGGTATTTTTCGTTCCTTGGCAGCCACAATTTTATGTGAACACGGGATACCAAGTGAGTCGAATTCCTTACACGTGCATTCCTTCATGTGAAGATTCACAATACCGTCTAATAGATTATCTCACACGTGGACCCAATAACAATCAATAGGCTCAACCTGATATCGTCTGCCTTTATTGGCCTCACTTGCCAATCGGGTTTCACAGTAGTCAGAGTGTAATGTCATTCGAGATGTCCAGTAATTCTTCCGTTTGTAGAATCACGATTGGAGCATTTCTCTAACATGTTCAATAAGGCATACTATGGGCAATAACCGATACTCTTTAGTTAACGAATTGAAACACTTTGCACTATTGAACGTCATGTTGTCATATCTTCGTTCTATTTGGTAAACTCGTGCCCATCTTTGAAGACCGATATCTTCCAGATATTTTGTTACAACACCGTCTCGAAAACTACGGAGTTCGTCCCATTTTGTTTGGAACTCTGTCATGCGAAATGCTCTTGCTGCATCTCTAAATATCCCAACAACTGTACTATCCTTAAAGTTTGTAATAAGATTTTGTTCTATGTGCCACGTGCATAATCCATGAAACGCCATAGGCAAAAATGTACGAATAACATTGCTGATAGATACCATCCGATCAGACACAAACACCAAATTATCGAATTCTTCGATACTGAATTTCAAATTCGACATAAACCATTTTCATGATCGATCGATTTCATTGTCCACTATTGCTTATGTTAGTGGGTATAATTAATTGTTCCTGTCCATAGAAACTACAACCAACATGGTTCCTTTGTACTTTTTTTTCAAGTGCGACCTATCAACAATTATTACTGGCCGATAGCTTGAAAAACCTTTAATAAAAGGCCCTAATACTATAAACATATACTTGAAATGCACATCATCTTCAAGTTCGATCTCAAACATGTAGTATGGAGTATGAGTATTCTAGAGTACCTGTAGTGAGATCATATGCGACTTCCCTTTCAAGCCACGCTTTATCCTAACTTATATTCACGCCATAATCTCTCCTCATATCCTCAACGATATGTGATAACGGGCAGAAATGCACGATTATTACAACGTAAAGATATAAAACAATGTGGGAATGCGAAGATAAAAATATACAAAATCGTGTCCAAAAGCATTAAGTTGAGAATATTGTGATCGCATGCGCCCATCGCATTAAAGCAACTAATTTACTTATTTTGTGCAGGAAAATGCGTTGGCGAAAAGCAAATTGCGATCCAAGGAATTCGATGCCCGAGCGCATTAGAAGATTACGACCTCAAAGTCATGCACTCGTATGCGCTCACGAAAATTTGCTCAAGAAGGTGACCGCATAAGGACGGTGCATCAAGGTGAAAGCATAATAAATCATAATGGGATAGAAAGCTGACGACGATCGAATTCGAATTTAGTTGACAAGCCGTTAATGACACACTATAACAAGTACATTCAACTTTTCGGTGACCATTAATTAGCGCATCAGATAGAGATTTAATGACCTCCCATCATTGCAATCATTTGAGATTAAAGCTTCTTCACCTTGAGCTCTATAAATACCGAAGGACACCTTCGTTAAAGGAGTTAATTCAAAAAATAGTTCTAGTTCTAAATATACACAATTCGCCATAAACATAGAAGATAGATCATAGATAGCCGTCAGTATGTAATTCTTATACTTAGAAGGCGGAGGCGATCGAAGAGCAGAAGACGCCGAGAGATCACTCCTGGGTAGCTCGCAAGACTGTTGGGAGGTGCTGCAAATGGAGAGAGGGCCGACACTTGCGAAAGCAAGAACACTCTTTTGGGCAGAGTAGAGTAAAACATAGTGTAAAAGCCTCGAAAAGCAAGACATTGCTACTGGGCTTCCTGTCCCTACTTTCCATTTTCGTTTGTATTCTGATTTTATTTATAGAATGGAATTTGCACCTCTACATCCATTCAATCTCTTCACATTGCGTATGAGTAGCTAAATTTCTGAATGGGTTGAGAAGCACTTCGCTAGCATGACCTAAGATCTTCATTTTATGCAATTATCTTGTCTTATGTATGCGTCC
This sequence comes from Benincasa hispida, assembly GCF_027475165.1. NCBI lineage: Eukaryota > Viridiplantae > Streptophyta > Magnoliopsida > Cucurbitales > Cucurbitaceae > Benincasa > Benincasa hispida. The sequence continues at coordinate 45,890,430 of NC_143479.1, forward strand.
TTCACCCTTTAGAGATACTTGAGAGAGTAGTCTAAAGAAAGAACCTAGGCTTGAGAGAGTCAGGTTAGAATCTAGGCTTGAGAGAGTCAAATTAGAACCGCATAAACAAGAGATAGAAACTTAGAGATAAGTTCTATTTGCTATTATGCATCACATGCACCCTAGAGATAGGATAGTATAGTATGCGGTCACCTTGTGTATGTGTGTATCATTCATCATCGCATAGACAATAATAGAGGCTTAGACATAATTCCTATCGACATTATCGTATACATCGCATGCGTCCTAGAATTAGGAACTATGGCATTTGCATTGAGAGATGACATATTGTTGTATGAGTGTAGCATGATCGCATAACTTGAACGCAATCTTAGGAAGTGTTAGTTAAATTTCTTCTTAATTCGTTCCCCGCATACTCATTGTAACTTTTGCTGTCATTAACTCTTTACTCAATTCCGCTGCATAGGATTTATACTTTAAACAACATACCAACCAACTTATTGTTTTTGTCACCGCAAAGGAATCAAAATTTACCGTCGCATAAGTAACTCAGTAGTCCCTGTGTTCGACCCTAGACTTACCAGGAAACTTAGTAAGGTTTACACTTGGATTTTACTAGGAAAACTTGCATATGCAACGCATAGTTCACCACCGCAATTTCATACCATTATTTCATCACATTCACAACGCATCAATATGACAAGGTTTATAAATACGTCCTATGCCTGTAAACTTATCTTTAGTCAACTGACCAATAACTGTAGTAGTTGCTTGTCTATTGTCGTGATTCAGAATTCCGATGGAACATGTGTGCGAATGTGAGTACTTTGTGATCTTGAATATATCAGGCCCTTCCATTTTCACTGTGCGAAGGTTCCACTTACAAGTCTCCCCAATACATTTGACAGTGAATAAAGATTTGGTTGACTTTCTAACCCTAAATTGAAAATTTTTGTTGATGAACAAAATAACAAAATAGATAATCACATTTTCAAGTCCTTTTTACTCAAAAAAAAGTTTACCAACTTCAACGTTTGTCCCAGATGAAGAGGTACCAGGCATAATCAACTCTCCCCTATGACTTGAAGACACAAATGGTGGAACTACTGAAGCTGCTGTAGAATAACGCACATTTCTATGATCACGATCCATTTCATTCAATCTTGTTGCTTGCTTATTGCTATCCACTGAAGAACCACAACGTTGCTTTGGATGACCACAATCCATATAATCAAGTCTAGATGATCTCTCATTACCAACAATTGAAGTACCGCCCAATTCTGTATCACCATAGTTCATTAAATTCAATCCTGTTGGATTAGTGTGGTCGTTGTCTAGTTATAATGTTGATGGTACAGTGTTGGTAGACAATGGAATATCATCCTCTTCCCTATGATACTCATATGATTCCTTGAATTGTCTGTCCACAGTCGTATCATCATAACTCACATTTCCAAACCCTATTCTAATATTTTCGTCCTAACTCGATTTTAGCATGACAAATAACTGAAGTCTACTAAGCTCTTCTCGGAAAAGAAGGAAGCGAACATTATCATCATTCATTATGTATTGTGGAAGGGCTTCATATTCAAGCTTATATTTAACTCTCATTATAAGATCAAACTCTGAAGAACTGACATTTGTAACCCTGTACATGTGATATTTAAGTTCTTCATACTTTAATGTAACATGAACAATGATTCATGTTAACTCGCCCCCAATATATGAACTTTCATTCACATCCCAATCACCTTCATATCGAATAAGTATCATTCTACAAAGAAAGAGAATATTTATCATTAAGTTGTACAAGCAATTGAAGTGTGCTCTCGCTCTATCTTAATCTCGCTCTCTCTCTTAATCTTGCTATCTCTTTTAATCTCGCTCTCTCTCTTAATCTTTCTATCTCTTTTAATCTCGCTCTCTCTCTTAATCTCGCATTCTCTCTTACTCTTGCTCTCTCTCACTCTCGTTCTATCTCTTCCAATACAAAATTTCGTAATGCTCAATTCACACCTTTCCAGAAATAACACAGCAAAAATAATGAAACAGACTCAAAATAATGAAATACCGTTCTGAAAAACCTGTTCTATTCTGAAAAAGCCTCGTCTTGGAAATCCCCGTTCGAAAAAACTCCATTCAACAAAATATTGTCGAAAACCAGGGAAGTAATCACTATTGAAATGGGGTTTAGAGTTTAAAGAAATCACCCCTGTATTGTGTTTAGATATTATTGATTTGAGGCTTCGATCTTGAAAATTGTCAAATCAATCATACACTGACGAGCAATCACATCAAACTAGAAAATTTAAAGCGAGAGTGAGACGTATAACGTGAGGCACTTGTTAGGGTAATTTATGTAATTTGTTATGGTGATGATGTCAGCAGAGGGTCAATTGACATTATTTTTTAAAAATGAGTCATTTGACATTTTGGGCCCAAAAAATGGGTCATCCATACAAATTTCCCTTTGACTTTCGAAGGTTTTTAAAAGGAAAAACTGAGAGTGATATAGAAGGAATTTCTTGGAGGGCTCAATTTCATTTTGTCAAACATTGATTAGGTTAAGTTATGGAAATCATTATGATTAACCCTAACGACCTGTTTGGCCCGATAGAGTTAATAAGTATGAAGTTAATAGGAAAATTGTCCAAAATAGTCCTTTCTAATTTTTACATTATAAAAATAGCACGCTTTTTAAAAACTTGTTAAAAGAGTTCATCTCAGGTCTTCTCAGACGAGATCGGCCCCGAGATTGAGTTAAAATTTTGATAGTTGTCCATGTGTACATAATCATTAATCAAAAAGTAATTTTACGAATATGCCCTCTGTAATAATAATACTATATTATTATAATATCACTGTTTGAGAAACCCAACAATTGGCATGCTCTACAATTATTGGTTCTAAAAAAAAATTTCACAAGTGTTTGGAAGTCCTGAAACTCTCACGGCCATCTCTTTGCAAAAAAAAAAAAAAAAAGGTATATATAACAATATTGTCTTTATAAATGTGTTTGAATTGTTATTTGCATGTTGTTGAGCCCAATAATTACTGTTTTTGTTGTCATTACGTAATCTTGGTAGCAATTCAATCATCTCAGTCGAGATTTATTATATTTATCCCGAGATTTATATTAGGATTTAAACTCTCGAGCGAGATATTGATATTTTTCATCGAGATTATGTATTCTCCCCAATGTATGATTTTAGTAACATTTTTGTACATATATATGAATCCTTTTAAGATGCCTCATATATTTGTTTGTTTTGGGGGAAAATGGAAGGAGAATGAGAAAGAATATGTAGGGGGTCAATTGAAAGGTCTAATTGTAGACGTCAGAATAACATATGAGGAATTTTTATAGGAAATATATAGAATTAGTGGGATAAATTTCATTGAGTTTGAGTTGGTTATAAGGTGTTTGTAAAATGTTAGATCAAATGTATCTTCCTTTGTGATTAGTAATCAAGAAAATCTTCATTTTTCCGTAACCGGTGATGATGTGGCTTAAATGACTCTTTTGATGTCGAAGGTACTAGCAATAGTCCAAAATAATTAATTTGAACAATTCAAATGAATCCAAAATTAATTTGATTCTCAATAATCCTAGTTGAGCTACCAAGGAGACCTTATGGACCTATAGATTGAAACTCCAATGGTATTTGGTTAATTAATTAAACTCTTTAATTAAATTAACCGACTTCTATTAACTGCCAGTCACTTTGCTAAAGACCGACAGTTGCATTTTTCGCACTACAGATATATTTATGTGTCATTGGATATAACCAATCAATGGTGCATTAACCTTTCACAAATTGCTCATAAGTATAAGTCTGCCAAAATTACCGTTTTGCCCCTATAGTTACATCTAACTTCTTAAGTACCATTGATTCCTCTAATGAACAATAAGCCATAGTCCAACTATGACCATACCCCTCTTGGGCTAGGATATGGTGTGGCACCACATTGTTCAAGCCCTAGAATCAACCCTTAAGGGAGTAATTTCTCTACTTACTCTAATAATAGAGAATGAGTGAATTCCTTCTTGTGAAGCTACATTCCCAGCTTCCAATCAGATGAATCCTCAAAATAGAAGGCATATTAAGTCAAAGATACAGGCCACTCTCACCTATGCAAATTAAAGGACTGCCTTCATAGGCAGAAGTTCACAACTCACTTAAGATTCAGGTCAAGTCACATATAGTCATCCTGATGAAATGTAAGTCTCTTCTATCAATGATGTTACATAGCGAGACTATTCATTTCTTGGTCTAGTCTTATACAAACTTTTTGTACAGAACACCCCCGCTCACATGTCTCCATATGAATAATCAGGATCAGATTATTTGTAGCACTTTACAATAATTATAACAACTACAAATCGGCTCATGTTTGCAGTGTCACCAGGATGAGGTACCCAAACTTGTTCATTTACTATAGATCATTTAGATTATCTCTTAAACATGATCTACCTATATGTCTCCATATACATGTTTAAGTTATAGAAGATAACTGGATCATAGTTTATCGGTTTTGTGGGTTAATGCTACTAAATGTCAAATAAAAAAATTCTTATTTTATTGGATAAATAAATTATTTATACATTACAATTACAAACTACAAAACTCATGAGATTTAGGGCATCAACCCCAACAATCTCCTCTATATCTGGATTCAAAAGTGTTCCATATAACCTTTGCTGATTTTTGGACCATGAACAGATCGAATGACGAGTCCGTCATATGATTGAGTAAATGGCCACGAATTATCTAGTTATCTTTCTCAAAATTTCCTGGATCTGCAATAGGTTCAGTTTTGGACTGGCTGGATTCTACAGATCTGTGACTTTAGAGCTATCTGGATCAGTCTCTACACAGGCTTACCTTCATCAGATTTTTTGCTGATGAGGATGGAATCAACTTCCAATTGCTCGAAAAATATAAGAAGTTTCTAAGACCAGCGATAATAATTGGATCCGTCGAGAGGCTCCAATTCAATAGATCTTAAAGAACCTTACCATTCTTGATCGACATCTAAAACGTTGGATGAGTAAAAGAAGGATTCTTGCTTTCAACTTGTTAATCTAGATGAAGATTGTTATGTCGTGGATGAAGCCATTTCCTTGAAAGCAAGAACAACGCGACCTTGATACTATATTGCAAGAAGTTAGTTTCTTCCCATGGTTCACACAACACTCGAACTTTGACGTGCACTCGTCGGAGAACGGATCAGAATTGATAGGAATCTGTATATTACAAGCTGCTCAATTTTTTTTAAAAGAGGAAGAAACAACGTTATGGAATTAATTCCAATTAACTTTATTTGGGTAAATAAAAACGGTAATCGTTTTGATAAAAATTTAATAGAATAAGTAGTAAAAAGTTATTTCTTTTTTGCACAAGTGTGGTTACTCACACCTACTGACCCGACGAACAACAGCAGCGTGTGCATGTGGTAAGGGTTATACTTCCACCACCACCATACTTTGGAAGCTTCATTACAAGTATTTATATATATACCCACTTGCCAAGCCTAAATCTTCCGATGTGGGACAACTTCTACCTCTTTTCTCTCAAAACTCCAAAGTCATTCCCAACACAGGGGAAAATTAATAGTTGTTTCTTGATTTTCTTTTCAATGAAGCATGCATGAATATATCAAATCAACGAGTTGTTTTTATTTTTATTGGTATAAGTATCCAATAATGTACCTACCAAGAGGATAATGGGCGATTGAGCATCAATGCAGCCATGGAGAAATATTGAGCAATCAATTGACATATGAATGGTTAAGCTTTCGAACTTCAGTAAAATGTTGTGGCTATTTGAATGTCTCCTCCGTTGATAGTTTAGAATCAAAGGGAAGATTTTCGGAGGTCAATTCAAAATTAGGGTAGAAAAGTGGTTGCTTTGCTAAGATATGAGAGACAAGGGAGCAAAGGATGAAATAATTAGGATCTTTTCCTTTTGATTTTTAAGCTTGTTGGGTAGGTGGATTGGGCAACGAATAATCAAGCTAGGGTACTTGAGTGGGGTTTTGTAACGATCGGATCCTTACACATTATGATCCGACTGCTACGACATGCATACTTAGACTTTTCTATCATGAGATGAGTTCTGGTGAAAATTTCAAAGAACATATCTAAATTTTATTAATTAGATAGAAAAACTATATAAAAAGTTTATTTATCAAAATACCAGGATCCATAAAACATTAGCGTGGTGGTACAAAATGCATGTGTCTATAATAGTGAGTTTGATGGTTAGCCATTTGAGCGACGTCCAATTCTACCATCTACGCTGTGTTCTTACCTACAAAGTCTGTAAAAATATAGGATGAGTATATAATATACCCAGTAAGTAGTTCTCACGTAGAGTAGTGACCAAATGCACAATCGCAACGTGTCATGAAAACAAATGGTTGGGACCGAAAACGTATAATAACATGTGGTGGTCAGTTATGCTTCCAACATAAATCTCTCCGCCCTGATAGGAAGATGAGAACCTAAGCAAAAACTAACCCATCTGATGATTAGCGGGTCATGCAGTCAGTAGGGCCAGAGTCGCATCCAACATCAACCATTAGCATAAACGTAATATTGGACTAGAGGGGTGCAACCATACATACCCTGCTAGTCCCTAGCATAAACATAACGTAAGATTAGGCTTGGAGGGTGCAACCATACATGCCCTGCCAGCCCTGGAAACATAAATTTCTCTGCCATGATAGGAAGATGAGGACTTAAGCGGAAACTAACTCATTTGATGATTAGCGGGTCTTACAGTCAGTAGGGCCAGAGTCGCATCCAACATCAACCATTAACATAAACGTAAGATTAGACTGAAAGCATAACTTGCACCTAATTAAAACTTGATTTTAACGTAATTGTGAACAAACATAATGCATGGGGTCCCTTGTAGAGAAACGTGTTCTAAACATGTAATGCAATATAATAATTAACATAATCATGCAACATAATAAAGGTACACTACCATAGAACATTTAAAGAGAGGGTGAGATAAACTACTTACTATGATCTAGTTATTCCTTATTATTCTTTATGATTTGATCAGTAGAGCTTTCCCTTTTTAAACTAGAAGGAAATTTGGGCAGCACCTTACCCGAGCTTTTCTCTTTTAACCTCACAGAACTTCCTCACTCACACTTACTCTTTCATACGATTCTTTGTTACTGATATTTGTTTGAGAATGGGTTAAATCTTCAGGCAAAGGGTCTTATTTATAGTAGTTTTGAGCTCTTCTCAGTGTGAAAAATCATCGTACAGGTGGCTTCTTTTAAAATTACTTAGGGTTTAAGGATTCCTCTCAATAAGACACCTAAACTTGACTAACGTTTGCCCTTACATCATCATTCTTTGTTTGTATTCAATTTTAGGGGTTTTCTATGTATAATCTATAAGATCGTGGCCAAATTCAACGCATAATTCGCGCTTCTGTCCAAATCTCGCTCTCTTTGTTCTCAGAATCTCGCTCTCTCCAGCTTTCTCGTTAGTTTGGCTCTTGCGACTCTCGCTCTCGCTGTTCTCGCTCTCACTCTCGCTCTCGTTCCTGCTCCCGCTCTCTCCCACTGTCTCTCCAATCTCGCTAGTTTTCACGCGTGGTTGCCTTCACTGCTTGTGGATTCCACTTCCTCTTTTTAACTCTTTCAAATTTTAAGAGTATATGGGCAATTAATTCACCTCCAATTCTTCCAATGAGCAGTGCCCAAACAAAAAGTTATCTACTGCCCGTTGTCTCCTGAATTAGCTAGCGTCCAACTTCTAATTAATCCTCTCTGATTCTACTCCCTTATTCATTATTTTTGGATAATGAATAAATTTCCTATTTTTCCCCTTCTAAATTTCCACCCCTTTAAATAAAATTTTGTCCTACTTAATATTTGACATTTAATTTCCTGTATGCATACAAATCTAGGTTGTTACAGGTTTTTTGTACGGATGACTCAAATTATCTGTCCTACTTTCTAAAAAATGTGAGTTTTTTTTTTCATTTGATGACGTCAACACCAGGTGAGATTACCATTAAATCTTCGCGCGCATGCGGTAATGGCCAACTTTGCTCTTGGCTCTCTCGCTGCTCTCTCTCGTTTATTTTCATTCTTTTACAGATCACTCTCCTCTCTGGCCCTCTCGTTGTCACGCTCTCCTCTCTCTCGCTCTTTTCTATCTTGCTAGTTGTCTTGCTCTCCTCTCTCTCACTCTTTTTTTCTCACTCATTCTGTAACATCACCGGAGAAGAATGGATTTGAGCGCTCGTCGGAGGAGGATGAGAAGAAGAAAAACACGAGAGAAGAAGAAAGAAGAAAAAGAAATGAGGAAACGCAAAAGAAGAAGAATGAGAGAAGAAGAAAAACGAAAAGAGAAAAGAAAATGAAGAAGAAAATGAAGAAGAAGAAGAACGAGAGAGAAGAAGAAAAAAGAAAAGAAAAAAAAGAAAAGAAAACATAGTGATGATGAAGAGTGAAATAAAATAAGGGTAAGTTGGTAAAATGCTTGGAGATGATATAAGTAAGAGGTCATAAATCTTAAATTTTTAAAAATTAGGGTTTTTCTCATTTTGGGCCTCTAAAATGGGTCATCCATGCCATTTTCTCTACTTGAATGTAGTTTTAATTAAGGACTAGAGTTATTGAGTACTGTTTTGTCTTCTGGAAGATGTAAATATATTGTATTTGGGTTTGCTATGGTTACAACTTTACTTTTTTTCTTTTTTTTGGGAAATTGGAGTGTATGATAAAATTTAGGAATTCGTTCGACAAAATCGATCAATAATAAGATTTATGGCAGCTCACATAACATGCACATGACCACAAATTTTTAAATACTTGATTTGTCCTTGTCTGATTCGTAGTTGTTATTGATGAAAGTAAGTGTAAAATCATAAACAAGGTTGAGTTCTATATAGAGAGTAATTGCTGATTTTTCTCAACAACTATCTTCCTAATTTTCCTAATGTAGTTAACATAATCGGCATATTTTATCATTAATTTATATTTTGTTTAACCACTTTTCGAATTAATTTCACTTTAATTAAATATATAGATTTTTCTACCAAATACATATTCTAGATTTCCATAGATTATGAAATTTCATTTTATCTAATCAAATCTCAAATTTATTTTAATTTTTAAATTGTTTTTTATTAGCTTATATATATTCAAATTTATTCAAATCTTTGAATTATTTTTCATAATTTTATACATATTTTTAATAAATTAGCTAGATTTTTCTCACATCCTTGAAGGTTTAAATTGTATTATATTATTAGATTTTTATATTATTTTAACGATTTGGAAAAAAAATATTCATCACTATTCTAAAAGAATAGCCATCACTTTTGTTATTGTGTTTATCAATTTAGGTTTTGTTGTGGTTTTTTTCACAAACTATTGTTTTTACTATGGCTTTACAACAGATTAGACTTCTCTTTTCTTCTTTTTTTCTTTCCATTTTTTCCTTTCCATCGATCTATCGATTTTCCTCTTTTTCTCTTCATTTGTTATTATATGATGATTCAATTTCTTTTGTTTCATTATTATAATCAACTTTTTTTATTTTTGGACCAAAGAAGATGGAATCTTGTTCATCAGAGAGAATTAAAGTTAGACATTTAATAAATCGGAACTTCCGCAGTTGTGAGGAACGTTGGAGAATTGGAGTTATGATTTTTATGTGGTGGTTGACTATTTTCTAATGTATGTGTGAATCTTTCGAATAGAAACAAAACCTTCTCTTAAAAGCACATTATTATCAATTTTGGTTTATTTAACTCTTTTTCAATTGGTTTAACTTTTTGTTACTAGATTTAGTTTTATCTAAACATTTTCACTTAGTTTAAACATGTTGTTATCAGTTTCAACATGTAATATCAATTTAAATGTATTTTCAGTTTGCTCTCGATGGGCTCTGAAAGTTAATTAATATACATTTACAAATACAATGTAATTGTAACATGAAGTTATGAAATTAATTAATCTACATTTACACTGTAATTATAATATGAATTTATGTGATTTTAATATTTATTTTTCTTGTTTCCTGATTTAAATTAGAGTTTCTCTCTAATTTTTCTCCAACAATATCTATTTGAATCTATCTTTTGTTATATCTTTTTTATCATTTGTTTATACATTTTCTTATTTATATTAATTTTTTTTATGTATATTATACTATTTATATAGTTTATACTTTTTAAAATGTAATCTAATGATATAACAATATATCATTGGTATATAAAACATATTTATATACATATTTATTATTTTGATAAGATTTGTTTTATATTGTTTCTTTTGTTTTAAAAAAAACCTAATCCTTATTTCTAAAGTTTCAATATATTTATAATTTGTGAAAAGAAAATCTAAGTACTTTCCTCCCTACATATTTTAAAAAAATATATATTTTTAAAAAATCCTAATTCTATTTTTCCTCCCTCTTTATCTCATTATTTTCTCTCTCTTCAACATCTCCTTTAAAAATATGAATTTATGTGATCTTAATCTTTATTTTTCGTGTTTCTTGATTTAAATTAGAGATTCTCCCTAATTTTTCTCCAACAATATCTATCTGAATTATTTTTGTTATCAAATTTTGTTTTATTTTGTTTTATTATTTGTTTATACATTTTGTTATTATATTAAATTTTTTGTGTGTATATTATTACTATTTATATAGTTTATATTTTTTAAAAATATAATCTAATGATATAACAATATATCATTGATATATAAAACATATTTATATACCTATTTATTATTTTGATAAGATTTGTTTTATATTGTTTCATTTTTTTTTAAAAAAAAAAACATAATCCTTATTTCTTATATATTTATAATTTGTAAACAAAAAATCTAAGTACTTTCCTCTCTACCTATTTAATATATATATATATATATATATATATATATATATATATATATATATATATATATATCTAAAAAAAATCCTAATTCTACTTTACCTCCCTCTTATCTCATCCTTTTCGCTCTCTTTCCTATTTCCTATTTGCAGCAAGCTTGTAGCCATAACATCTCCAAACATCTCCTTTAAAATCTATGCTAGCATATTGAACCTTTTATTCTTTCTTCTCTCACAATCACCCTACATTTCGGTTTGCATGATTGTCAAATCTTCTTTTACTCATCATTGACAGGTTCTCTAAGCAGCCGCATGCCACCACCGGTGACCATCGCACCACAAACACACCATCGTGGTCGTCCATTGAAGAAGCAACCGCCAATCGTTTCTCAGTGAGACCACATTGGCGAGTTTTTAGATTTTCGAACCGTTTCTAAGATTTTGATCATGCTATTTGTTTTTTAGTTTTTGGTTGAGATTGTAATTTTTTTCACTTCTAGAAGTTTAGATGGAGTGTATTTGCAGTTTTCGAGTTGTTTTTGAAGCATTGTCTATTTGTATTCAATTTGTTAGTTTTTGGGTAGTTTGATCATTTACCAATTTGTATTTTCTATTATTTAAATTTTTTTTTTACTATTTTTACAATTTTGAAATCCTTTTTGCCATTTTTTCAAATGAAACTTTAAATTTTGCTATTTCTCTTGTCAGTTTTTTTTTTTTTTTTTTGTGGTAAACTATAGATATGTCCCATTTTTAAGTACAACGTAATTATTTGGTAATATTCTTGAATGTGAACACTCTTTTAAAAATTAGGGACAGTTTGATATTTCAGGAGTAACAAATTAATAATTTTTAGATTTTGAAACTTTTTAGATATTTTTATGAATAATGAAACTTTAAAATTTGCAATTCCTCACGTCAAGCCCATCAAATGCTATGCCTATTTCCTTCAAAAGGGGACATGGGAAAGAACGATTAATCTAACCGACTTTATAGTGACTTTAAATCAATAACAATAACCTTTATCTATGGAATATTTGACATAGCATGTGACATATTTGACATAGCCTATTATTTAACCTTTAAATGCATGTGACATTTTTGACATAGCCTATTATTTTTTCCAACAAAGTAGATTCAAATCTCTCAAGTCTAGATTAAGGATATACATTAAGTAGTTGAGCTATGTTTAAATTGACGTTGACATATTCTATTATAAGAATTAGTAGCTTACTCTTTATATATAATATCATAGTGGTCTTGTATTTGATCAAGTTATTAGTTTGACTGTTCAATGTGATCCTTGATTTTTTCCCTAAATTTTGGGGTTATATCAATATAAACCTTGAACTAATAATTGTATCAAGTTAAACCATGAACTTTCATAAGTGTATCAATTTGTACCCTCTATTAATTTTGTCATTTAAACCTCTATACTTCCATAAAATGAATTAATTTTATATTCTTAATTAAGATTCCCTATTCATATATCGATTCTAATGGTCTGTTTTATTAATCCAACATTTCATAAGTCTACACATATGTTAGAATTGAATGTATGTAGAATTTCAAATGTAATCTTAACAAAGGATTTAAATTAACTTATTTATAAAAATTTAGAAATTTAATTGAAATAATTATAAATTTTGCAAATAATTTTCAAATTAAGTCTAAAGAAAGATGTTAATTGATATACTTATAAAAAAAGTTTAAGGTTAAATCGATATCTACTAATTGGAGTGTAAAATAAAAATTTTCCTTATTTATTTATTTATTTTTATTGTTATGGTGCTCCTTCATTTTGATGAAGGGAAGGCAAGGAATACTTTCTCCATGTGCCCACTTTTTTAGTCTGATATACACCATCTTTTTGGCCTTTTCTTCCAACATTGGTGAATAATATCACATAAGAGTTGTTTGTTAATCTTAATTATCTCAAATTTGTTTTAAATTCTTGAAATGTTAATTCAAAAACTCTTAATTAATATGATTAGAACTTAAAATAGTTTAAAGAATTAATATTTAAGTCATTGTTTTAGATCATTAACATTATATTCACGTAGTTAATTAAAAAAAAGTTTAAAAACCTGTTTGGATTGACTTAAGAAAAAATATTTTTTTAAAAAACTCACTTTTATATAAACATTTTTTTTTAATAAAAATTGATTAAAATACACTTGAAAATCTATTGTGAGTAGTTGTCAAACACTTAATTTTTTTTTTTTTTTATAAAAAATGTCTTAGTAATAGTAGTAGTAGAAGATAATAATAATAAAATAATAATAATAATAATAAAATAAATAAAATAGTCCATCCGAACTTATTCAATTTTAATTCACGCATTTTTAAATGTCTAATGATAATCATTGTAATTTTAATAAATCTTGTTAATTTTTCTAATAAACAACAATAATATTTCCAAAATTTATAATAGATAATATAAATTTTTTTAAAAAATAACAAAAATAATTAGTAATAAAAGATTTAATTTAAGATTTATTGGAGGTAGGGGAATCAGAATTGAATATTTGTGATTAAAATTGACCAAATCCCAAGTACTTTACCAAAATATTATTTTAATAAAAAAATATATTCTTTACCATTTCATATTTTAAAAGAAGAATTTCAGTTCAATTTCAAATTGACACATGAGTAACAAATTCACAAATTATTTGTGCACAATAGACACTTATTTGAAGGCTAAATTATAATATAAAAAATATGTTTGAACGTTGTCCTTCATTTACAAATATTATATTCTTTTAAAATTGTAATATTACCTAGATCTTTTCATAAATATTTAAAATAGAGTATAAATATAATATTGAATGAAAATTGAAATCTTTAATGATGTGGCATAGTCCTATTATTATGGAAGTTGAGACGTGGACGTTGTCATACTATTCAAATCTCAATTTCTATAAAATATTTTAAGAAATTTTTACTTCAATGATAATTCAAAATATTTAAAAAAGGTCAAAGAAAGCATTACATTTTTTGAAAGAATATATATACATATATGTATATATGTATATGTATATATGTATATGTATATATGTATATGTATATTTGTAATTTAACCTAAGTTTAATAATGTATAAAGACTTTAACTATTAGTTCAAATAACAAAATTATTTGAACACAATTCAACTAATTTGAGGTTATAGGTCTGATCAAGGTTAGAACTTCAAAACTTTCATAGGTAGAACCAAAAAACTTATCCGTACACATTAGATTTGATTTTAGTCTATGCATTTTCAAACTTGATATTTTATCTTACTTTCTATTAGAGTAATGATAACTTGACGAAGGATAAAAAAATACCAAAACTTTTGGAATAAAATTCACATTTGAAAATACAGATGTAACAACCTGAAATCGTGCATTTTCAAAATTATAGAAATAAAAAAAAAAAAAATTGAATTCCATTTGATAACCATTTAGTTTTTGAAAATTTGTTTTTGGTTTTCAAGTTTTAAGAAACAAAACCATTCATGATTGATAATGGTTTTTGATTTTCTATTTTTAAGAAACCAAAAAAATGTTTGCTAATTGTTTTTAATTTTATGTTTTTGAAAATTAAAACTAAAAATATACAATCGTGTTTTTATTTTTGTTTTTTAAAATTCAAAATACGTTTTCATGAATTTTTTGTTTTTATATTTTTTTAATAAAAATAATGACAAGCTTCTTTTGTAATATTTTTCATCTAGTATACATAGTTATGTATATATATATTTATTTGATACTTTTAAAAAAAAATTATATGGATAAAATAATATGAATATTTGAACACATTAATCACAAACAAAATGCAGAAAAATAACAAAACTAAATATATTAACAAAATATAATAAAAGTAATTTCATTTTTATAAAAGAAAATTCCAAGAGAATAAGGTAAAAATAATTACAACAAATTCACAAAGTTTTTTTATAACAATTTTGTTACTCTATCCTCATAGTGTCATAAAAAAATTGTCTAATAAGATGAACAAATTAATAATCCATAAATACCTCAACCACACGCATTAGTAAATACAATAATGTATAAATGAACTATACTATCTAAAAGGCTATAAGAGAGAATCTTTAGATTTTCCATTTTTACCTTTTTTTAGATGATAGTTATAGGCTTATCTCAGGTAATTGGACATTTTATCATTAAACAAACAACTTAATTATCAAACTTAATAAAATTGCATATCAACTTTTATAAATAACTTATATTTTTTAGACAATTGATTTTGATTACACTCAAAGTTTTTTTTTTCTTTTTTTCTTTTTTGAATGCCACTTCTCCTTGCTAGTTATGTAAATGTTGTAGTTTTTGACCTTGTTCTCGGTTTATCGAAAATAGTGGGAGGAACGTCTATTCACAGATCTAACCAAAGAATTTTTACGAAACAAATGTCAATGCTTATCATATATATTTTATCATCCAGTTTGATTATTCCTTTTTTTTTTTTTTTTTTTTTTTTTTTTTTTTTAACTTGAACCCGTTTGAAAATTTTCGATTTTATATATTTTCAACCTTAAAATGCCAAATTGATTGATTTCAACCCGAGCGGTCGAACATTTACTTTAAGCTTTTTTTTTTTTCGATTTTGTTCGATTTTTTGGTTGAAAATTGTTGTTTAATTGTTTACAAAACAACCAATTCATGACTAAACTTAAGTCGAGTATAACTCCATCATTGCAATAATGTCAAAGGTTTAATACATAACACATGACAAAGCTAATTCGAGTATATAACTCATCAAACGCAATTACCATTTCAAAGATTAATATCCAATCTCTAATCAAAATAATAATAATGAAATAAGACAAAACATGACTAAAATAATTCACCATGAGCAATGAGAATTTTCCCACTAAGATAAACTAAACACAAATCTTCATATGGTTTTTCCTTTTTGAGTTGCACTCAAATTTTCATAGTTGAAATTTACCCATCAAACAACCAACAATCTTCAAATTCAACCAAGATTTGACCTTACACCCTTTGATGGCCAAATCCTTACCCTCTCCATCTTCCATAAAATTCTTATATAAACCACCATCACTCTCAGTTCTCAATTCACTCTCTTCTCTACTCCCAATCACCTGACTTGCCTCTTACTCCACCGCCAGGTTCCGCCCTCTCCCGCCGGAGCCCACCCCATTTTCCCCTGTATCGCCGGAACATCTCCGGTAAGTTTCAATTCATCAGATCTGATTACTGCATTTGATTACTTGCTTTGTAGTAATGTGGAAAATTTCATATCGGCGTTTTCCCGAACTGGGTTCTGCTTTATTTTCATATTCTCACAGCACAATGCCATGAATCTGTTATTTGATCGGGTTTTTTGGAAATCGGTATAGCTTTATGGTCATATTCTGGCACTGAATCTGCGATTTGGTTGAATTTTACTTCCGATCCAATGTTTATGATGATATTGACATATATGCATTCAATGCAGAGGAGTTGTGTTTCGATTTCTTACTGATCTTGAATTTGTTATACTTGTGTGTGTGTGTTCTCTAATTTCGATGCCAATTGAACTATGTGCTTAACTTCAGAGTGTCCTTGTGGGCAGTGAGAAGATGAGGGAGATTCTCCACGTTCAAGGAGGTCAGTGTGGCAACCAGATCGGATCCAAGTTTTGGGAAGTTTTGTGTGATGAACATGGCATAGATCCGACTGGTCGATACACTGGAACCTCTGATTTGCAACTTGAACGTGTAAATGTGTACTACAATGAGGCTTCTTGTGGTCGCTATGTCCCTCGAGCTGTGCTCATGGATCTTGAGCCTGGTACCATGGACAGTGTGAGGACAGGTCCTTATGGACAGATCTTCAGACCGGATAATTTCGTGTTTGGGCAATCTGGTGCTGGTAATAACTGGGCCAAGGGCCATTACACAGAAGGAGCAGAACTCATTGATGCTGTTCTCGACGTTGTGAGAAAGGAAGCCGAGAACTGTGATTGCCTTCAAGGTATAATCTATGTCTCAGATCATGTGCTTGATTAGATGTGATTGTTTGGATCTAATGAGAAGTGTTTAAGTTGAGTCCTTTAGATTTACAATTAGTTGTTTTGCTAATGTACCGTTTACTTTTATATTTGAATGTTCATGTGGGATGAGATTTTAAGACATGATTGAGAGTGTCAAACAATGGATCCAATATCAAAAATGCCTTTTTACTCCCACGTGCCTTGCATCTTTGTTTGAGTTATATACTTATATTATAGAATATTATTAAACTCATTCAAATACTATGGTCTCTTCTATGAAATAACTTCCAAAAGTGCCAAAAAGTACGTTAACGTCTTCTTTTGTTACTTTACTTTTGCTTTTAATACTGTTTTCAGAAAAGTGCACTTGGGTATGCGAAGTGTCAAGCACTTCTGAGCATATCTTCTTCATGGCCTTGCTTTGTTGCAAGGAAAGGTCAAGCCAAAGTCGATAAGGTCCATGGTCATTAATTAATTAATTAATTTTGTACACAAGAAGACGATTTTTCTTCATTTTCTAACATCTAAGATCTGAAATTGTTTTCTTCTTTATTGATGAGAAGTCACTACATAATCAAACGGTCTTTCACGATAAGTTACTTCCTTGGTCAGCTCGTTTGGGTTCTACTCGTCTTCTTGCATCAACTTGGTGTTCTCTATCCATGACCTTTTCAAATTATTCTACTTAGGATATTAGTTTGAATTGGACGCTTTTATTTTTTTGGTTTAAGCTCATTGTACCTTATTTTTTATTTTGTTTCTTATATTTTGAGCAATAGACTATTTCATTATATCAATGAACAGATACCTGTTTTCTTTATGTCGTTTGCTTTTTTCTCAACTTTACTGAGAAGTCATAGCCTGCGTGTTGCTGTCATTCATACGCTAGAATTTCTGTTACACAGAAAATATTACAGATTCCTATCATGGGATTTCTGATTCATTAAGTGCTTTTAACTCAGTTTGCTTGCTTGGCATTTTTTTGTGTTCTCACAGGTTTCCAAGTGTGCCATTCACTTGGTGGAGGTACTGGTTCTGGAATGGGGACTCTTCTGATTTCCAAAATCAGAGAAGAATATCCGGACAGGATGTTGCTTACTTTCTCTGTCTTCCCTTCGCCAAAGGTGTCGGATACAGTTGTAGAGCCCTACAATGCAACGCTTTCTGTTCACCAGCTCGTTGAGAATGCAGATGAGTGTATGGTGCTGGACAATGAAGCATTATATGATATTTGCTTCAGGACTCTCAAGTTAACTACTCCTAGCTGTAAGTATGATATCCATCATTTTTTGACAGACTAGAACATAATGGTGTGAAGGAGTTGATTCAGTATTTCAAGCTGCTCTAATGTAAATTTGTGATTTAGGCCCTGGGATAACAATTTCGTTTTCAGTTTTATGTTTTTTAAATTTATGTTTGTTTCCTTCCCAACATTATGGTTTTCACTTTATTTAAGAAATACTTGAGTTTCAGTCAAATTCTAAAAACAAAAACAAGTTTTTGGAAACTACTTTTTTTTTAGTTTTCAAAACTTGGATTGATTTTTGAAAATTTTAGTAGACCGTGTATAACAAAACATAGAAACACATGGATGGAAACAGTGTTCAGAAGTTCAATTTTTTAAAAAACCAACATTAAACTTAAATAGTTATCAAACGAGACTTTAGTTATTAAAATTCAGGAGACACATACCAATTGGAATTAAAGTCAATCTTGTAATGGGCATTCGAAGATGAAAGTATCTCCAATGTTCTTAGGTTCCCCTGTGAAAATTTAACTTCCAAACCTCTAACTTTAACTGCAAACTCTTAGATAACTTTATCTGGCATTCTATGATGTCCAATAATCTTACATTAAACTTAAGATTAGAGCTGCATCTTCTTTTAATATATACTCAGAAGCTTTCTGCTTCATTATATTTTCTCTTTCAAATAGAGATCTGCCAATGGCAACATGTTAAATGAGTTGTAGGATATGTCCATTAATTAAAAAATATTTTATTAATGTATCAAGCATTGCCAATAAAACTTCTCACAGCTCTTAGAAAAGCACAAAGCTATGCTGAATTTCATTCCTACCCTTCAAAAGTGGTAACTAAATCTGTTTTGTTTTTGACTTTTTTGCTCTTGAAACAGTTGGGGATCTCAACCATTTAATTTCTGCTACAATGAGTGGGGTGACATGCTGTCTCAGATTTCCTGGCCAGCTTAACTCCGACCTCCGAAAACTCGCTGTCAATTTAATTCCCTTTCCTCGTCTTCACTTCTTTATGGTCGGATTTGCTCCTCTTACTTCACGTGGGTCACAGCTATATAGGGCTCTGACCGTCCCAGAGTTGACGCAGCAAATGTGGGATTCTAAAAACATGATGTGCGCTGCAGATCCACGCCATGGCCGGTACCTCACTGCCTCTGCCATGTTCAGGGGCAAGATGAGTACTAAAGAAGTTGATGAGCAAATGATCAATGTTCAGAACAAGAATTCCTCATACTTCGTCGAGTGGATTCCAAACAATGTTAAATCCAGCGTTTGTGACATTGCTCCTAAAGGACTTTCCATGGCATCGACCTTCATTGGAAACTCAACCTCCATTCAGGAAATGTTCAGGCGTGTGAGCGAGCAGTTCACAGCCATGTTCAGAAGGAAGGCTTTCTTGCACTGGTACACCGGAGAAGGAATGGACGAAATGGAGTTCACTGAAGCAGAAAGCAACATGAATGATCTTGTTTCTGAGTATCAGCAGTACCAAGATGCCACAGCTGATGAGGAGTATTATGAAGAGGAAGACGATGACCCCGAACAGGAGGAGTAACTTTCGTTATCTGTGAGTAACCTATAGTGTATGATGCTGCCTATATATTATATATATATGGTATTAGTGTTCAGCACAAATTCTGTGCTTCCTGTGGGTGTTTCCTTTTTTTCTTCTCTATCTGTTGTTTCAGTATGCTGTTTTGTTTGTAATGTTAGAGTTATCCCATCTTCACATTGTAGTTGAAGTTGTCAAGTAATGGGGAGAAATGAGGAGTATTTGTGTTTGTATGAGTTTTCACTTCAGGATATTATCAATTGATTGTTTAATATAAACTTATCGGATCAGTTTCACGATTACGTGCTTCAATTTTTCAAGATTATGCTGATGTGTTTGGACTACAATTTCAAGTGTTTAACTTAAAATGTCATTTTGGAAGAAATTGAAGTGTATGACAACTACTCAAAATAGTTTTTCAAGTTCATGTTAATGAGTTTTGATAAAAAATGTTTAAATAAAAATGAGTTTTCAACATTTTTTTCTCAAGTCAATTCAAATGATGCTTAAAACAATCTTGAAACGACTTTTTCCATAGGGTATAACTCTCACATGATAACCAAAACCTTTACTCAAGGGTAGAGCTTATGAGGAGGCTGGCAATTGTTCCGTTGTAGCTTGTCTTAGGTAAAAAAAAAAAAAATGGTTAAATTACAAATTTAGTCTAAAATTTTAAGGTCTTGCTTGGTAAGCATTTCATTTTTGGTTTTTAGTTTTTTGAAAATTAAACATATTCCCTCCATATTTCTTACAATGATTTGCACAATGTTTTAATTCTTAGTCAAATTCTAAAAACAAAAATCAAATTAAAAATTTAAAAACTACTCATTTTAGTTTTCAAAATTTAGCTTAGTTTTTTAAACCATTGACCAAAAATAGATAATAATGGAAGAAATTTGGAGGTGGAAGTGGTATTTTTATAGCCTTAATTTTAAAAAACAAAAGCAAAAAACCAAATCGTTACCAAATGGGGGTCTAAGTTTGAAACTTTTAAAATGTGTCTAATAGATCCTTACACTTTCAATTGTGTCCAATAGGTCCCTAAATTTATAAATTTGTGTCTATTAGGTTATTTACCCACTCCACATTTAAAAAAATTCAGACTTACTAGTTACTACACACAAAATTGAAAGTATTGGATCTTAGTAGGCAAAAGATTTAGAATATAGTAGGAACCTATTTGGCACATTATTAAAAGTTCAAGAACCTATTAGACATTTTTTAAGTTCAAGACTTATTAGATACAAAATTGGTTTAAGGGCCTATTAGACACATCTTACCATTATAGTGACAAATTTGAAAGTTTAGGATTAAATTTTTAATTGAACTAAAACTAGAGATTTAAAATTTTAGCTTACTAGATTTTCAAAATGGAAAGATTATATATAATTTTTTTTTATTGCGTAAATATAATTAAGTTAGTAGATAGAATTGTTTACAAGTTTTTAATCCGCATCTTTTGGTTGTTCTTTAAAAAAAAATCTTTGAAACTCTAGATTGGCGCTAGCTTGAAGCGGGGGTAACTTGTATGATGGTTGTAACCTAGATGGTGGTCGCCGAATCCACTTCTAGTAATTTGACTCCAGCTAGATACTTCATATATATTTTGGTTTGATTGTTGCATCTTGTAGAGTGATCATCGGTACTATGGCCATTTAGGCTAAGAGAGTTTGAAGTAATAATAGGTTTATGATGCCATTAGATGTTCCAGACTACACGATGCTACACTGATGTATTCAATGAGTCTATAGACTTGACCATTAGGTTTAGGTAATCTTTAAAATTTCATCATGATGGGAATAGATCATTGCAATTTTTGGTCTTCAACGAGCAATTTCTATAAGTGCGAGTCATCAACTCGCATTGACTACGCTCTGGCCCTTGTACACACCGCTCATCATTCCTACCAATTGAATAGTCTATTGAAGTGTTCGGATTGCGACGACGTGGGCTATTCGCTACCCGTGATGTTACGAGAAGTCTATTGAACCTTATCATTTAGATGAAGGAGAAGTCTGAACAAGGTTTCCATACGTGAACCTACATAAGGATCATTGCCGATGCCTAAACTTCAAACGACTCATGAACTTGTTTACAACAAACTATCCGCGTCGGGGGCGGGGGAAACATGTTCTTTGTTGGCCCCCTCCCCCTCTGCAGGCCTAAACTAAGCCCTCGTGCAGGTTGCGCCAAGGAACTCGAAATGAATTCATTTGCCCCCTACCCTAGCCTTGGCATGCCGGGGGGGGGGGGGGGGGGGGGGAGGAGTATTCTTATTGTATTACTCACAACGACTCTCGGCAATGGATATCTTGGCTTTTACATCGATGACGAACGTAGCGAAATGTGATAACTGGTGTGAATTGTAGGATCTCATGAACCATTAAGTCTTTGATCACAAGTTGCACCTAGAGCCTTCTAGCTGAGTACATGTTTGCATGGGCGTCAAACATTGTTGCCCCCACATGCGAGCTCATTGTGCAGGTGAGGGTACACGCTGACCTTCTGTACACACCATCGTGCAAATGGCTTAAATTTGATCCAAATTAAGTGTCATACCCCTCCTAGATTACCTTCTTAACCTGGAAGAAGATGTGACGACAACAGTTACCAACCCTTTTACTGACACTTACTACCTAACTAACCTGCTTAACCTATCTTAGATCCTGGCATACATATATTTTAACCAACATACTAAACAGATTAACTTTAAAATTAACACATTTACATTACAGGGTTTCATAACATTGTTCATACATACATTTATGTACATTACAACTTAGTGAATCCAACATATGACACTAGTCCCCGTATGACAGACACATGTGTACTAACAATTACAAAGTCATCAATCAAGATTCCTTCAACCCGTGTCTTTGAGCGGCAGAGCAGTAGCAAAAATGTCTTATGGGGAGTGACCGCTACCTGGGGGGAAGGAGGGGGGAGCATTTTGAAAACGTGAGCTAGAAGTCTAGTGAGTGACTAACGTTTAAAATATAAGCATCATACATAAAACTGATAGTAAAACTGAAAGCTTTAACTGGAAACATAAACAACATTCACATAAACATTATAACATAACAGATCATATTTGTACATAGTTGAACTATTCCTCAGTTGAGAGTGGCCCTCTTGCTCAACTCCCAATACTTATACTTAGCCTCTTATTTGAGAGTGAGCCCTCTTGTCAGCTCTTTACCTTACTTAATTGCATTATTACTTAGTTGAGAGAAGGAACCATTTTGTCCAACTCTCCATACTATTCTAGGTTAAGGTGTGTCGCCTTTGTCCACTACCTTCTACCTAGTTTTCCTCATAGTAACCTAGGTTAAGGTATGTCACCTTTATCCATCACCTTACCCCATATTAACCTAGGTTAAGGTGTGTCACCTTTGTCCATCACCTTACATAGTCTTTCTCATGGTTTCCTAGGATAAGGTGTGTTGCCTCTGTCCATCACCTTTCTCCTAGTCTTGCCTGTTCTACCTGCACGTAGACTGGATTCCATCATTAGAACTCATATCTAGGACTTAGCTCCAGTACCTTCACATCTAGTCCTTTAGTACTGTGCTTTCCATATGTTCTAAGGCATATTATTATCTCTATATGACTTAGTTTCCCTAAGGTATTCAGTACTAACACATACTCATGAACATACTTAGTAGCTTTCTAAGTCAACGCATAAACATAACATTAAAGAGATGTGTTACTTTGGTAAATTACTTGAAATTAGTTTTCATAAATAGTTTTCAGTAAATATGAATTGCTAAATCATTCATAAAGCACTTGCAAATCATTTAAAGCATTTAAAGCCACTCACTATATCTAGTAATTCTCCTAATGTACTCTTCCTTTTGATGTCAAAACTGTGGACATCACAACACATTCTATCCATTAGCATTGGGTTCCCTTTTGGGACTAACATTTCATAACTAGCTTACTTTATCTTAGTGTGTAGCCTTACCTTCCAATGCCAAGCACCATTAGGCGTTGAGTACTTATCCAAATTATTAGGCCTTAACTTGACTAGGCGGCAACACCTTCACCATCGCCTATTACCATACATCCATGTCTTGCCTTAGGCGTTCCACAAGCTGCATTGCCATGCATGGCCTGCCTTGCCTCCTATGTATCCAAACTTTTAGCTCATGCTTACACAGCCCATCGCATGACCCAATGGCCGGGCAGTGCCAATCGTCATCCCTGATTTCAGATCCTGAAACAAAACGGAATCTGGTGAAAAAATCGCCTTACACTTCAAATCTCTTGTTATTTTACTGATGGATAACAAATTATACGATATTTTAGGCACATGTAAGGTATCACGTAGAATTAAACCATTAAACAGAGATATATTGCCTTTTCCCGCAACAGGGGCAAAAGACCAGTCTACAATTTGAATACGTTCATTACCAGCACTTGGGTTATATGACATAAATAACTTTGAGAAACTTATAAGATGATCGGTGGCCCCTAAATCCACAATCCATGGTTTTTTTTACCATTTATACTAATCATGCCAAAAGAAGGGAAATTACCTGACTGTGCAATTGCACTCACCCCAACCGTACTCAAGTTATGCTTACTGTCACCAGACGACTGCTTCTGAGTCTGTTCATCTACTGAGTCACTTACCAGAGCACGACTAGTATTAGATTTATTATGAGACTGTCATCGCCTGCTGTTTGGGGGCTTCCTGTGTAATTTCCAACACTGATCCTTTGTATGCCAAAGCTTCTTACAATGTTCACAAACTGGTGGTAGTTTTTTATCACCATCAGCACCGAACAGCTTGGCGACGAAGGCAGCTGCATCAGTAGTAGGAATGGGATTATTCATGGCACATGACCGATCCTCTTCCAACCGTATTTCAAAGCAGACTTCTCTTAGTGAAGAAGTTGGGCACTGGCCCAATATCCAACTACGAACACCATCAAATTTAGGGTTTAATCCAGCCAAGAACACATAAACACGATCTGCCTCCTCAATCTTCAAGTATTAGACCCCATCCTGTGGACAGTTCCAGACAATCTCTCTACACAAGTCCATCTTCTGCCACAGCATTAATAGTTTGTTAAAATAAGAAGTAACATTCATGGACCCTTGCTTGCATTCATGGAACTGTTTGTAGAGTGTATATAGCCGAGAGGCATTCTGTCTTTTAGAGTATAGATCCTGCGCTGCCTCCCAAATATCCTTGGTGGTTGCAGCATATAGTAATGGTCTTCCTATCTGGGGTTCCATACTATTTACCAAAACCGAACGTAACAACGAATCTTCTCCTTTCCAAATTCGTTCTTGTGGGTCACCTGGAGCCAGCTTTGGAATTTCCCCTGTCAAATATCCAAACTTTTGATGCCCTTTCAAGGCCATCCGGATTGATTGGGACCAGGAAAAATAGTTCTGGCCATTCAATTTTTCCCCTACGATAAATCCTATAGAATTATCCATCGAACCAGATAAGTAGGAAACATTAGGCACAATAGGTAACGAGTTTATCGGATTTTTTGAATAAACCGGTTGAGGATTTACACCGAACATTGTATCCAAATCAGAAATATGTTGTTGTAGGTAAGCCAACCGTTGTCTCACATCGTCTGGGTAACGGGTTGAACTACACGTGGCTAGAAACGGTGCTGGTCGGCTAGGCTGTTCAAGGCTTTGGGCAGTAAACATAGAAGGGTTGGCCGACGCATACCCCACCAGATAAGAAGGGTTGGCCGACGCATATCCCACCGGATCAGAAAGCTGTTCGAGACATCAGACGGTGAACGTAGAAGGATCGGTATACGAAAAAACCATCGGGTCGGAGTGGAAGTCGAAGGAACGATGTTGCTCATCGCGGGTCTGCCCTTGCTCAACCCGAAAAGACCCGACCTGTTGCTGCTCAACCGGAAACGGAGCGGAACGGTGTTGCTCATCGCGGATCTGCCCTTGCTCAACCCGAAAGACCCAACCTGCTACTCTCAACCCGGAACGGCTAGGTTTGCTCTAGACCGGGTCTGATTCTGCTTAAATCGGACCGAGAAGCTTGTTCTTCGCGTCCAAGGCTGCCGTTTCTCCCCAGATCGTGATCGATTCTCCCACCATAGGTCGTCTGCTCTTCACGGCCAGCTCCAATCGCGACCAAACTTCGGCTTGTTTCTGCGTGCAAAAGCCCAATCGGCGCGATATGATGTGGTGGCTCCACTGATGGAAACTCTCCGATGATTGCAACTGGACGGCAGAAAGTAACTCCGGTAGGGCAACCTAAAAACAATATTTTTCTGCTTCTCGGATAGCCATTTCATGTCAAAACTCGAAGACCCATCAACAGAAGAAGATTGGGATTGATTCTTTTCCATAACGGCTAGGGTTTCATCACCTTTCTCTGATACCATGTTAAAAATAAAGAATAGGGAAGGAAGAACAACAAGATTACGTGGAAACCCTAGTATAGGGAGAAAAACCACGATCTAAAGACTTTTCTTATTCTTTTAATTTGATACTCTGAATACACAGGGACACACTGTATAAATAGACAGTAGAAAACCCAAGGGTCTACATAATTACATAAATACCCCTAGGTTAATAACCCTATTTTTAACATGTAGTAATAGGAGTAGTTTGGTATTATAAATTTTATTTTGGTTCGATTGGAGTCAAATTAATGACATCGATCCCCGATCTGAACACATAGGTTGACGGAAGCTTGATTGATGACTCTGTAATTGTTAGCACACATGTGTCTGTCATATAGGGAGTAGTGTTGTATGTTGGGCTCACTAAGTTGTAATGTACATAAGTGTATGTTTGAATAATGTTATGAAACCCTGTAATGTAAATGTGTTAAGTTTCAGTTAATCTATGTAGTACATTTAGTATGTTAAGCTCTAAAGTTGTAAATATGTTGCACTTGCTGCTCCTGTTATAAAATATTGTTGCTATTAAGTCATAAATGCATATCAGGGTTTTAAAATAGGTTATAAATATAAGTTAGGCAGTAAGTGCCAGCAAGAGGGTCGGTAACTACTGCCGTCACATTCTCTTTCAGGTTAAGAGGGTAATCTGGGAGGAGGTGTGACAAGCTGGTATCAGAGCATGAGATTTTGGGAAGAAAGGGAAAGTTTAGTATAAGTCTGAGTTCTAAGTGAGTTCTTAGCATGTGTACTACCTAAGTAAAAGGAATATGTCAAGCAGAAGTGGCAGGCAGAGCAAGCAGACAGATGACGGGGACCCTGACCCTACCTTTAGAAGCTCTGAGATGCAAAAGAATGAGGTTTGCCCAGAGGTTGGTGGCAAATATGGAGTCTATTCTGGTGAATTCAGGAAAAAGATATGATATCGAGAAAGCCCTAATCAAAGTTAATCCTAAGAGGAAGGGAAAAGACGAGCAACAGCAAGCTCGAAAAGTACCAAAGGTATGTTGATTATAAAAGTAGGAACAAAGTGGTCAGCGGAAAGTGAAAAGAAAAAGGTTCAGATCTGTTGATGGTCCAGGTAATAGCTCTAAGTTTGAACTTGTTAATGAGCTAAAAGCTAGTACGGTTAAGAAACCCTTATGTGTAAAGTGTGGTAAGCCATAGTTGGGAAAATGTTATAGTAGAAAGAACGTCTCCTCCCAAGTGTGGACAGGCAGGACATTCTAGGAAGAATGCCCTTAGTTAGGTCGAGAAGTCCAGTTGACACGGAGAGTGTTTTTACAGCTAGTAGGTTAGTTCAAAGGTATAAAAACTGGAAAATAAGGTTCCAGTGGCATTGCAAAGGAAAGGGAAACATGACCACCCTAGTAATAAAATGAACGTCATGACTCAGTAGGGAATGAAAGAGTCATCTGATGATGTAACAGGTACAATGAACTATTATGACTAGGTTGTTTGTACATTCTAGTATTACTTACTATGAACAAGTTAATATCAGAGTAGCGCAATAGAAGCATAGTAAAGAAAAAGGTTATAAAGTTTTACAAAAAAAGGGTGTTGTGAAATCCTAACTATAAGTAAGTCCAAGCAAATTTCGTGGACGAAATTTCTTTTAAGGGGGAGGAAATTGTAAACCCTGTACTGCATTTTTCCTACTTAAGTGTATAATTGGCGTACTAAGTAAGATTAAGGTTATGTTGAGTAAGGTTATGAAGGAGTGTGTAAAGAGTAGGAAGATGGAAGAGGAAAAATCCTAAGTGTTGGAAGGTTCGAGTGATTTGGAAGTTAGATTTAACGATTGGAAATTTGGCCAAGTATAGGCCAAGGAATTGGTGGCGTTGGAAAGAAGGTTTGAGGAAAGGAAATTTGACTAAGTGTTGGAAAGGTATGGATGGAGCCTTGAGCATGGAGACCCCTTAGACGTGGCATGAAAGGCGTCCTCAGTGTAGGTGTTGGTTTGGAAGAATAGGCGTTGGTTTTGCCTTGGAGGTTAGGCAAGCCATAAAATGGCTAAGTGTTGCCATAGGCGTTGGCCTTATGTTAATCGTTGAGGTAAGAACAATGGCAATGGCCTTGATCTTTGAAGTTAGGTAGGCCATTTGATGGCTAAGTGTCAATTATGAGATGTTAGGATGCGTTGATGCGACAAGTAAGGCAAGGCATAGGCTGACGCATGGACCTTGTTAAGGCTATGGTGAGCAGCAGCAAAGGGTTGTCAAGGTTAGTATGGCATGCAGCTAAATGTGCTAAGTGAGGCATTGATGCACTGAGGCTTGGGGCAGGATATGCGGCAACCGTCCTTTTGAGGTTATTAGATGCATGGTTATGGGAATTGCACGAAGCTAAATGCATGGTTGCACGCGGGCTGCACGAAAATGAGCACAAAGTTGAGTGCAAGGTTGAGCGCAAAATGATGAGTGCAAGACGATGAGGTATATGATGTGTGCTAGGGTTGCACGATGAGCACAAGATTGAGCGTTGCGGTTGGTCATGCATGTTGACCAGTGTGCGGAGATGAGCACAAGGCATTGAGTACACAATGCGTACTAGAGATATGCAATGAAGCAAGGAAGCATGTGATGAGGTATGCGATATGCGTTGAGGAAGGCTTAATGATGCGTGGTAATTGGCACTCAATTTACTTGACAACCAACTTCCCTTGGACGCATTATGCGATGCATGTTCCTAAGATACGCGTTGATAGTCATGCGTCGATGGTCATGCATTGGAATGAAAATGCGCCAACAATGTATGCGATGACCATGCATCCTGCCATAAGTTTTCTTGCATTCACGCCAAGTATAACATGAACGCAAGTTTCTCGGGTAATCCAAGGTCGAACACAGGGACTTGTAACTATATGTTTGTGGTGATTGTGCATGCAGCGGTTGAATAAAAGAATGGAGGGGATATTGCTACGTTAATCCTACTCCTATTCCTATCTAACAGACAACGCAATGAAATATGTATGAAAGGTAGAGATGCGACAAACCTTGAAATGAAATAAATGTGTGGGAAAATGGATAAAATGTGGAGATGTTTTCATTGCAAAACTTAAGAGTGATCATAAGGGAACCTTAGTCAATGTCAGACTATGCGATCATGTTACAACCATACACGGCAAGTCATTTTCTAATGGAAATGCAGTGCTCCTAATTCTAGGACGCATGTGTTGAACGCAAAGTGTCCATAGAGCTTATTCCTAAGTCTTTACTTTTGTCCTATGCGATGATGCAAAATGCCTGAAAGCAAGGTGACCACATTCAATCCTATCTTATCTCTAGGATGCATGCGATGCGTTAATAACAAATAGTGCTCATTCCTAAGCGCCTATCTCTGGTATTATGTGTTCTAATCTGGCTCTCCCAAGCCTAGATTCTGACTTGACCTTCCCAAGCCTAGGTCCTGTTCTTAGACTACTCTCCCGAGTATCTCTAATGGATGAATGAAGCATACATAATACAAGACAATCGCATATACTTTGTTGACCTACAGTTGTTACTATCCCTAGTGAACAATGCATACCTTGCTTAATGCGTCCAACCACTTACCCTCTCGGGCAGTTGATTGTTGCTGACTTCACTCATAGACAAGCAATGCATTAGCCTATAGATAGGCATTGTAGCAGCTCACACTAAGCAAATAAGGTTACTCACATACTCGCGCAATGCATACCTCTTGGTAGTTTGCTATATGCTTCATATCCCTAATCCACATGACTAAGTATGCAATATCCAAGCAATCCCACTAAGTGTTGCAATGAAAGTAAAGATGCTAAGCAAGAAGATGGAGATGAAGTCGAAGGAAAAGAGAAATGCATTGAAAACACCTTGTATTAATTTCTTAGTTCCAAAATTTTATACAATACAATATGAGAAAAGAAAGGAAAAGAAATGACCGACTGGAAGCAAAGATTTGCAGGAAAAGAAATGACCGACTGGAAGCAAAGATTTGCTTCCAGCGGATGTGCATCAAGGCTTCTGGTGGTGCCATGGATGGGTGGAGAAGTTGACTCTCTCAAGATCTAGCTCTGGTCGAAGGCTTCAGTTATCACTCGGAATGGATGTAGGAGGTGAAGAACTCTCAGCCATCTTCTCACGCAGTTTATCTAGATCCAAAGGATCCGCCATAGGCGAACCTCAGGCGAAAACCTTGGATTCAACCTTGGGTGTTAGATAAAATGAATTTGAGCTCATCGGCTTCTATTTATAGAGCTTGGCCGTCGACAGCATTAATTGGACTGCTCTGAGTTTGACGTTCGGCGCATTCGTCCTTTCTGAACCTCTGCCACTAACGGCGTAGTAGGTGAAGTGTCAACATCATCTTTGGATTTTCTCGAGGTAGATACGTTGATCTGTGCATTCCACCTACCTTGCATTGATCCCATTAGTTGCATTGTCACGTAGCCTCAATCATTCAATGACTGCATTTGCTTAATACCACAACTTTACACGATGACTGCATTCGCTTGACGAGCGCAACTCCCATGCGATGGACGCATACGGCTGATTACCGCAACATCCATGCGTTGATCGATGTGTTTGCCTTTGCGATGGAGTGTTTCTCCACATGTGGTCGTCTATGCGATGGTCCGAATTCCGCGTTTGCATTCATTTCCTGCATTGGCTACAAAAATAGAACATTGAATGCACAATTTATGCAAAGTAATGGGTTAGCTGAGATTCGACATGCTGATCGATGAAAACTCTTTTTCTCATGAATTTTTAGCACGATCGACACAATTTTTGCCTAACAACCATCATAATTCTAAGTAAAAGGACTAAGATGACATGCATATCTGCATGTCATCACTTAACGCTTTGTTGGTGATATGTTAAGACTATGCTATGTGTGGGCTAGGACATGCATTGGTTTAAGACCATGCGACCATAATAGGGACGCGATAGCCTCAAGGTGAGCTATGCGTTAGACAAGGTTAGGCGATGCATTGTCTGCATGAGGCATGCGGCCAAGTGATTGCAAGCATTAGCTTGGAAGTTGAGCCTTGCACTGATGATCAAGAGGAAAGGATCAGCTTAGTGACCGACTAGCTAAGCCAGCTGTCATGCTTAGGATTGTTGTTATCCCTTTAAGGATGAGGTGGCAACTTAACAATCAAGGGAAGGTATGCAGCTGCTAGTATAAAAGGGAAATTTGGCTTTGAAGAGAGGGTTTTAGCAAATCACTCGTGCAAATGGAGTAATTCCAAAGCCATTCAAACCCTGAGTGTGTCTAGTTTCTGAGGTTGGGTTTTCGAAAGGAAATTCTAGAGGAATCGGCCTGGACGATGAAGGATCCGATTGAAGGTCGTAGAGGACTGTACTTCCTTTCTGACGAAGCTTCCTCTAGGAATGATCACCAAACTGGGTTTATGTCTTTAAATTTCTTTGTTTCTGAACATGATGTTATGTTATGGCATTTCCGCTTAAGACATCCGAATTTTCAATATATGAAGTATTTATTTCCTCATTTATTTCAAAATGTTAGTACTTCTTCCTTTAATTGTGATGTGTGTATTCATGCCAAGCAACATCGTGTTTCTTTCCGCTCTCAGCCTTACAAACCCTCGAGTCCATTTTCTCTCGTTCATAGTGATGTATGGGGTCCCTCACCGGTTACTACTTCCACTGGAAAACGGTGGTTTGTCACATTTATAGATGATCACACCCGTCTCACCTGGATTTTCCTTTTTACTGATAAATCTGAAGTGTCTTATGGTTTCCAACAGTTTTATACCACTGTCGAAACACAATTTAAAAAAAAGATTGGGATTTTAAGAAGTGATAATGGGCGAGAATTTTTTAATGCCTCCTTTAGGGATTTCCTTGTTTCTAAAGGTATCGTCCACCAGAGCTCATGTGCTTACACTCCGCAACAAAATGGGGTAGCTAAGCGTAAAAATCGGCATCTGGTTGAAGTAGCCCGGTCTCTTATGTTATCCGCTACTCTTCCGTCGTACCTATAGGGAGATGCAGTTCTCACTGCTGTCCACCTCATTAATCGGATGCCCTCTCGTATCCTTAATCTTTATACTCCTTTAGAGTTGTTTAAAGAGTCCTTTCCAACTACTCGACTGATCTCTGATTTTCTCATCGAGTTTTTGGTTGTGTTGCTTTTGTTCACTCTCATGGTCCAAACCGCACAAAATTTAGTCCTCGTGCTCAGAAGTGTGTCTTTGTTGGATATCCACTCCATCAACGTGGATATAAGTGCTATCACCCATCGTCTCAGAAATACTATGTCTCCATGGATGTTACCTTTCTCAAGGATCAGTCGTTTTTCCCTATTAGTCATCTTCAGAGGGAGAACATAAATGAAGAGACTAACTGGTCATCTTATGCTATTCCTTTAGAGTCAACGTCTATTCAAACCTTGTCTAACCCTAGTTCTGAGCATGATAGTCTGGTCCTTCCTACCAATCAAGTTCCTTGGAAAACTTACTACAGGAAGAATCTCAGAAAGGAAGCAGTGTCACCTGTTGAACCAGAATTGTCGGCTCCAGTACAGGAGTCAGACCCGTCATCAGGTCCAAGTACGTATATTCCTAATGATGTTGATATATGTATGTAGACTGATGAAGGCAGGCAAGACAAGGGATAAGGTAGCAGTAATACTAAAAGAGTGACAGAAGGGTAGACTGCAGAAGATGAAATGATTGAAACTGCAGAGAATGAAATGATTCTTGCTAATGACGATGTGGAAGATACTATTGAAGTTTCTGATACATAGATAGTCGATAATGGTGAAGAGCCTGGAAAGGTGCAGAACATGATGCTTCACTTGATCTTCCTATAGCTCTGAGGAAAGGTACTCGTTCATGTACTAAATACCCTATGCATAGTTACATGACATATAGTAATCTGGCATCCGAGTTCAAAGCATTCACTACGAGTTTGGACACTGAGGTGGTTCCAGATAACATAAGTGTTGCAATGAAAAAATCAGAATGGCGATCTGCTGTTATGGAAGAAATAAGAGCTCTAGAAAAGAATAAAACCTGGGAGCCAGTGACTTTGCCTGAAAGACACAAGACGGTTGGATGTAAATGGGTGTTTACTATAAAGTACAAGTCAGATGGGACGATTGACCAGTACAAGGCTAGACTCGTTGCAAGAGGCTTTACTCAAACCTTTGGAGTAGATTATTCTGAAACTTTTTCAACCGTGGCTAAATTCAACACTATTCGAGTGCTTTTATCAGTCGCTGTGAATAAAGATTGGCCTCTACACCAACTTGATGTTAAAAATGCGTTTTTGAATGGGGAACTTGAGGAGAAAGTCTATATGAGTCCCCCTCCTGGGTTCGAGAGTTAATTAAAAAACAAGGTGTGTAGATTGAGGAAGTCATTATATGGGTTGAAATAGTCTCCAAGAGCCTAGTTTGACAGGTTCACAACTTTTGTGAAAGCACAGAGGTATGTTCAGGGGCATTTTGATCACACTCTTTTTATAAAAAGATCAACATCAGGAAAGATAGCTGTTTTCATTGTCTACGTTGATGACATGGTTTTATCTAGGGATGATGATGTAGAGGTCATAAGGCTAAAAATAGAGATGGCCAGAGAGTTTGAAATTAAAGACCTCGGGAAGCTAAGATACTTTCTGGGAATGGAAGTGGCTTGCTCAAAAGAAGGTCTATCAGTTTCTCAAAGAAAGTATACTCTGGATTTGTTAAAAGAGACAGGTATGACTAGGTATAAACCTGTTGACACACCAATAGAATACAATGCGAAACTCGGTGATAAGAATGATAGAATTCCTGTTAATAAAGAAAGGTATCATCGGTTAGTTGGGAAGTTGATATACTTGTCTCACATAAGACCTGATATTTCTTATGCAGTAAGTGCTGCAAGTTAGTTTATGCAAGCTCCTTGTGAGGATCATATGATAGCAGTTGAATGTATTCTTCGGTATCTGAAAGGAACTCTTGGTAAAGGCCTAATGTTCAGGAAAACCGATAAACGATCTGTTGAAGCCTACACTGATTGTGACTGGGCAGGGTCTATTGTTGATAGAAAATCGATGTCTGGGTATTGTATGTTTGTCTGGGGAAATCTAGTCACCTGGAAAAGTAAGAAACAAGGAGTTGTTTCTAGAAGTAGTGCTGAGGCTGAGTATCGGGCCATGAGTCTAGGGATTTGTGAAGAAATCTGGTTGAAGAAAGTATTATCAGATCTCCAGCAAGATAATTAGCTTCCGATGAAATTGTTTTGTGATAATAAAGCTGCCATCAGTATTGCAAACAACCCAGTTCAACATGACAGAACTAAACACGTAGAGATAGACAGACACTACATTAAGGAAAGATTGGACAGTGGAAAATATGCATCCTCTATATTCCTTCAAACCAATAAGTTGCTGATGTACTTACAAAAGGGTTACTGAGACAAAATTTTAATTATTGTGTAAGCAAGTTGGGCCTTGTCGATATCTATGCTCCATCTTGAGGGGGAGTGTTGAAAATAGGGTTATTAACCTAGGGGTATTTATGTAATTGT
The DNA here is from genome assembly GCF_027475165.1 of Benincasa hispida. NCBI lineage: Eukaryota > Viridiplantae > Streptophyta > Magnoliopsida > Cucurbitales > Cucurbitaceae > Benincasa > Benincasa hispida. Next base: position 45,925,014 of record NC_143479.1, read on the forward strand.
GTAGACCCCTAGGGTTTTCTATTGTCTATTTGTACAGTGTGTCCCTGTGTATTTAGAGTATCAAATTAAAAGATAAGAAAAGTCTTTAATCGTGGTTTTTCTCCCTGTACTAGGGTTTCCACGTAATCTTGTTGTTCTTCTCTTCCCTATTCTTTATTTTTAACACTACAAAGATGTAGTAATAGTGGTAAGTCCAAGTAAATCTACAGAGAAGCGCGATTGGTTTCATTAAGTTAGTTTTCTAACTAGAGTGATAAATGGGGGGTTTTGATGTGGAAGAGATAAATGCATGAAATTGAAATAAAGTGCAATGGATATATGAAACGGTAATGGATTCATTTAGTTCTCGACAAGTAGCCATTCAATGTAAATTAAGTCATTGTTTTCAGCCAACATATCATTTATTCGAATTGTGCATGCATAGTTACCCAATCGATGCGAATTAACTAATCTCTACAAAGGTCGATAATCAATTAATCCAAACCAATCGAGCGTCCTAATTCGTATTTAAGGCGAGAAAGACCGTGCCCTAACTAACCTACATGCTTCTAGATGCAATTGGGTCCTCAGCGGCCATAAAAAACTAGAACTAACTACATGCATTAAGATTCAAGATTTAACTATTTTGATTAAGTACCAGGACAACCATGTTCAAATAATCAATTTATTCCTCTAGACTAAACATGTGATGCAAAGATTCTCGGACAACCTAAAAACCTAAGCATGCTTATCTAATCTGTGCTACATGAGTAAATTCAAAGCATAGATGATTATAAGGATGCGTGCGAGCTTGAATTTAACTAACGAAGGCATGCATTCATGATAAGGCGTCAATCCAACATATAAAAGCAAGTCTAAATTAAACAAGATTCAAGAAAAACATAATTCTGAATTAAAGCACAAAGATTGAAACAAAAACTCATAAAAATACAAAGAACGTTAGATCCATGAACTAAACGAAAGATTACCTCATTGATTCATAGACAAACTGACGGGATACATTCTAATACATGTTCATAATCTGCAAATAAAATAAAAACTACCCTAAAGATACTGAAAATTGAAGGGAATAGAAGAAGAATGAAGATTAACTTCGGCCTCCAAAATTCAGCATAAATCGATCTAGGATCGAGGAGAGGAATTTATAGTGATCAACGTAGCATTGCAACGCTTGCAATATCGTTGCAACGCTGATGTGGCGAGAGGGAAGTGTCAGACAAGAAGTCCAACACATAGTCTAACGCTCACTTGTGTGCTCGCTTAACTCCATGTCCGTCAATTTTCGCAGCATTGCAACACTCTAAAGAAGCATTGCAACGTTAATGCTTCTGCCTTCAAGCATTGAGATATGTTGGAACACTAGCGATGATGAAACTTCGGAGCGTCATGACGCTTGGAGTAGCATTGTAATGCTGCGTCCACTACTAGATACTTGCTACTCGATGCTCGTTGACTCGGTAGCATTTTCTTGATTAATTGACAGCCTTTTACTCGATGGTACTCGATGGTGCTCGATGGCATTTTGGTCTTTTCAACCCTTTGAAGCCTGGATGTTCAAATTAACTCTAAATTGCTTCAAATTAACCTTGTTCTTCACCAAATAATTAATTCTACCTCTTGATTGCTCGGTACCTACAATATAGGGAAATAAACACATAAAATCCACTAACGAGCCTGAATTAAGCTAGTATTAATAGCTTCTTTTGAGAGCTAACACAGTGTCTTTGAGTGGCAGAGCAGCAGTAGAAATGTCTTCTAGGGAGCGACTGCTACCTGGAGAGGGGGGGGGGGGACATTTTGACAACGTAAGCTAGAAGCCCAGTGAGCGACTATCTTTTAAAACATAAGCATCATACATAAAACTGATAGTAAAACGGAAAGCTTTAACTAGAAACATAAACAACATTTACATAAACATTATAACATAACAAATCATATCTATACATAGTTGAACTATTCCTCAGTTGAGAGTGGCCCTCTTGCTCAACTCCCAATACTTATACTTAGCTTCTTATCTGAGAGTGAACCCTCTTGTTAGCTCTATACCTTACTTAACTGCATTACTACTTAGCTGAGAGAAGGAACCCTTTTGTCCAACTCTCCATACTATTCTAGGTTAAGGTGTGTTGCCTTTGTCCACTACCTTTTACCTAGTTTTCCTCATATCAACCAAGGTTAAGGTGTGTCACCTTTGTCCATCACCTTACCTAGTCTTTTTCATGGTTTCTGAGGATAAGGTGTGTCACCTCTATCCATCACATTTCTTCTAATCTTTCCTGTCCTATGTGCACGTAGATTGGATCCCATCATTAGAACTCATATCTAGGACTTAGCTCTAGTACCTTTACATCTAGTCCTTTAGTACTGTGCTATCCATATGTTCTAAGGCATATTCTTATCTCTATATGACTTAGTTGCCCTAAGGCATTCAGAACTAACACATACTCATGAACATACTTAGTAGCTTTCTAGGTCAATGCATAAACATAACATTAAAGAGATTTGTTACTTTGGTAAATTACTTGAAATTAGTTGTCATAAATAGCTTTTAGTAAATATGAGTTGCTAAATCATTCATAAAGCATTTGCGAATCATTTAAAGCATTTAAAGTCACTCACTATCTTTGGAAATTCTCCTAATGTACTCTTCATTTTGATGTCAAACCTGTGGACATCACAACATATTCTATCCATTAGCATTGGCCTCCCTTTTGGGACTAACATTTCGTAACTAGGTCATTCTGTCTTAGTGTGCAACCTTACCTTCCAATTCCAAGCACTAGTAGGTGTTCAGTACTTAGCCAAATTCTTAGGCCTTAACTTGACTAGGCGGCAACACTTTCACCATCACCTATTACCATGCATCCATGTCTTGCCTTAGGCATTCCACAATCTGCATTCTAATGCACGACCTGCCTTGCCTCCTATGTGTCCAAGCTTTTAGTTCACACCTACACAACCCATCGCATGGCCCAATCGCCTAGCTAGCCCTTGCACCAATTGTTCAACCTATGCGCCCATCTTGTGACACATCAATGCATGCATCATGTGCTCGTCCAGTCACGTGTTTGCATGCTCCAACACAACCTTGCACTTAACACTTTACGCATTAGTTGCACATCCTCGCTTGCTCTTCCGTATAGTTCAACGCCCACACTACACTCTCTTGTGCTTATGGCTTCAGCATGCGTTGCATGGTCCAACGCATCTTCACCGTCTGGCCCTTCAAGCTGCTTGCTTTTTCAACCCAAGCAGCTGCCTGCTTGTTCAAGATTTCCAGATTCAACTTTCAATTTGAATGACTAATTTTTCAGGCCTTTTCATAAGAAATGTCCTTCTATAAACTTGTTCTAAATTTTTTTAGCAAGTTTATCTTAAAATCTTAGCTTAGAAATCCTCATGATTTGGCCAAAATCTTCAAATCATTAAGACTGGCCCAAGCTTACCCAAGAGCTCGACCTTCAACCGTATCCTTCAACGTCTAGCCCGACTCCTTTAGAATTTCCTTTCGATAACCCAACCTCAGCAACTAGACACACTTAGCATTTGAATGGCTCTGGAATCACCCCATTTTCGTGAGTGAATTGCTTAAACCCTCTCTTCAAATCCAAGCTTTCCTTTTATACTAACAGCTGCATGCTATCCCTTAATTGTTAAGCTACCACCTCATCCTTAAGGAGATAACAACAATCCTAAGCATGAACGCTGGCTTAGCTAGTCGGTCACTAAGATGATCCTTTCCTCTTGGTCATCAAAGCAAGGCTCAACTTCTAAGCGAACGCTTGCAATCACTTGGCCGCATGCCTCCTTCAGATAGTGCATCGTCAAACCTTGGCTAACGCATAGCTCACCTTGAGGCTATCGTATCCCTGTTATGGTTGCATGCTTTTAGACCAACACATGTCCTAGCCCACACATAGCTTAGTCTGAACATATCACCAACCAAGCTTTAAGCATTCCTCAACGCACATCGCATACCTCATCGCATGCTTCCTCGCTTCATTGCATAGCTCTAGTGCCATCGTGTACTCAACACCTTGCGCTTATCGCCACACACTGGTTAGCACTCACGCCCAGCCTCAATGCTCAGCCTTGCACTCATCATGCAACCCCAACACACATCGTATACCCATCATCTTGCGCTCATCGTTTTGCGCCCAACCTTGCACTCAGCTTTGTGCTCATTGCCGTGCAGCCCGCGTGCAACCATGCATTTACCTTCGTTCAACGCCCATACCATGCGCCCAATAACCTTAAAAGGACTTGGTTGCCACATATCTTGCCCCAGGCCTCAGCGCATCAATGCCTTGCTTAGCACACTTAGTCGCATGCCACACTGACCTTGACAACCCTTAGTTACCACTTACCATAGCCTTGACAAGGTCCGTGCGTCAGCCCATGCCTTGCCTTACTCGTCGCATCAACGCATCCTAACATCTCATGGCTGACACTTAGTCATCAAATGGCCTACCTAACTTCAAAGATCAAGGCCATTGCCCATTGTTTTTACCTCAACTCTTAACATAAGGCCAATGCCCATCTCAACACTTAGTCATTTTATGGCTTGCCTAACCTCTAAGGCAAAACCAACGCCTATTCTTCCAAACCAACAACCACACTTAGGACGCCTTTCATGCCATGCCTAAGGCATCTTCACACTCAAGGATTCATCCATACCTTTCCAACACTTAGTCAAATTTCCTTTGCTCAAACCTTTTTTCCAACGCCACCAATGTCTTGGCCTATACTTAGCCAAATTTCCAATCATTAAGTCTAACTTCCAAATCACCTAAACCTTCCAAACACTTAGGATTTTTCCTCTTCCATCTTCCTACTCTTTACACACTCCTTCATAACCTTACTCAACATAACCTTAATCTTACTTAGTATGCCAATTATTATACACTTAAGTAGAAAAAATGGAGTATAGGGTTTACACTCAGTATTGTGTCATGGCTTCGACATTGCCTCTACAGACTCTTGCACCAAACCTTTTAATGTCATTCCCCATAGGATGACACTCTCGACATGACTCCAAGATGGGTAGGACTATCTGCTGAGTTTAAACATATCAATAAGCATCGGAAAAGAAACTTTCAAGAATTTTTCTAGTAATGGTGAGCGAACCAGGAATAGCACAGCTTGAGAATCGGGCATTCTCAATGTCTGAATTGAAGTATGGAGAAGCGTCTTCAGTGGAGAATTGGGCACAAGTCTCCTAGAAGAGGGCACCAGAGAGGACGAGAGCTCTGTTGCACTTGGACCCTGTCACACTAGGAGGCACTGTCAATGAGTCGAGTTGTTCAGGAATCATCCCCAATATGGAAGGCTAAATATGAGCGGGAGATTGAGCAAACAAATACCACGAGGGAAAGATGATAAGGACTTTGAAAAGAGAATCAAATAGTGCTTGAAATTATTGGGAAGGAAGCGGATGAGGGTGCGCGATGTGCCCTAGTTGGATGTGGAACAGTGACAAGCTAGTTCGCCGATCAAATTGGGGCATGGACCGATGCAGATTAAGACGAGGGCCAATGCCCATGCCTCTATTACGGTTGTGGAGACATCCTTATCCTGATCTACGTGCTCCAGCATCGTTCTGTGGACTCCCCATTCAACCTGTCTTGGAACATGAACCAAGGAGTCTAACATGCAGGCGAATTAATGGGTAAGTAAACTCGTAAGGCGCAAGAAAGTAGGCTGGTGAGATTCCCTTGTGGGTTGCACCACTGACCGACCTTGATCTTTTGAGCAGGACTCGAGTGTGAAAATGTGTGTCGGGACCCGAAAGATGGTGAACTATATGAGCGAAGTGAAGCCAGAGGAGACTATGGTTCACTTAGCTAGAGGAGACTCTGGTGGGGGCCTACAGCGATACTGGTGTGCAAATTGTTTTTTTGACTTAGGTATAGGAGTGAAAGGCTAATCAAACTGTCTAGCAACTGATTCACTTTGAAGTTTCCCTTAAGATAGCTAGTGCCAATAAGCCAGTTCTATCGGGTAAAGCCAATGATTAGAGGAATGAGGGTGCAACACCCTCAACCTATTCTCAAACTTTAAATAGGTAAAACAACGTGACTACATGACTTACTTCTCACGTACCAAAGGACTTTTTTGAAGTTTAGAAAATCACAACCACCTTTAGATAATATATAGATGGACGTTGCTCACGTACCAAAGGACTTTCTTCTCATTCTATATAAGTATTCATGTTAGTTGGAGAAAAGATAAAACCTTGTCCTCTATCGTGGACTTTTTTGAAGACAGGATTGCTTGGGTCATCAAACTAGGCTGGTAGATTCACAAGAGATTCTCAAATCAAATATGGATAAAAAAGACCCACATTTAAAACTATTTTTAAAAAACCATCTTGCTGAACTATATCCACAATCTTCAAATAACATTGAGCCTGATCCGTCAGCTCCATTTCAGCAGTTATTCTCCTATTAGTAACATATTTTCAATGTTTTACACTCCTTTCAGAGTGAAAGGAGATTCCATCAAGTGGTATAAGGGACGTTGGGAGGAATTTTCCTACTCCTTGCTTTAGAATGTTGTTTAATTTCTTCCACAAAAGCATTCTCTTTAGACACAAAGGTAGAACTGTAGTCATCATCAGAAAGATCAACATTGTCACTATTTTTCTTTTGTTTTTTCTCAGTAATCTTTGGTTTGACAGCAACCTTTCTCTTGTTTGAACCATTTTTTATTAACAATACATGTCCTCTGTTTGCTAAGAGCAATAATTGGAATGTGATAATCTGATGATTCACTTTCATCTTTCTCAGTCTGAGTATCCTCAACCCGCTCACTCTCTTTGATTGATACCTCCTTGTCTTGCACAATGTTTTCCTCTTTGGCAGGAACATTAGCCTAAACATCCAGGCTTTTAAGTTCTTCCACTTCTTTTCGCTACTTCTTCCACAACAGTTGGAGACGCAATGTTTCTGACATTTGTCACAACTTCTTCCACATTGTCAATCACTCTACTAGTTTAGTCAATCATTTCGACATTATTGGGTTCAAGATCACTGGAAATTTTATATGGATGGCCCTTTTTCAGGAGCTCAAATGAAAAAAATGCCTACTATTTAAAATCAAATGATAAATGGTCTTATGCTTGAGTCAACCACTTGTGAAATTATCCATTCAATCCCAAAAACACGCTTGATGACCTAACGCCCATTGATCTCGTTTTTTCCTCTCGCCTCTCGCTCCTCACTCTCACTTCTTGGTCTTGCTTCTCATTTGATACCACTACCTTACCTTTTCTCTGGTAATTAATGTATGTTGTACGAAATTTCACTCTAATGGAAAAAACTTGACAAAGCCCACAATCATTTCAAATCAATTTAAAAAAATATATTTTGCAAGCTAAGTCACCTTAAGATGAAGAGCACAACATAATTTGGTAGTTAATTAAGGAAAAATATGGAGTTGGTCGTACAGACAAATTGCGTCATATTATCGAAGATATATGACAAGAGTATGACGTGAATATCAACTATGACAAGACATGACATGCGAGAAAAACTACATTTGTGCTTGCAAGGGGGACTCCTGAGAAATCATATGGCATTTTGCATGCTTATGGAAAAGCTCTTAAGATAAAAAACTTTGGGACTATATTTGAGATTGAACTTGAAGAAACTAAATACTTCAAATATATGTTCATGGTACTAGGACCTTGCTTAAGAGGTATTAAGAGTCGTCGTCCTGTGATCATTGTCGATAACACTCACTTAAAGAGTATGTATAAAGGCACGATGTTGATCAATGTTGCTGTGAATGGTAATAATTAGTTGTACCCATTAGCATATGCAATTGTTGACAACGAGATAGATTGGTCATAGAAGTGGTTCATGACAAACTTGAAGGCAACAATTGGAGATTACCTAATCTTGTTTTTGTTTCAGACCAACATAAAACTATAACCAATGCAGTCGAAGTTGTATTCCCCACATCATTCCATGAGCTTTGTACTTACCATTTAAAGAAAAATGTCGAGACAAACTTCAAGGATGACATGACGAGTTTTTTGTTTAATAGTGCAACAAGAGTGTATTGAGATGCAGAGTTCAAAAAATATTGGGAGCAACTATTGAACTTTAAAAACAATGGCCTTGCAAGATATTTGTAAGATGTTGGTGTTGAACGATGGGCTCATTGTTCTCAATAGACGAATCAATACAATAGCATGACTAGCAGTAGTGCCAAGTGCTTCAATGCATTAAGAAAAGAAGCAAGGATGTTGCCAGCAACTTCACTACTTGAATTCATTAGAGGTTTTATCCATGAATGGTTTTACTTGCAACAAAAATTTTGTCATCTAGTACATCGACACACTCAAACTACGCAAAGACAATAATGACAATTATATGTTATAAAGCCAGACAGAATTGAGTTAACCCAATTGATTGTTTTAGATTTTATATGAAGGATGGTGGATTAGACAATATTTTCAGTCTCAACACACACAAACACAACTGCAAATAGTTCAAGTGTTTAGAGATTTCATGTCGCTATTACTACAATTAAAGAGCAGAACATCAACCCATTCACCTTATGTAAAATATTTTATAGTGTTGAGTCCTTGCTCTTGCATATGAAGAATCAACGTGTTTGCTTGGTCATACCAAGATATGTTGATGTGAAAATCCTTCCACCAAGATAGGTTGTTCGAGTTGGTTGACAGCGAGTACAAAGGATCCTATCTAGTATCTATCAAAGAATATTGTCCACCCTTGAAATGCGGTCATTATGGCAACACAGGACACAATAGACAAATGCAATGTACAAGCACAACAGATACACACCATAATTGTTTTTATTGAATAGTGAATTGTTAATGTTATTAAAAAATATAGTTTTTGTCAATAAAATTATAAGTTTCAGATAAATTCTCCTATCTAGCTCTCATTTCTTCTCTCGTTTCTTGCTCTAGTTTCTTACTCTTGTTTCTTGGTTCTCGCTTCTTGAAATTACAATTGGTGAATAAATGACTAGATTGCTGATTGAGTTGTTGAGGTTAATTGACTTATAATTTATTTTCAGAAAGCATATTTGGAGGATGAACAAAAGTTACTTATATTTAGAGGTTAATTGACTTATAATTTAATTTGAAAAGAATAGATAAGCAAAATACACACTTTATTGAACTATAATTTACAATTTGTACAATATATTTACATAAAAAATACATATATAAATAAGTTACATAACCTAGTAAAAGAATTTGTCTACCCATAATTCACAATCGTATTGAAGTCTAAGTTCTGTCGAGTGTCATGGGCGAGGAGCGAGATCAAGAAGCGAGATGTAGGAGTGGGATGCAAGAGGAAGAAACAAGATCAACGGTCAAGCCTCAGGTCACCGGACGTGTTCTTGGGTTAAATGGGCAATTCCATAAGTGATTGACTGGGCTAGATATTGCGATGTCGGGGCTGGAAGATTGGAGGATAGAAAGCGTACTTCTAGAGGATGTTTCTTCTAAGGCAACAAATTTATCTCCTGGTTTAGTAAGAAATAGAACCATGTTTTCTTATCCACTGTTGAAGCTGAATATATTGCTGTTGAGAGAAGCTACACGCAACTTATGTGGATGAAATAGATGTTGAAAGATTATGATGTTCCACAAGATGTTATTACCTTTTATTATGACAATATGAGTGCTACAAATATCTCGAAGAATCTTATTCAAAATAGTAAAACAAAACATATAGATACTCGACATCTCTTCATCAGGGACATAGTTGAAGACAAGCAAATATTCCTAGAACATGTAACGACTGAAAAACAAGCGGGGGGATATCTTCACAAAAGCCCTAGATGTGGTCCAATTTGAATCTTCATGAGCTGCCTTAGGCTTGTGTAAAATAAATTTATAGCAATTACTGCTGTTTTCTAAAGGAAAGTCCAAGCAAGACATAGAAAAGACTATGAGGCTCAATTTGAATTTGACTGTGGTAAATGCCTTTGATTTAACGTTATTCTTTCCCACCAACCTCTCAAGTGATTTAAATCTGAAGGTGGTTGCTCATCCTCGTCCGTTTTGTTTTACAACAATCTATCAAGTTGAAATCGTGGTACCGTGTTATTTTGAGTTCGAGGGTTTCATTATGAAAACTCTTCATCTTCTTCTAACTACTCAAATGGTGAACACTCGTAGAGGAACTCATACCTCTGATGAAAAGATGGTGGGAAAGAGAGAAATTGTGAAAAGGAAGAAAAAATGTCAAGACAAATGTTCGTCCTCTGAGCTTGAATGCCTATAGTGATAGGATGTAGGAATATGCAACGGAAGCAATCAGAATCAATAAGCACTCTAAATACATTTAATTTGAGTTCTAAAAGTATGCAAAATCAGATTTTCAAAAGAGGGTTTCAAGAAACACATACTTTTGAAGAATTCCTCCAATTCAAGCTGCTCTTCACATAATTTCAGCTCCAAATCTTCAGTGAACCACCAAGAGATCTTCTCTACTATTCTCAGCCTTGAATTTAAGGGGTGGAAAACAAGATTGAAGTGAATTTGGTAGGAATTGAAGTGGGTTTTTTGAGATGAAGAATAGTTGTGTAGAAACCGATTTCCAGCAGCAAAATCCTTCTCAATCAACCAAAATTGAAGAGTTTTATACTTCTTCATGCAGGCACTATGGAGACTTATGATGCCACTTCAAATGGACAAGATGAAGTGGGTTAGGTGTGTAAATTAGGAAGAATCCACCTCCTACTTAGAGAAGATTGGATGTTTCCACTAAGAACTCAATTTCCAATTTTAATTTCTAATTTTAATTAATTCAAAATTAACTAAAATCTAATTTAATTAATTCAAAATTGATTAAATTCAGAATTTCAAAAACCAATTTCTAAAATTGAAAATCAATTTTATTTTAGTTAATTAAACAAATTTAGTTAATTAAGTAATAATTTAATATCAAATATTAAATTAATTACACACATAATTTTAAACATGAGTCCTATTCATGTTATTAATATTTAAATCAATATTTAAATATTATAACCTCTCCAATTTCATTTAATTTCGATGAACAAACCCTAATTTTAATTATAACTATTCAAATTCAAATCCTAAATTCAATTTGAACATTTCAAATGGAAATTCAACCAAAATCACATAATTTACTAATTTAAGGTGTATGTTTTACGAGCTAGTAGAGGTACCTTATGAACCTACAGATCAGAGAGTCGATTTAGATTTCTTAACCTCCAAACTTATAGGATGTTACTGGGGGGGGGGGGGGGTGGGTGAGGGTTAAGATAATTAACGTAAATTGCATGAAAATTAAAATGATGTAGAGTAAATTAAATGCACGGAGTGAATTGAGTGAATTTTCGCGTGAAAATTTTTATCAATCAAAACAGAACACTTAGCCTAGGTCGACCTAGTTTATCCCATTCCTTTTAATTTTATCATGGACTTAATCATAAAATTACTGTGAGATTTTCCAATTAGAACTTAGCCTACTTGCTTTGACTCCATAGTCCTTAAGATCAAGTTAATTTACAGAATGAGTGAGAATCCTCCACTAATCAATAACAAGCATTAAGTTTAAGGACATGCTAAACTGAGTAATTGTTTTCCATCGTCTAACCAACTATTTATGTGAAGTTTATCTAGATTAGAAACTAATGCTTATCAAATGGAATTCCAACTTGACTTCAAAAACTTACTTAATCATTGCTTCTAGGTGATTAACTACCTAACGATTACAAAGTAGGGCTAATCAAAGCAATCAATCATACTAACACGGCTAATTCGTCAGATTATCCCATGTGACATAGATTGAAGAATAAATTTAAGATTAAACCTTTAAAATTCAGAACAATCCCAATAAGAATACATCCCAAGTCTCAGGAATGAAGAAGGAATGGAAATAAACTATAAGACCTAAGCTAAGCACTTACCTTTTATCCACAAATCATACTCCAAAATTGTGTGATAACCTAACATTTGTGTGATAACCTAACATTTCAGGAATAAATTGTGTGATAACCAAAATTGTGTGATAGTCAAGCCCTAAGATGATGAAAATGGCAAGAAGTTTGTGTTTATAGTCGAGAGGAGAAGAAAACAAGTGAAAAAAGGGAAAAATTGTGTGATAACCTAACATTTCAGGCATAAACGTGATATAAAGTGGGTGTTGTAGCATTGCAACACTGCACAAAAGCGTCGCAATGCTGCGCAAGACAACACGCGTGCCTCCATCTGATGTTTATAGTGTTGCAACGCTGCTCTGTTTCCACGAAAATTTTAGGTTACTAGCTTTGAGCGTTATGCAGCGACTCCTTTTGAGCGTTGCAACGCTTCGACTAAGGGTAAATTGGTGGTTTCTCGACCTTCTTTCTCTCTTTGTGCAATTTACCTCCCAGCTTGGCCATTTTATCATCTTTTTGCACCGGATAACTTATTCAACCTCTTGTACACTCGAGGCTTATAAAAACATCAATTAAACTCATTAAATAGTCTAATGATCATGAATTAAAGAGAGGGAGATAGCACATTTTCGGTGCTATCAAACACCCCCTAACTTAAATCTTGATCGTTCTCGAGCAAGGTAGAACAAGCACTCACAAAAAAAAAAAAATCAGCTTACTAAGCTATAATGGTCCCACTCAAGCTTCAACAGTCAACTAGTATCATACATACAATCGATTAGGCAATAAAAAAGCATTTAACCATTTCAAGACAAATTTGGAAATTCTTTATAAGTTTTGTCATGCATGTATAAGCACAAAGTTATCTATTTTAAACATGGGCGGACCTGAATAGCCTTATGAACCCTCAGTTCATTTTCCCCTACTTTGGCTCGAAAGATCTGGAATTAGGTTTCCCAAGCTTAAAGTGGCAATATCATTAAATTGGAGTGGTCAGAATCGATCTACTCATCACCCTTATTACATATTTTTTTCTCTTTTTTTTTTTTCTTTTTTTTCCGTTTTGATCATCATCATTTTTTCGAATGGAAGAGGAAACTTTATCAATGAAGGCTACCTTTTTTTCCTTGCTCACACGGGTTACTTGAAAGACATCCAACTATGGACCGAATTTCCTTCAAAAGTGCCTAAACTTACTCATTCATCTAGGGTACTTTAGCTCAAAGGGAAACAATGGGTGTCATAGTCGCCCCAGGTTAATCATATCCTTGAGGAAGAGGAGTAAACCCCTCCTTATTCCCACTTCTTTCATTTTTTTTTCATTAGGGTGAATGGTGATGTCAATTAACTACCTTTCAAAACATGTATTACTAAATTTAACCTTGGAGAAACTAATATCCATCACTAAGGCATTTCAGAGTGACAACAAACCTATGGCCACATAATTCAATTCCAAGCAAGTAAGAGTCAAGATAGATATGTAAAGGGCGTGAAGATGCATGAAAAAAATCAAGCAAAATTTTAAAAAATGCCTAGAACATCATGAATCCTTTCTTCTAACCTATTCTCATGCAAACACAATTCATACAAGTGCGTCATAGGCTGGTTACAGAAAGGAACAAAACAACAAGGCAAATAACAAACAAGCATGCACCATCAAACATAGTCTGAGCACAACGCGCAAGGACCCCAAATAGTATTATCACGAAAAAAGTTGCTCCAAAATCTGAACACCCCGCTGTCAACTTTTAAATCTCACATTTTCCCCAATGTGAATGAAAATAAAGCACAAGGGATCAGAAAACTTCCCTAAATACCGGAGTGAAAGAAGGATTTGGGTCACTTGAATCAATTCTTCTCTACCAGCAATCCTAACAATTCGAGAATGATAGAAAATATTAGGATCAATGATAAAGAAAAGTTTCGGAAATGAAATGTAATATAGGAAAGCAAGTAAATTTAAAGCCTCACTACTTCTAGGAAGCGCAAACTTTTAAGGTTAGTTGCTCAACCGATGATCAAAGTTGATCACCGCCACTCCATCCGTCACCCCTAACTTTGTTTGTTGACCACTCTTCTATAAAAGAAAAGCATTAGAACAAGCAGAATAAGTAATAGTTGAGATTCCAAATATTCCAAATGTTTCAACCCGCCCCTTATGCTTGATTGAAAGGGACCATTTATCTACACCGATTGAAAGGTTAGCAATTTTTAGAAAGGGTCAAACTAACAGAAGAGATTTCTTGGAGGGGGAGCTTTTTCCATGCATATCACTGATATAAAAATTTGAAGGAAAGACTAAACTATTCACCTTGACCATAACATCTTTTATTGTTCCTAAAGGTCTAACTAAGGAGCAATCTACCAACTGAATTAAAATACCAGCAGGATACAAGACATGTGATTGAAGCTTAGAGTACATAGATGCAAGCATTATATTAATAGTTGATCTTAAGTCTAGCATCGCATGCTCAAATTTCATCTTACCTATCAGACAAGGTAAGGAAAATGCACATGGATCATCACATTTAAATGGTAAGGTACAAATGACTAGGTTTTCTTCACTCTTGGGCTGGTCTTCAACCTTGGTCCACGACCTCTTACCCTTTGTAGTAAGGCATTTATCAGTCCTCGAAGATTTGGCCATTAGCACCTCATCCTTCTATGCGACTCCCTTAGCCGACCTGCTAGGGAAGAGGGCAATAGGAACATAAGAATTAAGACTTGATGAAGGATCAAAGTTACCCCTCGTGTAATGGTTGATCTAGTAGTTGGTTCTTTACTTTCTTCCTTCTTCTCAGGCTTTTCTGGTTCATCCATTGGTTCAAAGGTAGAAGCATAGGAGACTTCATTACAGCTATCCATTGTAATTGCACTGACATTATGCACGCTAGGCTCGGGTTGGGAAGGAAGCTTCTTTAATTCCAATTTAGGTGCCTATACGATAAAAGGAAACACCTTTTTAGATGACTCATTATCAGAACAAGGAGGCATACTTACCGGTTCTGTCATGGATAAAGTGGAAAGCTCCTCAAGTGAGATCAAATCACTTAAAACATCCTCATCATCATCATAGACGTCCCAAACTATTTCTTGCTTAAGACAATCAAATACATCAATCTGACAAAAAGACTGCACATGCCTAACGGTGGGGACTTCATAGCATAAAAAATATTAAATTTAACTACCTCACCATTAAACTCAACAGGCAATGTACCTTCATCCACATCGATCTTGGTCTTGATCGTTTTATGAAAGGCTGACCAAGTAAGATCGATGCAGATGAAATCGACATGGGATCTTCCATTTTAAGAATGTAAAAATTAGCAGGGAAAAGAAGGTCATTAACTTGAATAAGGACATCTTCTATGATTCCTAACAGATGAATAAAAGACCTATTAGCTCATTGTATTACTACTCCAGTCTTAGTTAGGTCTTTAGTTTTAGTTCTTAGTAAACGGAATATGGCATTACATTAATGGACGCACCAAGATCTAGCATAACTCTCTCTATATTTTTCTTCATATTCACACAAGGAAGAGAAAACATACCTGGATCCTTTTGTTTTTCAGGCAAATTCTTTTGAAGGATTGTAGACACTGACTGACTTACCACCATCCCCTCTTTCTCTTTCACTTGCCTCTTCCTCGTGCACACTTCGTTAAGAAACTTAGCATACTTTGGAATTTGTTTTACAACATCAAGGAGAGGGATGTTGATTTCTAGTTTCTTGAACTTCTCCGACATCTTTTTATCCTTGTCTCCCACAAGCTCCTTTGGCCTCGAAAGCCTAGAAAGAAAAGGTGCTTTAGGAACGTAGGCATTTAATGGAGGAAGAGGGTTAGAGGATATTGATACTTCCTTTTTCTTATCTTATCATGGTTTGATTATGGAGTTTGAAGAAGTGCTTTCTTTTTTTTTCATCTCTAGCTTTATTGTTTCAACGGTGGCTCTAACTCTTTGCCATTCTGGAGTGTTATGGCACTCAAATTCTCCTCAGGTTCAATTCTGGTCGAGAAGGGAGTTTTCCAGATTGTCTCTCCAACTTGCTTACTAGGGTGGTAAGCTGAGAGAATTGAGTCCTCAAAGTATCAAGGGTATTCTTGGTGTCCTACTGAAATTTAAGAGAATTGTCAGCTAGACTTTTTACAATGTCTACCATGGACATACTAAGCTAGATGAAGCCTCATGACTAGGTTGAGCTTGCTCGTTCTGTTCACCCCATTTGAAGTTTAGGTGGTCCTGTGACCCAGGATTGTACGTCTAATTGTAGGGGTCTCGTCGTCTGTTTTTCCTGTTAAAATTGTACCCTCCAACAATATTCACCTCGACCATCATCCCTTGTGGAATGTTTGGGAAAATATCAACTGCGTGTCCTACTCCATGACACACATGAAAAACAACAACAGGTTGTCGCTTATCTGACTTTGCTAATTGCTTCACAACAAAAACTAAATCAAATATTTCTTTATGGAGTTCACTTACCTTATTAGCCAATTTCACACTGATGGAGGCTCTCGTGCCAAATTGTTTAGAGATGGTAGCCATGGTTATTATCAGTTTCATCGCCTCAGTGGGGGCTTTGTTGACTAAGGCTTCTCCTGCAGCGCCATCAATGCTACTTTTATCAATCTGCATAAGCCCCTCATAGAAATATTGAATCAGCAGCTGTTTCGAAATCTGATGGTGAGAAAATTTTGCACAAGTCTTCTTGAAATGCTCCCTGTATTCGTGAAATGTTTTCCCATCAGACTGCAGTATGCTATCGATTTTCTTTCTTATACTAGCAGCTCGAGATGTGGAGAAACACTTCTCTAAGAACTACCTCTGTAATTCCTTCTAGGACGTAATGCTCGCTGGCGGAAAGATTTAACCACTCCTTGGCATTGTCCTTCAATGAGAAAGGGAATGCCCTCATGTTGATCTGTTCTTAAGTTACCCAATTCGGCCTCATGCTATCACACACAACGTAGAACTCTTTTAGATGCTTGTGTGGATCCTTGATAGCACCGAAAATGTGCTATTTTCCTCTTCTTAATTCTAGGTCGTTACTATGTTTAATGTGTTTATTTGATGATTTTGTAGGTATTAAGCATCTTGAAGGTAGAATCAGTTGTTACGAGCTATTCGGGGTTAATTTGGAGCAATTAGGAGCTAATTTGAGCAACCGAACTTCAAAAGGATGTGAACAGACAAAAACACCCCTGGACAAAGCGTTGCAACATTATAAGGCAGTAACTACCTATTTCGTGCAAAACAGGGTAGCGTTGTGATGCTACATGTAGCGTTGCAATGCTACTAATTGAAGACGAAAGATCGAGCGAAGAAAAGTAGCGTTGCAACGCTCATCTGTGCAACGTCGCAACACTGCGACGTTGCCCTATATATACGTGTCTTTGCTTTAGGTCAGGAGGACGCCCACCTTCGGCCTCCAGCTGAATTTCCCCTCTCTTTTTTCTTTCACTTTGTATTTTGGGGGCTTTTTTAGTAATTTATCAAGTAAATGTCAGATTGTACCCTCTCCATCTCCATGGGAAGGTAAAGTTTTGGTTTCTTAGCTTAGGGATTCAGAGGAACTCGATGTATTTTCGTGAGATTTCGATTTAGTGATGTATACAAACTTGTCTATGGGTTTTAATTCAAATTTACATTTATGAATTGCATGATTTTAATTGTTAATTGATGCCCAGTGATTTTGTTGTGTAATTCTAATGCTTTGTGATTAACTTGTAATATGTGACATATAATTGTAAGTTAATCCCAATGGAAACAATAAGTTAGTTAGGCAAAAAGGACTGCTTCTAGCAACCTAGAGAGCCATATTGATTGTTTAATTAGACATTGGAAGTTAAACACTCATCTTAGCGTAATCCCTAGATATTAATGTGATGTATCAATTTGTATGGAGCAGATTCGTTTTCTGTGCATTTTGACTAATTAGATAACTAGGACCATTGGTTAGGATTCCAATCAATCGGGCTAGGCATAAACAAGAAGTGTAAGTCATAAATTGGTTAAGTGATCAAAATTACATTGGGTGAATCCATTCCTCTAAGCTAAGATATCTCGATTAATTGTGCTTTTATCTTTACTTTTCTTGCACTCTATTTTATGCAATTCATTTATCAATCCACACCAAACCCCCCATTTATCTCTTTAACTGAAAACAAGCTTTGATGAACTAATCTTCTGCACTTCCCTGAGGTTTGACCCCAAACTTGCCACTTATACTACTAGTTAGTATAAGTAATTAGTTCGGTGATTTATAAATATTATTTGTGTAGCAAGGGTTTATGGGTGATGGTAAACTCGATTCTACCAAATTGGCGTTGTTGCCGGGGAAGCCAATTAGTATTGGATGCGACCCATTTTGTATAGGTAATATAAATGATGTGATCCACAGATCATTCATGTAAAGACATATGGTGGGGGCATCCTATGCAATGAGTTTGCATATAGACTGGACCACGAAATAGTCATTTTTCTTTATAACCATCGTTTACTGTTAAAACTGACTATTTCATACTAAAGTAACCTAGGATAACTCTATCTTAATCCTGAGCTAGCTATGAACTCCTGTTCATTCGGGATTTTCCTTTGATCTGCATGAATGAGAGTAGTCCAACAGCACTGCTCAATAAGCCTTCCATTTTGGGGATAAGACCGGATGGATAGCTGGGGACATAGCTCTTCAAGATGGAATTCACTCCTACCCATTTTAGGGTTAGCAGATAGGTTGTTCTCTTAAGTGTTGATTCCAGGTCTTGAACAATCGGGGCCCCGCCTTCTCATGATAGAGATGGACATGATTCATAGGTGGTATTATGAGTCAAATTGTTCATTAGAGGGTCAGTGGGAACTTAAGGAACAAGATGTATTTACAGGGGTGAAACGATAATTTTGACCCAGCTATAATTACGAACATCCTGTGAAGGATCGACTTACTGATTATGGTTACATGGATAGAAATATATCTACAGTGAGGAGAGTGCAACTATCAAGCTATAGTGGTGTGTCTTGATAGTTAACAAATAGTGATTAATTCGATTAAAGAGTTTAACGAGTTAATTATAGATTGTTGGAGCTCATGATCTGTAGGTCCATTAGGTCCCTTTACTAGCTCTTAAATTGGAATAACAAATTGAGTATTAATTGGATAAATTTTGGAATTAGGGTTATGAATTTGAAATGTTCAAAATTCAATTATTAGGGTTTTCAATTTATTGTATTTGATACAATTAATTAATAACTGCTTAATTTAGTTGAAATTAAACAAAGTTGGAAAATCAATTAATATTTAAATTATGATTTAAATATGAAATTGAATCATATTGATAGAATTAGTATTTTATTGATTTAATATTAAGATATTAAATTAATTTTAACTAAAAAGATTTAATTAAAATAAAATAAAATTAGTTTTATATAAATTAATTTTTTGAATTAATTTGTAAAAATGATTTTAAATAATTTTTTTTATTTAAAATCAAAATCAATTTCATAAGAAATTGATTATAAATAAAAGAGAAGTGGTTTTTTCCAAATCTTGGAAAAGTCCACTATCTTTTATTGATATACCATCAAATTTCACCAAATGAAGTCCAAGGAGGAGCTGCCCTCCATGCAACCCTAGACATTTAATGAGATTAGTCTATAAAATGCATTTTCATTCATGGATTTGAAGAGAGAAGTTGGATTTTCAAACTGTTATGCTGAAGTGTTGAAAACCCTTATCAACACACCTAAATTTCATCATCTATTTAGTTTAATTTGAGTGTTTCCACCACATATTCCTTCTTGAGCCTTGTAGAGAAGATTTTGATGGTGGTCTTGTTGAAGTTTCAAGCTCAATCTTGAAGTCATTCTGCTAAATTCATGGATTAAGTCTTCAAAGGTAATGTTTACCTCAAACCATCTTTGAACTTCATTTGAATAGCATGTTTAAAACTCAAATTAAGAGTAGTTAGAATGCTTATTGATTATGATTTATTCCGTTGCATGTTAGATTACTCCTATTGGTATCAGAGCATGATTTAACTGCTTAACTATTGTTAACTTGAGTTTGGTGGGTGAATTTCTAAGCATGTTTGAATATGTGACTGATATGGTTTAAATTCAAATTTGGCATTAGGATTCTCTTTGATTTCCAAGTTAAATTTGTAATTGGCTCTTGATTGATGAGCTTATATGTTTGCTCTAGAGTTTGTAATTTATTTGGGGTCATTAGAGTCCAAATTAAGCTATAATTTGAAGATTCAGCAAGTATGTTCGAGCAGAAAATTGGAGCTGAGCATTCTGCCCAGGAGCGTCACGACGCTATTCATCGAGCATTGCAATGCCATGGGCTTGCTGATGAACAACGTTGCAATGCTGGGATGCAGTTTCACGACGCTGTTCATCCCAAGGGTTTTTTCTTCGCGCGTTACCTGGCCGGTTTGTGGGTTGAAGAAGCCGGTTAGACCAGTTCTCCTCTAAACCGATTCAGTTCAACATCCTTTGGTGCCTTGGTGGTCCGGTTCAGATGGTTTGGGTCTAGTTCGGGTTGGTTCGAGTGGTTCTTCATCAAATTAAAGTTATTTTTGACCTATTATTTTAATAATTTAGCTTATTCGTTTGTTTAGAATGCCAAAGATAAACCATAATAGCATTAGTTAATTATTTTATGCATTTGATGTGTATTATTTTTGGATTAAACATGTTAGTGCATAAAGTATGCCATTTTAGATTTAAAATCCCACCATAGGTAAACATGTTACATGCATTATTGTATGTTATAATTAGTTATAATATATAGTATGCATGTTTTAAGGGTTTGTTAAAAATTGATGTAATTGTTATGTTAATTTTTTGTCTTTGAAGCCTGTTATGGTTGGTTTAAAGCATGTTTGATTTATAAGTTAGTTATAAAATGAAATTAGACTTTAAAATCCATAACAAAGATAAATAGCATGCTCACTTAGGCTAACAACTAGTTTTAACGGTTAAAATAGATTGGTACCTTATAAAATTTGGTTATGAATTCAAATCGGTTCATAAACCTGTCTAAGGCTAAGGGTACTTAAGTTGATGGTTTACGTAACACCTCTTCCCTGGGGATTATGATCAAAAGATTGAGCGTTGTTAATTGATTTTATGAGCTTGCATGAGCAGTATGAGGTTTAAAACTGGTTTAAACATATAGACATCGTAGGTTAATATCCAAATGTAAACATTATACTTAGATAAAATCACATAGACTTAGGTTTTTCTTAAATCACCTGTAAGAAAACCAAAGTAAATGAATACCCAAACATTTAGAACACTTTAGTGGATGATTAACAATATATTCAATATAAAGTTAATAGCTCTCACATCCCCTAGAGTTCACACCGTGAGATCCATGCTCGGCTTCGTGTCGCTTTTACTGCGATTACTCCATACGGAAAGTGTTTGCATGGGTCAATGACAAGGTTAATGGGGGAAGTAGTTCATAGTAAGTATTTGAAGGAAATGTGTCAATGATGACATGTAGAAATGCATGTCATCTTAGGCCTTTTATTTAGAATTATGAAGGCTGTTAAACAGAATATGCGGCAATTATGTTAGGAATTCATGAGAAAATGAGTTTGCGGCGTTCAGCATTGAGAATATCGGCTAACCCATTATTATGTGTTATTATGCATTCAATTGTCTATTTTTGTAGCTAACACAGGAAGTGGACGCAAACGTGGAAGCCAGACTACCGCATAAACGGCTGCATGCAGAGAAACTCCCCATTACAAAAGGGGAATGCATACGATCAACGCATGGGTGTTGCGGTGATCAGTCGCATGCATCCATCGCATAGGAGTTGCAATCGTCAAGCGATTGCGATCATCATGTAGAAGTTGCGGTATTAAGCGAATGCGGTCACTATATGATTGCGGCTACACGATAACGCATAATAGAGGGATCAACGCAAGGTTGATGGAATAGACGCATCAATGCATCTCTCGAGAAAATCAAAAGATGATGTTGACATTTCACCTACCACGCCGTTAGCACAGAGATTCAGAAAAGGACTAACGCACCACGAATTTCAGAATCAGAGTAGTCCATAAATGTTGTCGGCGATCTAAGCTCTATAAATAGAAGCCAATGAGCAGAATTTCAGTTCATCCAAGGTTTTCACTTGAGGTTCGCCTTAGGGCGGATCCTTGTGATCCAGATGAATGCGTTAGAAGAAAAGCTTGAGAGTTCTTCATCTCCTTCATCCATTCCGAGTGACGACTGAAGCCTTCGATCGGAGCTAAATCTCGAGAGAGTCAGTTCCACCGCCCTTCCATGGCACCACCGGCAACCTTGACACACATCTGCTGGAAGCAAGACATTGCTTCCAACTGGTCCTTTCATTTTCTCTTCTTTTCTTATATTGTATTATATTACATTTTGGGATTAAGAAATTAATACATTATGTGTTCAATGCATTTCCATGTTTCCTTCGATTCCACCTCCATCTTTCTTTACTTAGCATCCTTAACTTTCATTGCATCACTTAGTGAGATTGCTGGAGTATCGCATACTTAGTCATGTGGATTAGAGATATGAAGCATGTAGCAAACCACCGAGAGGTGTGCGTTGTGTGAGTGTGTGAGAAAACCTTATTTGCTTAGTGCGAAACTGTAGCAACGCCTGTCTATAGGCGGACGCAATGCTTGTCTATGAGTAATGTCAGCAACAACTAACTGCCCGGGAGGGTAAGTGGTTGGATGCATCAAGCAATGTAAGCTATTGTTCACTAGAGATAGGAATAATCTTGTGTTAGCCAAGTTTATGTGGTTACCTTGTCTTATATATGCATCCATCACACCTTTAGAGCTACTTGAGAGAGAGTCTAAAGAAAGAACCTAAGACTTGAGAAAGCTAGGTTAGAATCGATACTCGAGAGAGCTAGATTAGGTTTGCATAAGCAAGAATGGAGACATAGGAATAAGCTTCGTTTGCTATTATACAACGTATGCACCCTACGGAGAGGACAATGGCTGTGTCCAAGAAGTAGGATATAGTGGCTATATGCAGTCATCTCGACCCTTTTGCATACACATCGCATGCGTCCTGGATTAGGCTTTAGTGTGTGTAGCATGACCGCATAGCTTGCATTGATTGAGGTTACCCTTGCGGTCAATCTTAAGGGTTTCTATGAAGACATCTCCACATTTTATCTATTTTCCCATCCATTTATTTCACGTCAACAGTTGTCGTGTCTCTACCTCTCATTCATACTTGTCATTGCGTTGTCTGTTAGTTAGAAGTAGGAGTAGTGTTAGCATAAAAACCTTTCCATCATTCTTTTATTCAACTGCCGCATACACATTACCACATACGTCTAGCTACAAGTCCCTGAGTTCGACCTCGGATCACCCGAGAAACTTACATTCGTGTTATACTTGGCGTGAGCACAAGAAAACTTATGACAGGAACGCATGGTCATCACATACATTCGTTAACGCATAGTTTCATTCCAACGCATGAGCACCGATGCATGATAATCACAACATACATTAAGAACATGCATCGCATATTGCGTTCACCTAAATTTTAGTCTTCAAGTCCTTGAAGATTTGGTAAGCTAATTTTTCGTCACTAGTCAACATTGTCCTATGGTCTCCTCCATTAGTTTGAACCGTGAGATTCCTATGTTGCATCTGTTGTCATTTTTAGGCAACACTAGC
This sequence comes from Benincasa hispida, assembly GCF_027475165.1. Classification (NCBI taxonomy): domain Eukaryota; kingdom Viridiplantae; phylum Streptophyta; class Magnoliopsida; order Cucurbitales; family Cucurbitaceae; genus Benincasa; species Benincasa hispida. The sequence goes on from NC_143479.1 coordinate 45,948,602, forward strand.
TAATCGTTAACCATGATGATCCTCATAGAGGGTTGTAACATAGGATTTGGAACAACCCAAGCTTCATAAATGAATAGGGTCTTATAGTTCCGTCTTGTATATTGTCTTTATTTGGGGGGCATATTCATACCGTTCTATAAAATCTAAAAATGGCGGGTCACACTTACAAGAATTACTAATTGTTAGTAAATATCTTGACCAAAAACGATAAACAAAAAGAACTATAAGAATAAAGAGTTATTCTGATATAATATTTGGTCAGGATTGTCTTGCTTCAGTGAAGGAATTTTGTACTACCCCACGGTAGCAACTATTCTAAATCACTAAAGTATCATTGCTAAAGATTTTTTGGGTACTTTATTATTCTTGATAAATTTGGATTTAGATGCATACAATATAATTGAATTTGTTTTATTTTTTTTAGCAATGTCGAATTCAATTATACAACTGTTAGCTTCCGATAAGTTCAACGGTGAAGGATATTTGAACTGGAAATCAAACATCAATATGATATTAGTCGTGGATGGTTTGAGGTTTGTGTTGACAGAGGAATGTCCTCTGATTTCTAGTATAACAGTAAACCAAAATGTTCGAGACATCTATGATCAGTAGGTTAGGGCTAACGAAAAATATCGGGCTTACATCTTAGCAAGTATATCTGATGTACTTAATAAAAAAACATGAGGTAATGCCCAACACCCGTGAGATAATGGCATTTCTCCAGGAGATGTTCGGGCTATTGGGGTTAATGCCTTAAAGTCTCATGTCCTGTAGTTTGTAAACAGTATGTACGAACGCTTGTGTTGTTAATATATGATATTTACTTCACATCTTGTATTTTGCTCATTTACTTGTTTTATTTGCTTTACCACAAACCAATAAACATAAAATCCCTGGTTATCTGGATGTGACTCAAGCATATATGTGGTGACATACAAGTGGATCATGTCTTGAGTGATAACCAAAATGGTCTGTAGTAAATGGATAAAGGTGGGAAACCTTATCCTGGTAACGCTACGGATGTGGCCCACTTTGTGGAATGGTCACAAGTGTTGTGACTTGTCACAGATGGTCTGATCCTAGTCATTCATGTTGGGGACATACGAGCGTGGGCGTCCTATACAAAGAGTTTGTATAAGACTTAACCACGAAGTGTTGACGTCTCATTATATAACACCGTTCATGACAGAGACTTCACTTCACTAGGATGACCATAGGTAACATAATCTCAATCCTAAGTGAGTTGGGAACTCCTTCCATTAAGGACAGTCCTTTGATTTGTATGGATGCGAGTGGCCAAGTCGCCGATTCAAACCTACCATTTTGGGGATTCATCTGATTTGGGAGCTGGGAACTCAACTACACAAGATGGAATTCACTCCTTCCCCGAGGCAGGGGTAAGTAGATAGATAGCTCCCTTAAGAGCTGATTCTGGGGCTTGAACGATGTGGCACCACACACCTTCTCTTGGCTCGAGATGTGTTCACACATAGTAGGACTATGTTGTATTGTTCATTAAAGGAATCAATGGTACTTAAGGAGTGAGATGTAACTACAGGGGCATAACGGTAATTTGGCCCAACTATAGTTACGAGCATCTGTGAAGGGTCATCGTACTCATAATTGGTTATATCTGATGGACATAGAAATATATATGTGGTAAGAAGAGTTCAGCTGTTGGTCTTTAGTGGAATGCCTGACAGTTAACGGATGGTGGATCTCGTGGCTAAAGAGTTAAGTCAGCTATTCATGTACCGTTGGAGTTTCGAGCCACAGGTCCATTAGGTCCCCTGGGTAGCTTGGATAAAGTCGAGAATTAGTATTTGGGTTAATTTGAAATGTTCAAATTGACAAGAGGAAGTTCGATTATATATGATATAATTGGACTGGTTAATTATATATGATATAATTGGCTAAATGTATAAGATACATTATTTTGGAAGAAATTAGATATAAATATGATTTATATCAAGTAGAGGAGAAAATACTATAGTATATATGTGATATCAAACTATAGGATATAAATATAATATGATTATATTGATTAATTAATTAATTGATTAATTATATGATAATTAATCCTTTTTCCACGTTCGGACATGGGCTAGTGCGCAGCATCGGTTATGGTAACTGATGAGTTAAAAATGAAAAAAGTTTTCATTTTGGATCGTGCAATCGATAATCAGTTAATCACCCAAAAGATTTCGTGAAAGTGCGTTGGTGTTTTGTAAAACGATCGCTCGAGAGCCTATACGATAGTTGCTTATCTGCCTAAACGATCATCCACCTCGCGCTAAACGATCGCACACTTCCGCTTACACGATCGGATAGCTTCTCTAAACGATCGTATAGTGTGCCGTTTAACTAAACAATCATATACCTTTTCCTAAACAATCGTTCAGTAAATCCTACATGATCGTGTAGCTCCTCTATGCGATAAGCACTTCTGCTATACGATAGCGTTGTTTCTCTCCCACTTGTTTATTGTCTACACGACTCATTTTTCCTCGACCTCTACCAAACTCACCAAAGCCTACCCTTTGGGTTTTCACTTCGAGAATACCAAGGGCTCATTAGCGGTGGTGTCGTCCCCGTTGCGGCGTTCGTGTTCGCGTTGATTGTGCTGCTGCAGTCGACGTTCCCACAGGGCGTTGGTAGATTTGTTGGAGGGTTCCGCTGCATTGGGGTTCTGAAGTATGAAGATAGTCTTCAACTGGTAGAAACTGTTTCTCTTATGTTTTTATTGTTCATAGCATGCCGTTAATTAAGTTTTGATTTCATAACTGTATGTGTTGAATGTATAATATTATATTTTGGTCACGGTGAGATCGGAGCGATTCGAACGCGCTCATGGAACTCTCAGTATGAGATCCTTCAATTGGTATCAGAGCTAGGTTCTGATATTCTGATTTCATCCGTTGCAACGAAATGACTTTTACATTCAAGGTGGGTGCATTTCTACACTATTTAATTGTTAAATCTGCTATGGATGTGTCGGATTAATGGATGTTTTCGGGATGCTTAGCCCCGGTTTGATTTAAGATCCTTTTACATTTGTGGTTATTTGTAAAGCCCCCTGCGTTTTAGGGCATTAATAATCGTTATTGAGTCTGTATTCAAAGTTTGTTTGAAGTTTTGAGTTGTTCGTCGAAGTTCTGGGCAAGCGTTGTGACTCTTCGAGAAAGGAGGCAATCTAGGGTTGATCACATCATGCAGAAGAAGTTCTACGTGATTGCTGTCCATCACATCGTAAAGATGAAGAAGTACGCGATCGCTGATGAACACATCGGTTAAACGATGGTGAATGCGATCAAGAGTTGGTCACATCGGGTTGACGATCGAGTATGCGATTGCTAAGTAACACATCGTGTAAACAATGAGACACTCATGTATCGTTTAAAGCTCGTGCTAGACGATTGTTTAGGTTAGCAAGATTCATCGCTTAGTAACTGACTAAACGATCGCTTAGTATCACAAGGTAAATCGTTTACCTGGTTGAACGCATCGTGTAAACGATGAGACGCTCGCGTATCGTTTAAAGTGCACGCGCTAGATGATCGTTTAGGTCAGCAAGCTTCATCGCTTAGTAACTGACTAAATGATTGCTTAGTAACTCAAGTTAAATCGTTTACCTGTCGTCGCACTACACGATCACATGGACGGTCAGGCTTTGCAGCCTCGTCGTCGTCTACGCGATCGTTTACTTATTCTTCTATCGTCTAGTGTGCGCTGAACGATCGTTTACCTGCAGAGATTGCTACATGATGAAGAGTCTTGGCGGTTCAAGACACGTTCGCCTGTGAACTAGTTTGCTCGATGAAAAATGTAATAGATAGGGTTTTTTCATTCGGGTTTATGTGACGGCTCATCCCGATCCATTAATCCTTTGTTTATTACATGCGATGTATGTTTTTTATATGTCATATGGTATGTACATATAGTGAATCCCACCTAAGGTTATGCAATGGTCATGCATCATCTCTTTATTGTAATTGTTATAATTTAAAGAAGCATGATTTAATTATGTAAGAGCATGCTCATGCATAATATAAAATAAGAGTTATATTTATGCATGCATAAAAAACATTGACATGCATCATCTTTATATTATAATTGTTATAGTATAAGGGTAAATGAAAGCATGTTTGCTTGGTTGTTACGCGTTATATAAAAGTTATATATATAGTAATGATCAGACATTGCATGAAGCATGACATAGGTTATTTTGTAAATGTTATAAACACCTCGTTGTGCGCAACGATTTTAGTTGTTTCTTTTTAAAAGTTAAAGAGAAATTAGAACTAAAAGAAATAAGAAAGACATGCATACTCACTTAGGTTTAATTCATGGTTTTAAAGTGTTTAAAACTTGGATAGCATAGACCTAAGATCATGGTTCTAATATGATTAGCAACCCTAAGGCTTTAATCTTTTAATCAGTTTAATAGGATTAAATTGGCTAATAAAAGGTTAAAGTGTAGCAAATCTATCTATAAGGGACCTTTTGTCTAAGGCGAGTTCTGTCTAGGCTGGGGTATTTAAGTTGATGGAAACGTAACACCCTTACCTGGGAACTTACCTGGAAAGGTGAATTAGATAGATTTGATGCATGCATGCAAGTTAAGGATAGTCCATTAAAGTGTTTAAATGTGACTACTTCGACTTGTTCATATTTCATAGACAAACGTTGTTTATGAGCAGAGTTTAAAAAGATGACTTAGACTAAAATCAGTAGCTGGATAGTCTAGGTTAATGAATACCTAGGTAGAACATTCAGTGGGAGGTACTTAGGGCATAAGATGCTTCACTTAAACCTTTTAATTTTCTCCTAAATAGTCCACACCGTGAGATCTATCCTCGGCCTCGTGACACCTTTGGTGTGTCCCCCAAACGGATGGTGTTTGGGTAGGTTAATATCAAGGTGTATGGAAAGAATGTTCATAGTAAGTGGGAGCGGGAAGTGTGACAGCATATCCCTCGGTCTCCCTCGTTAGGTTGAATAAAGTTACTGTGCATTGCCTCAAGGCACCCTGGGAGTGTCCCCCTAAAGAATGGCAGTTTTGCGTGTTTCTTTATTTGATCTCCTGTAAGAGGATAAGGTAACTTAGTCTCTTGTCCTAACCTGTCTTTTCACTACGGTAAGCGCATTAGGGCGGGACTCTGGCACCGAAAGTGAGGGGTTATACTTATGCTGAATAGTTAAAGGTTAACGATTCTGGACCAAAAAATGATGGCTGTTAGGTTCAGTTCCAAGAGTTGGTTCTGCCTAATGGTTGAAAAGGTCTCATCCCAGTGAAGGGGCAACTGATCACCCCGCCGGTGGCGTTTTTTCTGCCTCACTGGGGCATCATTGCAAAATAGAAGTCTATAACTTAGGGTACTTGAAACTGTTTTGCAAAACTGATTGGTTTAAAAGTGGTTTAGCAAAATCTAATAAAGTTTTGTTCGTATTTTCAACAACATTTTCAAATGGCAACAACCATGTTAGCTTTGTGAAGCGTCGAAAAACTTATTGGCGATAATTTCGAAACATGGAAACACATGATCACAACGATCCTAATCATCGAGGATCTCATGTTCGCTCTCACGGAGGCTTGCCCTCCTATTCCAGCTTCAGATGCCGCTCGAAATGTTTGGGAGGCAGACGAGCGATGGAAAAGGGCGAATGAGAAGGCCCGAGCCTACATCTTGGCAAGTGTTTCTGAAGTCTTAGCCAAGAAACATGAGCCTATGGTCTCAACGCGTGAGATCATGGGGTCCCTGCGGGGAATGTTTGGACAACCATCTGAATAGCTTATGCATGAGGCTCTTAAATACATATTCAACTCCAAAATGCAAGAAGGAACCTCTGTTCATGAACATGTGCTAAACATGATGGTCCACTTTAATGTGGCGGAGTTGAATGGGTCTACCATCGATAAGGGCAGCCAAGTTAGCATAATTCTGCATTCTTTGTCAGAGAGCTTTCTGCACTTTGTTAGCAATGTGATTCTTAACAAAGTGAAATACAACCTTACAAACTCCCCTCAACGAGTTGCAGACATATCAATCTTTACTGAAAAGTAAGGAGTGGTAGAAGGGTGAGGTAAATGTTGCTTCATCCTCTAGGACGTTCCATAGAGGTTCGACCATAGAGGAACGAAGTCTGCACCTTCTGCTTCTAACTCTACAAAGGGGAAGAAGAAGAAGGGTGTTAAGGGAAAAGGGAAGGCACCTATTATCTGATGCTCGATTTTATGAAGTGGAAATGTGGATGATATGCATTGATGAAATTGCGTTGTGCACTCAAGTTTCCTTAGCGGAATCCAAGTGTAAATTCCTCTGAGTTTCCTGGTAAGTCCACGGTCGATCACAGGGACTTGTGAAAACAGATTGCGTTGGTAATTTTTAGGAAAACTTTGTTATAACAAAATAACTAAATTGTTGATTTTTTGTTGATTGCGTTAATGAAGAAAATAAACAAAATGCGACGAATTTGAGAAAAGTCAGTTGTGTGATAGATGCACTGAGTATGCGATGAACGGGTTGAGAAGATCTTTAGCTAGCGTTACTTGGGAATGCGTCAGACTATGCGATCATGCTACCACCATGCACAACAAGTCATTTTCCAATGCAAATGCGATGCTTCTAAGTCTAGGACGCATGTGTTGAATGCAAAAGTGTCCATAGAGCTTATCCCTAAGTCTCTACTCTTGTACTATGCGATGATGCAAGATGCATAAAAGCAAGATGACCGCATACAATCATATCCTATCTCTAGGATGCATGCGATGCGTTGATAACAAATAGTGCTCATTCCTAAGCTCCTATCTCTTGATTATGCGTTCTAATCTGACTCTCTCGAGCTTAGATTCTTACATGACCTTCCCAAGTCTAGATCCTGTCCTTAGACTACCCTCCCGAGTATCTCTAATGGACGAATGAAGCATACATAATACAACATAATCGCATAGCATGAAGATTTCCTAGTTGTGCTAGCTAAGTGCTTCTCAACCCATTCAACTTATTTAACTACTCATGCGTAAATAACAGAGAGTGAATAGATATAGAGAAATAGATTCCATTTCGATAAATGAGTGGAGTACAAAATGACAATGAAAGTTAAAGGTAGAGAGCCTAGTAGCAATTCCTTGCTGACCGAGGCTTTTACACTGTAATCTCTATTCGGTTCTAAAGATGTTCTCGCTTCCACAAACGTCGGCCTTCTCTCTGTCCTTGAAGCTTCTGGTGCTCTCCCAAGCTTACCAGAACAATCTATCGGCACAACCTTCTCTCTCGCGTCTGCCTTAAAATGAAAGAAAACTATGAGCAAGGGCGTGCGAACTTGTGGAACAAAGAATAGTGAACAGGTGAACACTTTTTCCGAAGGATGCCTCTGGTATTTATAGAACATCTAAGGTGAACGGCAGCTTCTCTCTCATGATTGTACAGATGGGACAACTTTAATTCCTGACTGATGCGCCGAATATTTGTCATCGAAAAGCTGAATGTACTTGTGATCGTTATCGGCTGTCAACTTAATTCGGATTCGACTGTCATCAGCTTTCTGTCCCATCGTGATTAATTAGCCTTTCACCCAGATGTGCCCACCAAGTTGCGCTGACCAGGTTGGGGTGATCCTTCTCGAGCGAATTTTTGTGAGCACAATCATCGCAAAGCCTTGCGGTGAAGTTGTGCTCCATCGATGATTTCCTATGATCGCAATTCTTGCATTGCGTCAATGCATATTTTGCAGAAAAATACGAAAAAAATCAACTGTTCTAATGCGATGAACACATGCGACTGTAATATTATGAAATTGATGCTTAATGGATGCAAATTAACATATTTCATCAACGCAATCCAACATTGTTTAGGAACTTAGCATTATGATAACGTGCATTTCTGCCTGTTATCACACCCCCAAATTTAAACAATGCTTGTCCTCGAGCATAAGCTAAAGATTCCTTTAGCAAGTTAACTGCAAAGTTTTCTTTCCTATATTTCTCAAGGATACTTCGTTCAGATCCTATATGCTAGAATTTCCTTAAGTCTTATTCAAATTTCTTCCTAAAATATTTCTAAGACTTAGGGATTGCAAGCTTAACTTTCAAAGGGAATTTACTAGTTTCCAGAACATCGCATGATTTATTTCAAAAAGAAAATTTTCCATCTGGGTATCAAATGATTTTATCCTTGCATATTTCTTGTCATTGTTATTTTTTTCTGACCTTGCACTGATCCAAGTGCTTTGCCTTCATTTTGGCTTGCCCTCACGATGTCATGCAGACATCCAACTACGAGCAATGCGCTCTTTTTTTTAAAATTAAAGTCATACCTACTTGGCAGCGGAGTTGCTGTCATTTATTTATGCATTGATCCTGGTGACTTACTTTCGTTTTGGCTTGCCCCCACGTGTGTCATGCGGACATCCAACTACAGGTAAATGCCTTTCAGAACTTAACACTTATCAACATGGGTTTCCCATTACGTTGACAGTGGAGTTGTTATTCTCATTTTTTTTAGAAAAATAGCAAGGTCGAAAATAAATACCTCACCCCCAAATTTAAAATGCGCCTGTGTCCTCATTGCCAAAAGATTGAAATAAGGCATGCGATGTTCTTAGAATGCTTTGTAAATAGAGTTTGAAAGAAAGCTAGCAAACCCCTAACTTCTAGAAATATTTCATGTGGTGATTATCTTAAGACTCAGTTGACTCGAGTATATACGAAAGAAATAGAAGCATATTTTTCATCATTGAAATCATACTTGGCAAAGAAACAGCATGCGGTAACCTACTAAAGTTATCTACGTCAAATGATTGCGGTAATCAAAGAGGATGCGGTGATAAGACTTTTAAAACTAACATGCGATGTGATAGTGCAAAATTTGAAATAAAGATAAGAAAGAGTACACCCCCAAATTTGCACTGTCGCCTGCATTGTGTATTGATGCATCCATCTTTGTGGTGATCTCTTTTCTTTGAATTGCAATGATAGAGTGAGATAATTTGCTGCTTCAAGTAACATCTCCGCAATCCTGTGACTTAATCGTTGTAAACAAACAAAGAGAGGGTCAAATGATTTAAAACAAAACAACAATTATATATATATATATATATATATATAAGGAAAGATGAGTAAGATGCAGATAGCTAAATGATAGCAAAAGTGACGAAGGAATAAGAGTTCAAGAATCAAACAAGGGGTATTCCGGGTTTTTCAGCTTCACGAAGGCTTTTTCTGGCTGGAAGTCACCTCCGCAATATGCCTTAACTCGCTGTCCATTAACCTAAAAATGTGCGGCTTCCATCCTCAGTGATCAGCTCCATCACATCATGTGGGAATATTTCTTTAATAATGAAGGGTCCGAACCAACGTGATTTTAATTTTCCCGGGAAGAGCCGCAATCGTGAGTTGAAGAGTAAGAACTTTTGCCCGACCTGGAGGTTCTTACCGCATATGCGTTTGTCATGCCAGCGCTTGGTGCGCTCTTTGTAAATCTTCGCATTTTCATATGCGTTAATCAAAACACCAAACCATCCAATGTAAAGACGGTTTTCAGTGCTGGTTATCCTTTCTTCTAACTCGACCAATTGCGTTTTTCGTGCTTCTCTTACCTTTTTTAAATAAAAGTTCAGCTTCTTTACTGCCCACAGTGCCTTATGTTCCAGCTCCAAAGGCAAATGACACGCCTTACCAAATACCAACGTATATGGGGACATACCTATTGGTGTTTTAAATGCAGTCCGGTATGCCCATAACGCAACATCAAGCTTTGTTGCCCAATTTGTTCGTGAAGGCCTTACTACCTTCTCAAGTATCAGCTTAATTTGTTGATTGGACACCTCGGCCTTACCATTCGTCTGCGGATGGTATGCGGTGGCCACTTTGTGGAGAATGTTGTATTTCCGCAGTAGCTCCTTGATGTTACAGTTGACAAAGTGGGATCCTTCATCACTTATGATAGCATGGGGAGTGCCGAAACGAGTGAAAATCTGTTTCTTCAAGAATTGGGAGACTACCACCGCATCACTTGTAGCTCATGCTATTGCCTCTACCCACTTGGAGACATAATCGACGGTTAATAAAATGTAATGTTTACCATTCGAAGGGGGAAATGGTCCCATGAAATCAATCCCCCATACGTCGAACAATTCAAGCTCCAAGATGGTGTTCATTGGCATTGCATTGTTCCACGAAATGTTACCTGTGCATTGGCACCGATCACATTTCATTGCATAGTCAGCCGCATCATTGAACAATGTAGGCCAAAAGAATCCACTCTATAAGACTTTGGCTACGGTGCGCTACCCTCCAAAGTGCCCACCATATGGTGAGTCGTGGCATTGCGATAATATGCATTGTTGAGCATCATTTGGTATGCATAATCGAAAAATTTGGTCTGCACCTCTTTTATATAGATTCGGCTCATCCCAATAATAATGTCTGCATTCATTTTTTAGCTTCTTCTGTTGATGGTAGGTGTAATATTCGGGAAATTGCTCGCAAATCAAATAATTGACTATATCCGCATACCAGGGCAATTATTCTATATGGAACAACTGCTCATCCGGGAATACGACACTCACCTTAGACTCGTTGCGATCAACCTCAGGATTTTCTAGTTTTGACAAGCGATCCGCAACTTGATTCTCTGTCCCCTTCCGGTCAATTATTTCTATATCAAATTCTTGAAGGAGAAGGACCCATCTGATCAACCTTGGCTTTGCGTCCTTCTTTGTCATTAAGTACTTTATTGCCGAATGATCAGTATGGATGAGTACCCTTGTTCCCAACAGATATGCTCGAAATTTCTCCAACACAAAAATTACCGCCAGAAGCTCTTTCTCTGTGGTGGTATAATTAGTCTGAGCAGGATTTAATGTTTTACTCGCATATACGATGGGATGCAAGATTGTTTTTCTCTTCTGCGCTAAAGCTGCTCCCATCATATACTGATGCGTTATTTTATTAAATGTGGAAAATGGATGATATGCGTTGTGGAATTACGTTGTGCACTCAAGTTTCCCTAGTGAAATTCAAGTGTAAATTCCTCTGAGTTTCCTGGTAAGTCTAGGGCCGAACACAGGGACTTATGAAAATAGTTGCGTTAGAGATTTTTATGAAAACTTGCAGTAACCGATTAAATAAATAAGTGTTGAGTTGTTATTGCGTTAATGAAAATAGTAATAAATACGATAGAGTTCGAAAAGAGTTTGCAACGGGAAATATGATGAATATGCGGTGAACAAGTTGAGAAGGGTTTCGGCTAACACTCCCTAGGTTGCGTTCATGCCTTGCGATCATGCAACATGTATACAATAGTAAACCACCTTTCGACGTGAATTCCACCGCTTCTAAGGCTAGAACGCATGCGATAACTATGCGATAAGTCTACAGGGTTTACACATAAACCTCTATTTCTATTTATGCAATGACAACATGATATTCACACAAATATGCGACTGCATGATATCATTCCTATTCCTAGGATGCATGTAATGCAAGTTGACAAACAGAGCTTATCTCTAAGTCCCTATTTCTTGTTTATGCAGGCCTAATCTTGCTCTTTCAAGTCATATTCTAACCTAGCTCTCTTGAGACATTAGGTTCTTTCTTTAGATTCTCTCTCGAGCAAATCTAAAGGGATGTTTTGTATAGCATAAAACAAGAAAATCGCAAGTAATGAACTTCTTAGATCATGTTAGCTTAGTTCTTTTCAACCCATTCAACTAGTTTAGCTACTCATGTGTATTAAGAGAGTGAGTAGATGTAGAAATAGAACTTCCATTGAATAGATAAAAGATGAAGTACAGAATAACAATGCAAGTATAGTAAAGAGCCTGGAGCAATTTCTTGCCACCAGGTGTTACACTGTTCTACTCGTGCTCTAAAGATGTTCTCGCTTTCGTGAGAGTCAACCCACTCTCTACTCTTACGCCCCAAGGTTCTCTCTTCTCTAGCTTCACCGTGAAATGGAAAAGAAAACTATGAACAAAAGTGTGAACATGTAATGTGATGAAGTAATCGACTACTTAACCCCTTCTCTGAAGAATGCACTTGGTATTTATAGGGCATCAAAGGTGAAAGGCTGCTTCTCTCTCCTGGTTGTACAGATGGGACAGCTTTAATTCCTGACTAATGCGTCGGATAGTTGTCACCAATAAAGCTGGATGTACTTTGTGACCGTTATCGACTGCCAACTTAATTTGGATCCGACTGCCGTCAGCTTTTTGTCCCATCGATCTTAATTGTCCTTTCGTCCGGATGCGTCCACCATGTTGCGGTGATTCTTCTTGGGTGGATGTTTGCGAGCACGATCAAGAAAAAATCTTGCGGTGAAGTTGCGCTCAACCGATGTATTCCTATGATTGCATTCTTTGCATTGTGTTAACGCATTATTCTGCACAAAAATATAGAGATCAACTACCCTAATGCGTTGGACGCATGCGACTGCAATATTGTAGAATTTATGCTTAATGGACGCAATTTAACATATTCTATCAACGCAATCCAACATTATTTAAGAACTCAGCACTATGATAACGTGCATTTCTACTCGTTATCACACCCCCAAATTTAAACAATGCTTGTCCTCGAGCATAAGCTAAAGATTCCTTTAGCAAGTTAACTGCAAAGTTTTCTTTCCTAGATTTCTCAAGGATACTTCGTTCAGATCCTATATGCTAGAATTTCCTTAAGTCTTATTCAAATCTCTTCCTAAAATACTTCTAAGACTTAGGGATTGCAAGCTTAACTTTCAAAGGGACTTTACTGAATTTCGGAACATCGCATGATTTATTGCAAAAAGAAAATTTTCCACCGGGGTGTCAAATGATTTATCCTTCACAAAAATTTTCTTCATTTCTATATTTTTTCTGACCTTGCGCCTTTCACAATTTAACTCTTATCAATCATGGGTTTCCCATTACGTTGACAGTGGAGTTATTATTCTAAAAAATCATCCTTTTTTTTAGCAAGGTCGGAAACAAATACCCCACCCCCAAATTTTAAAATGCCGCAATGTCCTCATTGCCTAAAAGATTAAAATAAGTCATGTGATGGTCAAAAAATTGCATTGTAAAGAGAGTTTGAAAGAAGCTAGCAATCCCCTAACTTCACGAAATATTTCATGAGGTGAGTATCCTAAGATTTACGTTGACTCTAGTATATACAAAAGAGATAGAAGCATATTTTTCATCATTGAAATCATACTTGGCGAAGAACAACATGCGGTAAACTACTAAAGTTGTCTACTGGTGATATGATTGCGGTAATCAAGGAGGATACGGTGATAAAACTTTGAAAAATAATATGCAATGGTAGCGCAAAATTTGAAGTAAAGATAAGGAAAGGTACACCCCCAAATTTAGTGTTGTCGCCCGCATTGTATTGACGCATCCACCTTGCGGCGATCATTCTTCATTGGGTTACGATGATGGAATAAGATAAATGTTGCTTTGAGTACGTTCCTGCAATCCAGCGCCTCGATCATTGTAAGGAAAACAAAGCGAGGGTTAAATTATTTTAATAAAAAAAAAGGCTTTTTTTTTTTTTTTTGTAGAACTGAAAACTGAAAAGATAGTGAAGATTCTGAGTAGTGGAGAAAAGAGTTGAAGACTTGAAGTTTTCCAAAACTTGCATCCTTGAGAATTTGCGATCATTTGAAAATGCAGGGACCATCTACTTCCTTCTTTATTCAAAGTTTCTTAGTTCCATGGAGTTGACTTGGCGATGCCAGTCTTCTCCATGGTATGCCTTTACTCGCTGCCCATTGACTTTGAATATGTTGGTACCGTCGTCATTTGATAATTCCACTATGCCATGCGAAAGTACTTGTCGAATTATGAACAGTCCGGACCAACGAGACTTTAGCTTTCCCGGGAAGAGTCGCAGACGTGAATTGAAAAGAAAGACCTTCTGCCAGATTTGGAGGTTCTTGCCGCATATGCGTTGATCATGCCAGCGCTTGGTGCGCTCCTTATAAATTTTCGCATTTTCATATGCATTGGTCCTCCATTCTTCTAGCTCGACCAATTGCATTTTTCGCGCTTCCCCTGCTTCCTTTAAATCAAAATTAAGTTTCTTGACCAACCACAATGCTTTATATTCCAGCTCCAAGGGCAAGTGACATGCTTTGCCGAATACCAACGCATAGGGGGACATGCCTATAGGTATTTTAAATGCGGTCCGGTATGTGATAACTTGTAGAAATACAAGTTATTTATACTGCTTTATTTAGATATTGCGGCCAAAAGAAAGAAAAGTTGCGTCAATTGTAGAGAAATTAGCTAAAAAATGCAAGAATTATAAGTTGTCATCAATATACCCATTGACACCATCACAAATGGTAGAAAAGAATATTTCAAGTTTGTTTTGTAGGAAATCAAGTCACCGCATGCATTCATGGCTCAAGAGAAAAAAAACAATGCATCTACGTTGCATTGCGCCAATCATTCAGAAATGAATAGACAATCAATGCAACGACGGCGCATGCGACAATCGATCAAGAGCTAAGTGATCAACGCAACTTCAACCGCATGTGACAATAAAAAACAACACCGCATGCGGGCAAACGATCAAGGATGCAAAAGAGCAATGCAATTACGGAGGATCCTGACACATGTACAACTGACCGTTGTGCATTTCTGATGGGATTGATTGCATAACAAAAGGAATATTCACTCCACCATTTCCGGAATTTCCATAATAATAAAGTGGGGTCCACAAGTCAGAAAGTTAAAGCTGAGCCTATAAATAGCCTCTGAGATTTCATTGAGAAAATATACTTGATACAGGCATATTTTGATATTTGTATATTGAGAGAGAGACTGGACTGAAAAGCCTAATCGGAGAAGATCCGAGAAGATTTAAGAGACAAGGCCGAGAGGTGAGTCTCAGGGAAAATCCTTTCTATCCCCGCCATTGAAGCTCTGTACCAAGGTCACTTCTACCGGACGAGCAAGCCTAAGAGTGAAGCTCTTCTACATCCACTCCATCCGCCGGCAAACATATCCACCATCTAGATCTGTGTCAAGACGTTGGCACTTTTCTGTATTTGTTTCTATCTCTTTGTCATCAATTGTATTCTTCTTCTTAGTCTATCATTCGCACCATGTATCAGACGTTAAATATTAGTAACGAATGTCATGATCATTTTCATCTCCATCTTTCTGTCTATTTCCATTCCTCCATTAATCGCTTTCTCCATGATGTTTTCTTAATCCCTTGGTAATTAGCATGAATCTAACAAGTAAATTAATCTGTGCTAAAGAAATGAATATGTGTAGCTAAAGCACGCTAGATGGCATCTTCACCTATGAGAGCAAAAGTGAAGATGCCATTCCTCTTGTCGAGAGAAGGTTGGAAGAATGCATTAACTAAAGTGAGAAGTACTTCCAGAGATGGAAGCAACCTTGCGTTCATTACGTTCATCCCTGTTTCACCACAGAGATGTGGAAACACGGCCGATCACCGAGAGGTGTATGCCAAGGGAAAGTGGAACCATAGTTATATCTTTAACGCAATTAATAAACTTTCAATGTTTATATTAATTACCTTTCCTATCTCTGTTTCATCCATAAAGACTTGCCACCGCATAACATAACCCTTTGTATAATCTTCACAGTCAGTCTCAAACTCAGTATCATGTATACCTGTATCTTGTATCATAATAGCTTAGGTTTACTTTTATCGCACTTTATTTTATTATCGCAACTTTACTTTACCGCAATTTTAGATACCTGTACATACACACTTTTTATTAATTGAAAAACCCCCGGTCGCATATATCACGAACATAACACATTAACTACGCAATCCCTGTGTTCGACCTCGGATCACTCCGAGAAACTTTCGGTGGAATTATACTTGGTTTCAACGCAATGAAACTTGTGACAACGCATAGCATACTACCAATATTTCATTAATAATTCATACATCTAGAAGTAGTATCGCATAAAAGTCTGAATAAGCATGACACATCATCCACATTCCATTTCCATCATTTATCACTGTCCATGTGCTTATTTAACACCATCAATCTATGGCTGGCTGTCAAGTTTATGGCGCCGTTGCTGGGGATTGAACGGTTAGTGTTGAATATGTTTGTGATATTTTGCAGGACAGATCTCTTTTTACTGGCTGTTTATCACGAAGAGTAGTCTGACGGCGTATGAGCTCTGGAGTGATCCATATATTCTAAGCGGACCTAAAGATCAAGTGTATTATTCGCGCAAAAGCACATCAGGGCCGAATTAAGTGGTGAAGAAGCATGGCTAATAATAACGAGGCAATCGCAGGGAATCAAAGGGAAAATTGGCCAGTGCAAGACCCCATATTTCTTGCTGCCGACCGCAACATTCCTATGAGGAACTATGCGGCGTCGGATTTTTATAACTTCTCGCCAGGAATTTTAGGACCCATGGTTGAGGATAATGTAAGCTTTGAGTTAAGACCAATTATGCTGCAGATGATTCAGAATGTGGGGCAATTCGGAGGATTACAAGGAAAAGACTCGCATGCTCATTTGACGAGCTTTGTAGACATGTGCAGCACATTCTCCATGCCTGGTGTGACTCAAGAAGGACTTAGATTATATCTTTTCCCATACACACTGCAGGATGAAGAAAAGAGGTGGGCTCAGTCGTTAGAGCCGGATGAGATTAACGCATGGGAACAGTTGGTTGACAGGTTCATGAAAAGATTTTTCCCTCCAGCCGTCAATGCAAGAAGATGGAGGGATGTGTTGAATTTTGAGCAAAAGGGTTATGAAACTTTAAGCACCGCCTGGGTACGTTTCAAACAATTAGTGAAGAGTTGTCCACATATCGGGATTCCCAATTGCATTCTGATGGAGACTTTTTACAATGGATTAGATCAATCAACACAAGCAGTTGCCGATGCCTCCAGAGCAGGAGGATTAATGGACAGATCATATACGGAAGCCAAGAGCATATTAGATCGCATCTCGCGACATTCTGATGAATGGATTGATACTGGGTGCAAGGAAAGTGGTCTGGAGCAAGAAAGAGTAGAAAGTGCTGATGTGTCAACTGATACAATGAGCACACTGGTGGATCAGATGACCACGATGACCTCGCTTCTTCAGACGATGGCTAATCAACAGAGAAATCTCTCTCAGGGTTCAGCGCAAGTTAATGCGTTGACATACGTGGCTGCAATGAATTACGTTCAATGTGGGGAGGGACATCCAGTGGACATCTGCCCGTGGAATCAACAGTCTATATACTCTGTCTACAATGAACCATTTGGCAACATCTACAACCCTGGTTGGTGGGATCACCCAACTTTAAGTTGGGCGGGAATCACAACCAGAGGAGCCGTAGTTTCCATCAGAACAGTTATCAAGGGGATTGAGGCAACCCTCCGGTCTTCATTAATCCGGACTGTAGCCCGGGTAACTCTCAAAGTATACGATCCTATGACCAACCATTCTTATATGATACCTCTTGTAGTACCTCGTCTCTGGAGACTTCATTGAAGCATTATATTAAAAAGAGCGAGGCAATTAGACAATCGCAAGCTGCCTCCTTTAGAGGTTTGGAAGAGCAGATTGAACAACTTGCAATTGAGTTGAAAAATAAAGCGCTTGGTACATTGCCTAGCAGTTCAGGAGCATCGAGGCCACGGGGTAAAGAGTAATGTCACGCAGTGACATTGAGGAGTGGTAAAACAATAGTCTCTATGCCACCAGTATCAGATTCAACAACAAGACTAGTAGATCTAACTGTTGATGATGACCAATCAACTAGTAGTGGAAAAATTACCAGTCCAGAAGTAAGTATACCTACAAAAGATGAAGCTTCTCAAGACTTGAATTCTAAATCAATGCAATCTCCAGCTAATGAAACACAATAAGAACAGGACCTTAATGAACAGCCAGCTAAACAAGAAGTAAGGCGGGATCCTCTACCTTCCCCATCCAGTCTGAAGAAGAAAGATGATAGCAAGCAATTTCAAAGGTTCCTGGACGTTCTCCAATAACTACACATCAATATTCCCTTAATAGAAGCTCTGGAACAGATGTCGAGCTATGTAAAATTCCTCAAGGATATTTTGGCTAATAAAAGAAAGATCCGGGAAAATGAAATAGTTGCATTAACATATGAAGGATCCTGGGAGTTTTATTGGATTTAATAGAAAATTGAGAGAATTGGGTGTAATTTTGGTATGCGATCTCTTTTCCTTCCCACAGTATTTGGCTGAACGAAAGTGGTACACTAGTAGTTAATCTAAAGCTATCAATCAATCAAATGCGACTAATATGTCAGATAAGCCCATGCAAAAATTATTGAGGAATCAATACAAGATGAAATCTCATTAAAATCAGAAAATCTCAGCAGAAATTCAACATCAAAATCTGAAAATACAAAAAAAAAAAAGAAAAAATAAATAGACTCTTATCTCAAGCTAGATACTTACCTCTAGCCTCAAATCGTCCTTAAAAGCAAGAAGAGTATGCTTAATGATGCAAAAAAATGGGAGAGAATAAATGTTTACAGTGGATTGGAGAATAATAGAGGAGCAAAATTGGAAAACTAGAGTGATCATCAAGAAAAACAACAGAAAAATTCTTTTATAAAACCAAATTTTAGAGACAAAATTCTTTCTTTTTCGGATGTTTTGGGACTAAAAGCGATTTTTAACCTTTAATTATATACACAAGGGCTAAAACTGGATCATGGATTGCCTAATTATTCTTTTAACATTTGTAGGTTTACTTTTTATTTCCACACATATATTATGTAAGTTTTTGATTGCATGAATATATTGTCAAAAGGACATTCTTACATCCTAACGAAACATTTTTGTAACCAACTACTAGAAAATTGAAGATTATTTTGTTTGCATTAGTTACTTATGCAATCCCTATTTAAAGAATAAACCAACATTGTCATCTGGCTGAAATTACAAGTTGGCAAAATATTGACCATACTATGCAAATGTGTTCTTGCAAAGTTAGATTCTAACGAGATAAACATATGCAACAAATAGTGTAACCACCTTATATTAAAAATACCTATTTGAATATATAAATATTCTTACCTTTTGAATTCCATCTTATCACAAAGGACTCACGTTTTAAGTTTTGTAATAGAGTTTGTAATCATCGGTGACCATGTTAAAGGTAATCACATATGTTTTTCTTGGGATTCTCTTGGTTAACTTCGACATGATTGAGATAGCAAATGCAGCTGATCATATTGGTTATGATCCTATAAAAAAGATGTTAGTCCTGGATGCAGTGTAAAGCATCCTGAACTAAGTAAATTAACGTCTGCAAATCCATATAACAAAGGTTGCAGTGCAATCAATCGCTGCAGGGGAGGAAATGATATTATAGATGGTCAAGAAGAAATTACTTTTGAAGGGGATGCATCCACTATCCTGGCAAATAGCCCTAATGCAGAACCCTATCTTGATTGAATAATTGATGTGATTTATTATTCATTTATATATTTATACGAATATTCTATATCACTTATTATTTGTTGGATCATCGAATTTTTGGCAACTTTATTTATGTCCCATTTGTTGTAATTACTCCTGAACGAATAAAGATTTTTACTTTTTTGAAAAATAAATTATCACCTTTTCTTCCATAGGTGGATATAAATATTTAGTAATTCTGAGAGCGGACAACGAAAACTACACGAAGAAGAAGAAGTTGAACAATGGTCTATTATTTTTTTTCCTTTTTCTAGATGCTTCTTGAAGAGATAATGACTTATGTATACACATACATATAAATATATTTTATTTTTCACAAAATCCTAATTGGTTCAAAATAATGTTCAAGAATTTAGTTTAAATTAGATTCAATCTAGTTTGATAATTACCGATGTTTAATGATAGTTACTGATGTTCATAATTAAGAATTTGCTCCTATCGTCGAGTAATTTTCCTCATTGAATTTTTAAAGAAACATCTCATTGTTCACTTTATTTCCTTGAAATTTACCTCCCGTTGTCTTTTTATCTCCCTTCCCCCCTATTCCGACCATTAAATTTGATAATTATGCTATATAGATCATAGATTCCCTATGAGACAACCCTTTCCCACTAGCCTACAACCTCTCGAGAGTGGTAAAAAATTCATTCGTTATTAGTCTTAACAAGCTTCGAACAATGACTTCTAAATAAACCCAGAATATTTATGATAAAAAATATCAAAATCCTTTAATTATTGCTGGTCAAAATCTCAAAACTCACCGAAAAAACCTTCGAATAGCTTAAACTACTGTTGGAATTGAATGCCAAATTTCAATGGATATTCAAGATCTTTCAAGAAAATACAGAAGACACAAAAAATATTACCCAGGACCACCAATCTGGCAGCGACAGTGATGTACGGATGGTGACGCATGGGCCTGATAGTGGTTGTTACATCTCGAGTTTTTAAGTAACTTCAAATTTAATTATCTTAAATTGATTGGATTTATGGTTCATTAATTTTTGTTGTAGAGAAAAATTAGAGAAGATGATTAACATAAATTGAGTTGATAAGAGAAATTTGGATTTAACACAAAATTGAGAGAATTGGGTGCAATTTTGACCCCTTTTCCTTCCCACAATATTTGACTGCACGAAAGTGGTACACTTGTAGTTAATATAAAGTTATCAATCAATCAAATGCGACTAATATGTCAGATAATCCAATGCAAAAATGATTGATGAATCAGTATAAGATAAAATCCAATTAAAATCAGAAAATCTCAGCAGAAGTTCAACATCAAAATCTCATGAACACACACACACCAAAAAAAAAAAAAAAAAAACAGACTCTTAACTCGAGCTACATAGTTACCTATAGCCACAAATCGTCCTTAAAAGAAAGAAGATAATGGTTAATGATGAAATAAAATTGAAGAAAATAAGTGTTTACAGTGGAGAAGAGAAGGATAGAGGAGAAAAAATGGAAAATTGGCTTGATCATCAAGAAAAACGGTAGAAAAATTCTTTTATAAAACCAAAGAGACGCGGTGGCACTAGGGTTCAGCGTTGCGTCGCCAGAGGGCCGGGAACCACCATTGTCAAAGCACAGCACTATGCTTAACGTTTCGATGCACGCGCGATTTTCGTTGAATATCGCATCGTCGCAATGGCAAGACATTGAAGACCTTTAATAAGATGACATTCTTCAATTTTTATCGCCCATTCAACATCGTCACCCTAACGTAAAAAAAAATTTAGATGTCAATTTTTAATATGTTATATCATAGACTTTGTATGTTATAAAAAAATGGGTCTTTAATTAGTTTATCAGTTTATTGATGCAAAAAAACCTCATTAAATCTTAACTCAAATTTTTACAATAGGGACGAAATTGATAAAAATTTAAAAGTACAAGGATTAAAATTTTACATCTTAATTTTTAGGGACTAAATTCTTACAAAACTAAAAATTCGAGGACTAAATCATCAAAGTCAAAGTTTTGGATTTAATACAAAATTGAGAGAATTGGGTGTAATTTTACTATGCGACCTCTTTTCCTTCCAACAATATTTGACTGCATGAAAGTGGTACACTAGTAGTTAATCTAAACTTATCAATCAATCAAATGTGACTAACATGTCAGATAATCCCATGCAAAAATTATTGAGGAATCAGTACAAGATAAAGTTCAACATCAGAATCTCATGAACACACATGAAAAAAAAAAAAGAAATAGATTGTTAACTCGAGCTAGATACAGTGGAGAAGAGAATAAGTGTTTACAGTGGAGAAGAGAATGATAGAGGAGAAAAAATGGAAAATTGGCGTGATCATAAAAAAAAAACGGCACAAAAATTCTTTTATAAAACCAAAGAGACGCGGTGGCACTAGGGTGCAGCTTTGTGGCGCCGGAGGGCTGGGAACCCACATTGTCAAAGCGCAATGCTACGCTTAGTATTTCAACGCACGCGCAGCTTCCATCGAATTTCGTAGCGTCGCAGTGCCACAAGACATCGAAGACCTTTAATAACATGACATTCTTCAATTTTTATCTCCCATTCGTCATCATCACCCTAACGTAAAAACAAATTTAGATGTCAATTTTTATTATGTTGTGATACAGACTTTGTATGTTGTAAAAAAAATGGTCTTTAATTAGTTTATCGGTTTATTGATGAAAAGAACCTCATTAAATCTTAACTAAAATGATTACAATAGGGACGACATTGATAAAAATTTCAAAGTACAAGTACTAAATTGTTACATATTATTTTTTAAGGACTAAATTCTTACAAAACTAAATATTCGAGGACAAAATCATAAAAATCCAAATTTTAGAGACAAAATTAGTTCTGGGCTAAAAGCGATTTTTAACCTTTAATTATATACACAAGGGCTAAACTGGATCATGGATTGCCTAATTATTCTTTTAACATTTGTACGTTTACTTTTTATTTCCACACATATATTATATGAGTTTTTGATTGCATGAATATATTGTCAAAAGGACATTCTTACATCCAAACGAAACGTTTTTGTAACCAACTACTAGAAAATTGAAGATTATTTTGTTTGCATTAGTTACTTATGCAATCCCTATTTAAAGAATAAACCAACATTGTCATCTGGCTGAACCTACAAGTTGGCAAAATATTGACCATACTATGCAAATGTGTTCTTGCTAAGTTAGATTCTAACGAGATAAACATATGCAACAAATAGTGTAACCACCTTATATTAAAAATAGCTATTTGAATATATAAATATTCTTACCTTTTGAATTCCATCTTATCACAAGGGACTCGCGTTTTAAGTTTACTAATAGAGTTTGTAATCAACGATGACCATGTTAAAGGTAATCACATATGTTTTTCTTGGGATTCTCTTGGTTAACTTCGACATGATTGAGATAGCAAATGCAGCTGATCACATTGGTTATGATCCGATAAAAAAAGATGTTAGTCCTGGATGCAGTGTAAAGCATCCTGAACTGTGTAAATTAACTCCTGCAAATCCATATAACAGAGGTTGTAGTGCAATCAATCGCTGCAGGGGAGGAAATGATATTATAGATGGTCAAGAAGAAATTGCTTTTGAAGGGGATGCATCCACTATCCCGGCAAAGAGCCCTAATGCAGAACCCCATCTTGATTGAATAATTGATGTGATTCATTATTCATTTATATATTTTCATGAATATTCAATATCAGTTATTATTTGTTGGATCATCGAATTTTTGGCAACTTTATTTATGTGCCATTTATTGCAATTACACATGAACGAGTAAAGATTTTTACTTTTTTGAAAATAAATTGTCACCTTTTCTTTCATAGCAAATGCAGCTGATCATATTGATTATGATCCTTTAAAAAAGATGTTAGTCCTTGATGCAGTGTAAAGCATCCTGAATTGTGTAAATTAACTCCTACAAATCCATATAACAGAGGTTGGAGTGCAATCAATCGCTGCAGGGGAGGAAATGATATTACAGATGGTCAAGAAGAAATTACTTTTGAAGGGGATGCATCCACTATCCCGGCAAAGAGCCCTAATGCAGAACCCCATCTTGATTGAATAATTGATGTGATTCATTATTCATTTATATATTTGTACGAATATTCTATATCACTTATTATTGTTTGGATCATCGAATTTTCAGCAACTTTATTTATGTCCCATTTGTTGTAATTACTCCTGAACAAATAAACATTTTTAAGTTTTTGAAAAATAAATTATCACCTTTTCTTCCATAGGTGGATATAAATATTTAGTAATTAGAGAGAGAGGGGAGGACGAAAACTACACGATGAAGAAGAAGTTGAACAATGGTCTATTATTTTTTTTCCTTTTTCTAGATGCTTCTCGAGGAGATAATGACTTGTATATACACACACATAAATATATTTTATTTTTCACCAAACCCTAATTGGTTCAAAATAATGTTGAAGAATTTAGTTTAAATTAGATTAAATCTAGTTTGATAATTACCGATGTTTAATGATAATTACGAATTTTCTCCAATCGCCGAGTAATTTTCCTCATTGAATTTTTAAAGAAACATCTCATTGTTCTTTATT
The DNA here is from genome assembly GCF_027475165.1 of Benincasa hispida. Taxonomy (NCBI): domain Eukaryota; kingdom Viridiplantae; phylum Streptophyta; class Magnoliopsida; order Cucurbitales; family Cucurbitaceae; genus Benincasa; species Benincasa hispida. Next base: position 45,972,616 of record NC_143479.1, read on the forward strand.
TCTTTGAAATTTACCTCCCATTGTCTTTTTATTCCCCCTCCCCCTATTCCAACCATTAAATTTGATAATTATGCTATATAGAACATAGATTCCCTGTGAGACAACCCTTTCCCACTAGCCTACAACCTCTTGAGAGTGGTAAAAAATTCATTCGTTATTAGTCCCAACAGGCTTCGAACAATGACTTCTAAATAAACCCAGAATATTTATGAAAAATTTTCAAAATCCCTTAATTATTGCTAGTCAAAATCTCAAAACCTATCGAAAAAACCTTCGAATACCTTAAACTGCTGTTGGAATTGAATGCCAAATTTCAATGGGTATTCAAGATCTTTCAAGAAAACACATAAGACACAAAAAATATTACCCAGGACCATCAATCTGGCAGCGACAGTGATGTACAGATGGTGACGCGTGGGCCTGATAGTGGTTGTAACATCTCGAGTTTTTTAGTAACTTCAAATTTAATTATCTTAAATTGATTGGATTTATGGTTCATTAATTTTTGTTGTAGAGCAAAATTAGAGAAGATGATTAACATAAATTGAGTTGATAAGTGAAATTTGGATTTAACACAAAATTGAGAGAATTGGGTGTAATTTTGACCTATTTTCCTTCCCACAATATTTGACTCGAAAGTGGTACACTAGTAGTTAATCTAAAGTTATCAATCAATCAAATGCGACTAACATGTCAGATAATCCCATGCAAAATTGATTGAGAAATCAGTACAAGATAAAATCTCATTGAAATCAGAAAGTCTCAACAGAAGTTCGACATCAAAATCTCATTAACACACAAGCACAAAAAAAAAAAAAGAAAAAAAGACTCTTAACTCGAGCTAGATAGTTACCTCTAGCTATAAATCGTCCTTAAAAGCAAGAAGATAATGGTTAATGATGAAATAAAATTGAAGAGAATAAGTTTTTACAGTGGAAAAGAGAAGGATGGAGGAGAAAAAATGGAAAATTGGCATGATCATCAAGAAAAACAATAGAAAAATTCTTTTGTAAAACCAAAGAGATGCAGTGGCACTAGGGTTTACGTTGCGGCGCTGGAGGGCAGGGAACCACCATTTTCAAAGCGCAGCGCTACGCTTAACGATTCGACGCACGTGCGATTTCTCTCGAATGTTGCATCGTCGCAGTGCTGGTAGACATTGAAAACCTTTAATAAGATGACATTCTTCAATTTTTATCGCCCATTCGACATCGCCACCCTAACGTAGAAACAAATTTAGATGTCAATTTTTAATATGTTATGACATAGACTTTGTATGTTATAAAAAAATGGGTCTTTAATTAGTTTATCAGTTTATTGATGCGAAAAACCTCATTAAATCTTAACTCAAATTTTTACAATAGGGACGAAATTGATAAAAATTTCAAAGTACAAGGACTAAATTGTTACATCTTAATTTTTAGGGACTAAATTCTTACAAAACTAAAAATTCGAGGACTAAATCATCAAAATCCAAATTTTGGATTTAATACAAAATTGAGAGAATTGGGTGTAATTTTGGTATGCGACCTCTTTTCCTTCCAACGATATTTGACTGCACGGAAGTGGTACACTAGTAGTTAATCTAAAGTTATCAATCAATCTAATGCTATGATACAGACTTTGTATGTTGTAAAAAAAAAAGAGTCTTTAATGAGTTTATCGATTTATTGATACAAAAAACCTCATTAAATCTTAACTAAAATGTTTACAATAGGGACGAAATTGATAAAAAAAATTAAAAGTACAAGGACTAAATAGTTACATCTTAATTTTTAGGGACTAAATTCTTACAAAACTAAAAATTCGATGACAAAATCATAAAAATCCAAATTTTAGAGACAAATTTGGTTTTGGACTAAAAGCGATTTTTAACCTTTAATTATATACACAAGGGCTAAAACTTGATCATGGATTGCCTAATTATTCTTTTAACATTCGTAGGTTTACTTTTTATTTCCACACATATATTATGTAAGTTTTTTATTGCATGAATATATTGTCAAAAGGACATTCTTACATCCTAACGAAACGTTTTTTGTAACCAACTACTAGAAAATTGAAGATTGTTTTGTTTGCATTAGTTACTTATGCAATCCCTATTTAAAGAATAAACCAACATTGTCATTTGGTTGAACCTACAAGTTGGCAAAATATTGACCATACTATGCAAATGTGTTCTTGCTAAGTTAGATTCTAACGAGATAAACATATGCAACAAATAGTGTAACCACCTTATATTAAAAATAGCTATTTGAATATATAATGTTCTTACCTTTTGAATTCCATCTTATCACAAGGGACTTGCATTTTAAGTTTACTAATAGAGTTTGTAATCAACGATGACCATGTTAAAGGTAATCACATATGTTTTTCTTGGGATTCTCTTGGTTAACTTCGACATGATTGAGATAGCAAATGCAGCTGATCACATTGGTTATGATCCTATAAAAAAAGATGTTAGTCTTGGATGCAGCGTAAAGCATCTTGAACTGTGTAGATTAACTCCTGCAAATCCATATAACAGAGGTTGTAGTGTAATCAATCGCTACAAGGGAGGAAATGATATTATAGATAGTCAAGAAGAAATTGCTTTTGAAGGGGATGCATCCATTATCTCGGCAAAGAGCCCTAATGCAGAACCCCATCTTGATTGAATAATTGATGTGATTCATTATTCATTTATATATTTGCACGAATATTCTATATCACTTATTATTTGTTGGATCATCGAATTTTCCCCAACTTTATTTATGTGTCATTTGTTGCAATTACACATGAACGAATAAAGTACAATAGGGACGAAATTGATAAAAATTTCAAAGTACAAGGACTAAAATTTTACATCTTAATTTTTAGGGACTAAATTCTTACAAAACTAAAAATTTCGAGGACTAAATCATCAAAATCCAAATTTTGGATTTAATACAAAATTGAGAGAATTGGGTGTAATTTTTGTATGCGACCTCTTTTCTTTCCAGCGATATTTGACTACATGAAAGTGGTACACTAATAGTTAATCTAAAGTTATCAATCAATCAAATGCGACTAACATGTCAGATAATCTCATGCAAAAATGATTGAGGAATCAATACAAGATAAAATCTCATTAAAATTAGAAAATCTCAGCAGAAGTTGAACATCAAAATCTCATGACCACACACAAAAAAAAAAAAAAAAACAAAAAGGAAATAGATTGTTAACTCGAGCTAGATACTTACCTCTAGTCTCAAATCGTCCTTAAAAGCAAGTAGATAATGCTAAATGATGAAAAAAAAAATGGAAGAGAATCAGTGTTTATAGTGGAGAGGAGAAGAATAGAGGAGAAAAAAATGGAAAATTGGCGTGATCATAAAAAAAATGGCAGAAAAATTCTTTTATAAAACCAAAGAGACGCAGTGGCACTAGGCTGCAGCGTTGCAACGCCGGAGGACTGGGAACCCCCATTGTCAAAGCGCAATGCTATGCCTAGTTTTCCAATGCACGCGCGACTTCCCTCGAATGTCGTAGCATTGCAGTGCCACAAGACATTGAAGATCTTTAATAACATGATGTTATTCAATTTTTATCGTCCATTCGTCATCGTCACCCTAACGTAAAAACAAATTTAGATGTTAATTTTTATTATGTTATGATACAAACTTTGTATGTTGAAAAAAAAACCTCATTAAATCTTAACTAAAATGTTTACAATAGGGATGAAATTGATAAAAAATTCAAAGTACAAGGACTAAATTGTTACATCTTAATTTTTAGGGACTAAATTCTTACAAAACTAAAAATTTGAGGACAAAATCATAAAAATCCAAATTTTAGAGACAAAATTGATTCTGGACTAAAAGCGATTTTTAACCTTTAATTATATACACAAGGGCTAAAACTGGATCATGGATTGCCTAATTATTCTTTTAACATTTGTAGGTTTTCTTTTTATTTCCACACATATATTATGTAAGTTTTTTATTGCATGAATATATTGTCAAAAAGGACATTCTTACATCCTAACGAAACATTTTTGTAACCAACTACTAGAAAATTGAAGATTATTTTGTTTGCATTAGTTACATATGCAATCCCTATTTAAAGAATAAACCAACATTGGCATTTGGCTGAACCTACAAGTTGGCAAAATATTGACCATACTATGCAAATGTGTTCTTGCTAAATTAGATTCTAACAAGATTAACATATGCAACAAATAGTGTAACCACCTTATATTAAAAATAGCTATTTGAATATATAAATATTCTTACCTTTTGAATTCCATCTTATTACAAGGGACTCGCGTGTTAAGTTTACTAATAGAGTTTGTAATCAACTATGACCATGTTAAAGGTAATCACATATGTTTTTCTTGGGATTCTCTTGGTTAACTTCGACATGATTGAGATAGCAAATGCAGCTGATCACATTGGTTATGATCCTATAAAAAAAGATGTTAGTCCTGGATGCAGTGTAAAGCATCCTGAACTGTGTAAATTAACTCCTGCAAATCCATATAACAGAGGTTGTAGTGCAATCAATCGTTGCAGGGGAGGAAATGATATTATAGATGGTCAAGAAGAAATTGCTTTTGAAGGGGATGCACCACTATCCCGACAAAGAGCCCTAATGCAGAACTCCATCTTAATTGAATAATTGATGTGATTCATTATTCATTTATATATTTTCATGAATATTCAATATCACTTATTATTTGTTGGATCATCGAATTTTCGCCAACTTTATTTATATGCCATTTGTTGCAATTACACATGAACGAATAAAGATTTTTACTTTTTTGAAAAATAAATTGTCACCTTTTCTTTCATAGGTGGATATAAATATTTATTAATTAGAGAGAGAGGGGGCGGCGTAAACTACACAAACAAGAAGTTGAACCATGGTCTATTATTTTTTTTTCTTTTTTCTAGATGCTTCTCGAAGAGATAATGATTTGTATATATACACACATAAATATATTTTATTTTTCACGAAACCCTAATTCCATATGTTATATATATATATATATATATATATATATTTCGTTTCCTTTTCCTTGTAAATATATACATTTAACCCCCTCCTTCCATCACATCGAACTTAAACGTCTCAGATCACCTCAAACCAACAAATTCTAACAATAAATTTAATCTAAAATTCCAGAACTAACTCAACTCCCAATTAATTATTCCGAACCAAAATATTTCCAATTTAGAAACTCTCATATCACAAAGATCAAAGTTGAATTATTTTAACATAATAATTCAATTTTACATCCCAAGAAAATTAAGATGCCTCAAGTAATTAAGTTAATAAACTCAAATTGAATTAACTCAACATAATAATTCAATTTTGGTCTAAAAAATATAAAATATAACACAAATAATTTATATTTATTATTTTAAATTTACCTGGAAAGTTTGAACGTCCTAACACAAGAATGCATAACAACGCTACGATGTTTGATAGAATTTCACCCTTGCGCGCAAGTGGAATCATCTGATGAGCATAACAATTAGCATCACAACGATGAGCGCTTACGCTACGACAAGAACATAGCTACGCTATCCTCAGCATTCCAATGCTTGGCTGCTGTCTATAAATATTTTATGACTTTTAGGTCAAAGACATCTTGATTTTCAGCCTGATTCATATTCATCTGTTGTTCCCTACCTAACTTTTCCCTCTCTCAATCATTGCCTTTTTAATTTTCATATATTTCAGTGAAGATTCTTGTCGCTAATGAGTGGCTAGGTAATTTGTACTTGAGGATAGTTGTTTAGACAATTGTTCTTGAAAACTCGTATTTTCTGTGATGTAATTTTTGTAAACTCTCTTGAAGTTTTGATTGTATTTACATTGAAGCATTTTGACAGGCTTGACAATTCTTGATAAATGATTCTTTGTATGTAATGTTCATTTATCCTTTGCATAAACAATGAATTTAGTAGCATGATTAGGGAGGTAGTGCTTAATTAGAGGCAATCCTTGAACTTTGACATTCATGTACTAATTAACTCAAAGAGATAAATTGCATGTTCCATTTTGGTTTTCTAGTCTATCATTTATCAGTAATAATCCCCAATGAACTTAATGTAAATTAGGATAGTCTTCTAGACTTCTTTGGTTTAAAATAATGTTGAAGAATCTAGTTCATGTTAGATTTAATCTAGTTTGATAATTACGGATGCTTAGTGATTAGTTTCATTATTGAGCATTTATTTTAAAGTGTCATTGATTTCTAGTACTTAATGAGAGAAAAATATGTAGAATCGACAATAAAACCTATTGTTTTTTTAATCGAAGCCCTAGTCGTGTGGAGGTTCCCTAGCTGCCGCTCGTGTGGAGGTCTTGGGTGAAGTCGTCGAAGCCCGATCAGCTGGTTCTTCTTCCGCCATCCGATGCCTCTGGCCGATTGAAGCTAACCCATCGGTTGCGCCACGAAGTTTGGTCCAGAATGCCTAAATCCTACCTCTTTTTTGCTTGTCCGCACGTCGGATTGGTTGTCCAAGCTACCTTCCTCTCACGCATGTCCAACCGTGCTGTCTTCTATACCAGCCAGCCATTGACGCCTTTGTGGATGCAGGCGAGCGTTGCTGAGCACCATTGGTGGTTTCTGTCACCAATCTGTCTTGTGGTTTTCTCTGATGGGCTGCTGTTTGAGTGTTCAGATATGAGTTTGGGGGTTTGGTAGGTTGTTGATTAATCTGATCGTCTGGTTGTTTGGCTGGTTGTTTGGATGAGATTGGTTGTTGGACAGGTCTAAAACTCAATGGTTAGGAAGCGCATGCAGCTGCACCTAAAGGAAAAGAGTGGGATGAGGGTTGTCTGTCAGCCATATCGAGCTCTTAAGGCTGAAGGTGAGCAGGTGCTCGGGGATATGGCTGGTCATGCGGAGCAGATGGTGTGCTCTATTGAGAAGTTGGTTCGTTCTGAGGAGATTGGGTGTCTTGGTCGATCGTCGTTTTCAGTAAGAAAGGAGGCGGTGGCAGCGATGGGATGAGGTTGAAGGAATCTCGCGAACTGGATTAGGTAAGGAACCAGGTTGGAGTTGAACTGAAGAGGCTTGGGTATGGTGATGGTGGGTTGGTGTATGGGTTAGGTTTTGAGGTATCTGGGCATGGGTCGGAGGCCTCGAATGAGGAGGGGGTAGGAAGGTTGAAGTGGGGGTGGGGCTGAAGATGGGGTCTCGACCCAGGAGGGAGAGTCTGGAGGTTGGGCTAGAGGAAAGGGAGATTAAGTTGGTAGTGGGGGGTGGTATTGGTAGCAAGGATGATGGGCTAAATGAGAATAGGCTTTAACGTGGCTTTGGGTTGGGGTATGATAGGGTTGGACAGCAAGTGGCTGGTGTGGTAAAGGTTGAAGTTGTGGATAGACGGGTGCGTGGGTTGGCTCGAGAGAGTGTTAGACGGGTGATGTCACACCCCCTCCCAGATTACCCTTTTATTCTGGAAGAGGATATGACCGTGGTAGCTACTAGCTCTTCTGTCAGCACTCACCACCCAAACCTTCTAATCTAGATACAAACTATTCATCTTTATTAGTAATATAGGCAAACAGCTAACCTTCCTTAAGTTCTTACGAGGATTACATAATTATAAGCATACAGCCAAGACATTACTTTTATAGAAAAATATTCACAGGTGTCCCAAACATTCCTACAGAAACCCTAGTCCCCCACAAAACATGTGTACATAAACAGATTATCAACCTAAGTCTTTTAATAAGCCGAGTCTTTCGGTGGCAAGCAGCAACAGGATTAACCTTGAGGAAACTGACCGCTACCTGAAAAGGGAAAACACATAAAATTCTGTGAGCTAAAAGCTCAGTGAGTGACTATAGAATCGTAAAGCAACAAGCGTAGCATCACTATAAATACGTAAATATACCAATGAGTAAACTCAAGCAATTGTCTCTATATGTAGATGTAAACCACTCTCAGACATCATTAAACATTATTATTCCCTAGTTGAGAACGAGCCTAAACACTCTAGCTCCCAAACGTTTATTACCGACCAAGAGACCCATACTACGGTCTCTAATTCATAATTGCCTACGTCCACGTGGCCACACTAAGTACCATCATATTTTAGATACTTCCGCTCAGATACCTTCTCAAATTTGTCCTTCAGTATCGAGCTACTATGATACCTTCTCATATGTCCCTCGGTATCAAATTGGCCAGATACCTTCTCAAATGTCCTTTGGTATCAAATTTGCCAGGTACCTTCTCAAATGTCCTTCGGTACCTAATTGGTTAGAAACTTTTTCAACGTCCTTTGGTATCTAATGTATATTTTGTAACATTAAATTGAGTTCCATTGCCTAGTATTTACACAAGAGCTGTTCCATTGCCAGTCATTTACACAGGAACTTATTCTCTCATAGCTTTCCTCTAGGAAGCATATAACAAAATCAGAAACATAGCTTTTGTAATGGTTACACAACATACCTTGGGTTGTGTTACACACATACAAGCCGAGAAACATGCATTAAGTTATTCTCCAACCATTTGTTACTTGAGGAAGTATAAATACATCATTAATGTCACTGTGCTTTACTTGATCATATATGCATGAGTATTGGAAACCTTTAGTTTACTGAGTCAATCACCGTTCGTCAAGCGCTTATTGGTTTATATGCTTCCCCTAGCTCTTCTTGGCCTGAAAAAATATAATTCCCGATTAAACTACTTAGAATTCCTAGTAAAATATCTCAAATAATTCATTTATTAAAGGAACATCCATCAATACAGACAGCTTTACTGGCAAGATCCCCTTGAGCAAGGTTAGCGAGATCCCCCCCTGAGCGATGCTAGCGATATCCCCTAGAGTAATGCTAGCGAGATCCTCTAGAGCGATACCAGCAAGATCCTCTACAGCGAGATCAAGCTTTTCCTGTGAAATTCAAGAGTGATACTAACCTCAATTCCTAGCGAGATTTCCCCCTAAAGCGAGATCCTCCTTACAAAATCAGCGAGATTTCCTCACAAGCAGCTATCTGCTTATGCACCAATTCCCTGTTATAACTTCAAAAATTCATAACTCAAAATCCAGAGCTCTTTTCAAGAAACTAAAATTTCAGCCCAAAATTCCTTATAGTTTGGCTTGGAACTTCCAAACTTCACCTCGGGCCCTGATTAATCCGTGGTTGTGCCTCTTCTGCAAATTCTCCACTTTGGTTCTTCTCCTCATGCAATCTTTCTCCAGCAGAACAACCTTCAAAACTAGATTCTCCCAGCTTTGAAATGGCAACGAATTCGCTAAATTTGTTCTTTTCAATTGCCAAAACCATGCTTTTGAAGTTTCACTTCCCTTTTTAATCTTCCTGCCGCTTCCTAAGTTCAAAGAATAAATTGCCACGTCACCCCACGCTTAGTGCCTCTAGCCAGACTAAAGATTGAGTTTCTTCTTTTGATATATTTTCCTTCCCTTCCTTCATAATCCTTATAAACAACATGAATTTCTATTTAATAAATATGTAATATAACATTCCTTTAGCTAAACATGCTTATCTAGGGAACCTAGGTTCGGGGGTTTACAATCATCCCCCCTTAAAAGAAATTTCGTCCTCGAAATTTTACCTGATATGTCATTTAAATAGTTGAGGGTATCTCTTCCTCATTTGCTCTTCAGGTTCCCAGGTTGCTTCCTCGATCCATGACTACGCCATAACACCTTCACCAAAGGAATCGTCTTATTTCTAAGTACCTGATCTTTCCTGTCCAAAATCTTGATGGCCTCTTCCTCGTAAGATAAATCTTCTTTGAGCTATATTGGTTGTGTAAGTACGTGCATAGGATCAGGCACGTATTTCCTTAACATCGACGCATGAAATATGTCGTGTATATGAGCTAGCTC